>NC_064287.1:37490527-37819787 GCF_019186545.1 Solanum stenotomum
ATGGAAGGTCCAATGTACATCCTATGAGTCGGATGATTATATAATTATTGAAATGATGATGAAAGGGATACATGTATATGATTTTCTCAATATAGTGTTGTGAGTCGACCAAGCCTAGTACGGGGGGTAGTAGGCCCGTATAACCGTATCGAGGGGTTGGTACCTTGGTTGCCTAGTACGGGGGGTAGTAGGCAACCATATCGAGGGGTTTGTACCTTGGTCCCTAGCTCGGGGGGTGGTAGGCTCGGGTAACCACATTGAGGGGTTTGTACCTCTTTCGCCTCTCCAAGGGGGTGGTAGGCCTTGGAAATACTATATTGATGGTCACTCACCACACATGTACTACGTCCCACTAAATATGATTTTTATGTAAGCGTCATTATATATATCATTTCATTTATGTGCTATCTATCGGGTATGATTATGCATTTATCCTACGATGTCCATCTATTGTGGCATTGCATTGCATCCCATATACTTAGTACATTCAAATGTACTAACGCATACTCTATGCCTACATGATGTCACTATGTAGGGACCGGAGCACCACTTGACCATCCTCCTCCGCGTGGCTAATATAATTTCCTATCAAGGTTATTGGTGAGTCCTCCATTCCGGGGACGTTGCTCATGATCTTTTGCTATGTATAAGACTTTTCTTTTTAGTTATGTTTTGACTATGAGAGTGAGCCCGGTAGTCTGTCTTGGCCCCTTCTAAGGACTCATGTTTAGAGGTGGTGTTGGACAAGTTGTGTATTATGCTTGAGCTTGACTCATCTATGGTATTTATGTATCATTTCTTCTTTTTTTTTCTTGCTCCCTTAGTCCCGATTTTCCCCTTTGATTATGCTTATCGCTTATGGTCATTTTAATTGCTTCCGCGACCAAGGATGTGTAATGATATGTTATGAGGCTTGTTTGGGGTTCCTTCGGGTTCCCCATTCGCCGGTCACGTCTAGGCCCTAGGCTTGGGTCGTGACAATACATCTATTATGATAAATCCAGATCCAAACCTTTTAATAAATACAAAAGGACAAATTGGGTCATTTTTATACCTTTCTTTTAATAGATATTCACTAAGGCGATTATACCACATGTGTCCTTATTGTTTCAAACCATATAAATATTTTTGAAGTTTTATTGAATGATTTTTCCGAGAATCTTTATATATTTTAGGCATTTTTAATCGTTCAGGAATTTTCATAAAAATATTGTTGTCTAGTGAGCCATATAAATAGGCTGTAACGACATCTATCATATGCATGCCAAGTTTTTCATGAACTGCTAAATTTATAAGATACCTGAAAGTGATTGCATCCACCAGAGAAGAATATGTCTCCATATAATTTATACCAGGTCTTTGCGAAAATTCTTGTGCCACAAGTCGTGCTTTGTATCTTACGACTTTATTTTTCTCATTTCGTTTTCTCACAAAGACCCATTTGTACCCCACTGAATTTATACCTTCAGGTGTTCGGACTATCGGTCTAAAAACTTCGCGTTTTTAATCAAAGCTAATTCAACTTGAATTGTTTCTTTCAATTTTGGCCAATCATTTTTCTGTCTACATTCCTCGACAGATTTTGATTCAAGATCCTCATTTTGTTACATTATTTCTATAGCAACATTATAAGCAAAAATATTATTGACAATTATATCATTTTGGTTATATATTTTTCTTGATGAGACATAGTTTACTGAGATTTCTTCATTATGTTCAGGTGCCTGAACCTTTTTCAAAGTTTCATCAATTATTATGTCTCCTTGCTCTTCTTGAACAGGTTCTTTCATATTATGACCATCTTGATCATAGCTCCTTTTCTTTTTTTGAGGATTTTTATCTTTGGAAGTGATTGGTTTACCATGTTTTAAGTGTCGTTTAGATTTATTTGTATTAATTAACTGTTCTATTGGGACATCAACTCGAATAGGAGCACTAGCAACTGAAATATGAGATTTAGTAATTCTAGAGGTTAGTGAATGCATCTAGTAGTTGATTTGCAATAATTTGCAAACGGATTATCTTTTGAACCTCTAGTTCACATTTATTTGTACGAGGATCTAAATGAGATAATGATAATGTATTCCAATCTATTTCCTTTTTCAGCTGCTTAATTTCTCCCCCTAATGATGGGTATGCTGATTCATCAAAATGATAATCAACAAATCTTGCCGTAAATAAATCTCCAATCATAGGTTCCAAATATTTTATAATAGAAGGAGATTCATACCCAACATATATCCCCAACCTTCTTTGGGGACCCATCTTTGTATGTTGTGGTGGAGCAATTGGAACATGTACTGCACATCCAAATATTGTAAGATGGGAAATGTTTAGCTCCTGACCAAAAGCCAATTGTAATTGGAGAGACTTTATGATAGCTTGTGGGCCTAATCCGCGCAAGACTTGTATGCAAAATAGCATAACCCCATAATGAAATGGTAAGTTTTGTTCTCATAAGCATTGATCTACCAATTAATTGGAGACATTTAACCAATGATTCTGCTAGACCATTTTGAGTATGAACATGAGCAATCGGATGTTCAACTGTTATCCCGTTGATATACAATAATCATTAAAAGCATGGGATGTAAATTCACCAGCATTATCAAGATGAATTTTCTCAATTGTATAATCTAGAAATTACGCTCTTAACTTTATTATCTGAGCAAGTAATCTCACAAACGTCACATTGCGAGTTGATAATAAGCACACATGTGACCATTTTGTAGATACATGTATTAAAATAATATAATATTTAAATGATCCACATGATGGGTGAATGTTCCCACATATATTGCCCTGTATACGTTTCAAAAATGTTAGGTATTCAATTCCCATCTTGATTATTGATGGTCTAGTAATCGATTTTCCTTGAGAACATCCATCACAAGAAAATTCTTTAAATTGAAGAATCCCTTGGTTCTTCAAAGAGTGTCCATGTGAACTCTCAGTTATTTTGCGCATCATATTAGAATTGGGATGGCCAACCGGTCATGCCAAATAATAAAATCATTTGATTTACTAAACATTTTGTGTCACGCCCCAAGCTACCCCCGAGACGCGGACACGGGACCTAGGACCACAAGTGATCCCAAGCTAACCCTGCTGGCATGATCATGAGCATACTAAAGATAATAAACTGATGCGGAAGCTAATTCATAAATAAATCTGAAAAGATGGGGAATACCCATATACTATAACTGAATATATCATGTCTGAGAGTTCAATACAAAAGAAATATCAAACTCAAAACACTAAGCTGAATCTAACTATGTCTGAAATAAGCCTCTAAACTGACTAGAAATGTTGGGACATGCCCCAACTAGATCTAGCAAAACTGAAACTAAAGACTAAAAGCGATAAAGATAAACATGTCACTAGTCCTCGAAGAATGAGGACTCACCACTGATGCTGCTGAACTGAAGATCGGGAATCGATCTAAGCGTGATCTGGATACTGAGAACCTGAACCTACATCACGAGAAGATGTAGCGCACGTATGCGTCAGTACTTGAAAGGTACTGAGCATGCAGGATAGAGTAAAGCTGAAATAACATATAACTGAACAAAGCAATAAAGCAATGAAATAATCTGAACATGATATAGATACTGAAAATACTGAATACTGAGCTAACTGATGCAATGACCAAATTTATAACATGCTGAGACTGAATACTGACTGTACTGAAATATGGTCAATGCAATAGAGTCTGACTGAACTGTGGGAGCTACTAATAACCGACATAAAACCACATGAGCTAAATGTGGAGTCCGATGTATACGCCCCATCGAGAGGACCCAATATACCCTGCCAGAGGTATAGAGGCATGCTGGCGTGATCACTAAACTGATGTTGCCCACAGAGGGGACTTACACCTACGTGGCTCGTAGTTCTGGGACTATATGGGTACGCTGAAACCCTAGTCCAACTCGGTATTATGCTACTCCCAATGAATTAAGTGGTTAACTAGTTATGACTGAATTTCTGTAAATACTGGATAGCTCGAAACTGAACATGCAAACTGAGAATGCAACAATTAATCTGATAATGATGCATTCATAAACTGAGGCATGTAAAACTGAATACTGAAATATCTGACCTAGCATGTGTAATTCAAGAACTAAAGAAATACATAGCTAGGGTTCTGAAATTCATGCGATAAACTGAGCAATAACATGATAATCTGATTTGGAACATTTAAATAACTAATTCATGATGATCTGTTGAAATTCTAGAAACCCTAGGTCTGTTCATAATCATGGAATCAAGAATCTGACTGAATTCTAGGGACCTAATGGGCGAAAGGAACCCACTAGTGAAATCCCACATACCTGGTGACGAATTCCACGGAGAAATCTTTTGATTTCGGGGCTGGAACTGAAGAAACCTCGCTGCGTTCTTGAACTAGGGTTCTTGACCTTTTTCTCCTCTCTTGCTTCTAATTTTCTAAGTTTGATTAATGATTTTGACTAAGGCAAGTTCTAGTTATGTTTCTAGGCTTAAACTAATTAAAACCTCATGATTTAGGGTCTAAACGACGTATCTTAGGGGTAAACGAAATAGGAAAAGACCAAAAGACCCCTGAATTAACTGCTGTCGGAGTGACCTACGGATTGGACCTACGGGCCGTAGGTCAATCTACGGTCCGTAGATTGCGTCCGTAAGTCAAGCATGTTCGACAGGCCTTCACTAAAACGAGCATAACCTTTTACTCGGTGGTCGGAATTTAGCAAACTCAGTGGCGTTGGAAAGATAATTCAATTATCTATCTAACCATAGGTCATGGGACACATAATTCATTTTGTGCTAAAAGTTATAATCATCTGAAGTTGACCCATCAGAATTTTCAGCTAACTGGCTGCTAACCTTTGATCTACGGTCAGACCTACGGACCGTGGATCGAATGACGGTCCGTGCTGGTCAACCGTAGTTCGGGACTGAAGCTGGGCTTTTGGGGCATCGATCCACGGACACGAACTACGATCCGTGACCTGACTTACGGACCGTAAGTTCGGTCGTGGGTCAACACTTAGCCAAATTTTCTGACTGAGTTCTAGGGAAGTTTTCTGTCACGAACCACGGACCTGCAGGACGGACTGTGAGTCCATCTACGGTCCGTGGATGGTGTCCGTGAGTGCCACCTGTAACACCAGAAATCTGAAATCTTCATTTTCGGATACGGGATGTTACATTTTGTTTACTATGAAATGTGTTTCAATCATGATAATACTTGTGTAGTAAAAGCTAGATGAAAGAGCGGATAACTTTTTGAGTATAAACTTCTTATCCGACATCATTGTAGTAATATAAAGATATTCACTTTTTTCATCAGTTGTAGTCTCAATATGATAACCATTTTGACGAATGTCTTTGAAACTTAATAAGTTTCTTTGAGACTTACTACAATATAATGCTTCATCAATTGTTAAATTTGTTCCTCCAACTGATGTCTGGGGAATTTCCATATTCTGAGATAGAAACTTATTCAGAGAAAATTAGAGCCTCGTGCTGATAACGTGTTATAAAATAAAGAAAATTTTAAACTTAAATTACAAGAGGAGAGAGAAGGAATAAGAAAAGTAGAAAATAGAAGTACAATTTTGTTTTCTCTATATCTGATATCCTGCATTGCATACCCTTTTATAGAGAAAATATTACTTGGAGAAGTAATGTTGCTATAGTAAAAGGTGGGTCCCATGACATCCACCTAATTACAACACATAGTATATTTAAAATTTTCTTATCAAAATAGACTCTTCAAGTTTTGAACTTCTTTCTTGATTCTCTAATATTCGTTTATTGGATTTTATCAATCAAAAAGCTTGTTTGATATCTTCATCTAAAATACAACAATAGGTATTTTACTATTTAAAATGAATAATTCAATTGAGTTCCTTCTTTAGTTTCCAATCATGATCTCTCAAATTTGATTTCTAACATTGTAATGTAACAAATTTATTGGTTAATGCGGTTGACACAAAATTTTGGTCTGATATGTTTAAAGTTAATACTTTTAAGTATTTTATTTTTTAAATAGTTCAAAATACATGTTTTGCAATTTTAATGCAATTTGTTGATAATTATCCTTATTCTCAAAGTATTAGAATTTTTATCGGTTAATTCAGTTTATACTATTTTTTCACAGCTGGTTGAATATGTTTATATACATGTTCATTTTTTATTAAATTATTATTTCTGTTAAATTACATTTTTTGCATGCCATTGGTTACGTTCGTTACATCTTTTTCACATTCATTTTATCTGTTACATTTGTCAATATTCATTTTGATATTTTGTACAGTCCAGAAATTCATTCTGATATAGATAAGATTTCATACACAGATATTTTATTAACGGATGGTTTTGACCCACGGTTTTAAGATAGTAGTATTGTACTATTGGTGATTTTCATTTCCCAATTTAAAGAATAGCTTGCTCATTAAGTTGAGGGGTGGTGGATAAGATTTTAGAGGTAATTTTTCAGATTTTTTATTCTTTAGAAATCTCTTTTAGTGCTCATAATTTTCCGGTGACAATCTCACCGGAATCCGGCGAGTCCACCACCCAAAAGACCCCATTGTCTCCATTTTTATGTTTTTTCCTCCTTTTCAAGCAACTAGAACAACCTTTGTTTCTTCCTCAAACAACTAGACCCAAACTTCCCTCTCCGCCCCCTTTTTTTTTTGTTTTCCGGCGAGGCTCAAACAACCCAGAAACAACAACCAAACCACCACCTGAAACCCACAATTGTGGATTTCAAAGGATGCCTAACACCTTCTCTTCAGAATAACTTCAACAGGACCTAGAATCTAATGGTTTCGTAGACTTTTTTTTTAGTTAATTAATTAATTGGCTTCCTAATTTTCCTAAAATTAGGTGGCGACTCCCTTTTACCTCTTTTCCCTTTTTAAAATTCTTTTAATTCTTTTAAAAATTAAATTATTATTTTTTGATGAGACACCGCAATGTTGCGCCCTCTCAAAGGATGTCAACAAAATGTCGATTCCACTAGAGACAAAGAAGTTCTAACCATTATGTGTTCATTTTTTTAAATTGAGGAGACTATCCTTTTATTGTGTTATTCCTTATATCTTGTATATTTTGTTGATTATTTGCATTTTGTACTCATTATTTATTCATTATTTGTTGTACATTGTCATTGCATTCATGACATAATTTCCGTCATGTGACATTTTTTATTTCTTACTTAAAGGGCAATTATGAGGATCACAGTAGTTTGTTATAATTGTTTATCGGGGTACCCTGGCGAATGTAGTTGGCCACTGGATGGTCAACGGTCGCTATCTTACCCACCCCAAGTATTCTGCTTGGGTCACCGTTCCACTTTCAAATAAAGCCCACTCTTAGTCATCTACCAGTAGAGCATTTATAGGCTGAACTCTTTCTCGATCCAAGTCACAATCAGTTGGAACTACATTTGATCTGATTCTTGGTTAAACGGGATACGTAGGCATCATAACGGCTCAGTCATGTTCCCAGTAAGCTTTTCCTCATTTCAAAGCCGAAACTAGGGAAAAAATTTTTGAGGTCTCCAAAAAATTCACAAAGGAGATCGTTGTTACAAGATTGAATACCGATGGTTGTTAAAGTTGAAACATGGGCAAAAAATTTTAAGGAATGCCCTCACAAATTTCACCAAGGTTGTACTCAAACTCCAGATTTAGGAGACATCACTCTGAGTTGGTTTGTACCTTTTGTGTTAACTTTTTGTACATGATGTTATATTTTTTGTATATACATATCTTTGATTTTATTTATCTTACATTCCATAAAAAAAATTCTTTTATTTGACATTTGTAAAGTTTGGGTTGTCCTCCCTCCAATGTGACTCGGTCATTTTTCATTTCAATTACTCCCTTTCAAAAATTAAATTAAAATTGTTTGACATTTTTTTAAGTTGGGTTCTCTGCCCTTCAATATGACTCATTAATTATTTTATTTTTGCTAATTTTTCTTTAATTAATAAAAAAAATATTTTTTGTTAAATGTGGGTTGTCCGCCCTTTAATGTGACTCACTGATTTCTTCATTCTTGTCAAGTTTTCTTTAAATAATAAAAAATATTTTTTTTGTTAAATTTGGGTTGCCCGCCCTTCAATGTGGCTCATTTGTTCTTTATTCCGTTTATTGTTCTTTCAAAAATTCGTTTGTTATTCAAAAAAATATTTTATGCCATATCTGAACGAACTACACAAACTTGATTCTCATCAATGAGATACGTAGGCAGCCTCTATTGGGTTCGGTATTCTTTATTCAAAAGATTCTTTATTTTTAAAAAAAAAATGTTTATACTTTATACCAATTTTTGACTTGGTTGGTGCCAACACAATTCAAGTATACATATGAAAAATAATTTGTACAATAGAGAAGATTGACTTCTTGTTAAACCATAGATTCTTTTGGTACCTTTCATTCATATTTTTGTTACACGGGAAAATATTCTCTTGCATACATTCAAGATTAGAACAAAACCAAACTCATTGTTTCAGGTGCATTGTGTGGTGAGTTTTTGATTAAATTCAATTGTTTTGCTTTGTTGATCTAGAACTTGGCCTAAATGTTTGTTGAGGCGAAATTATGAATAACGTTTGCTTTGAAAAATGATCGTAAGCCTTTTGTGACCCGTTTGAGCCTTTCAAAGCCTACCAAATTGTCATGACCCGAGAGCATCCCCTAGTCGTAACACGGCGTACTCGACCCCGAAGAGGTCTAATACAAGCCTCATAGCATTCTTGAACATAAGAACATAGGAAAATGGAGAAGAATTAAAACTTTCTTTACAATTGAAGACATTTTTCATTAAAAGCAAGCTGAAGACTTTCTAGACTTTATATACTATGTCTCAAACCATCTAATACTTTGAATACAATAGACATGACAAGGAAGAAACTCATAATACAATCCAAGTATAGCATACATCTTTACATTTTAGCATATAAGCATTAAGAGTTAACATTCTTCATTACCTTAAAAGCACATTCATTCATTAGACATTAGATCAACATTCTACTAAAAGTCATAGTAAGAGCCCATTCATTTCATTGACATTATAAGGAACACACCATGACCTCTCTCAAATGCCTACTTGTGCAATGCATAGATAGCGTCCCATTCCACCACCTACCCTAAGTAGTACATCCTTAAAAGACCATAGTCCATTAACCGTTATTGTGGGGGTAAGCCTTAACCGACATAGACCATAAGCGCTTGACATGGAATCCCGGTGTCACCCTCACCGGATAAGGGATTCCTACTTGACTAAGGTAGGACCATTCATTTTAGCTTAAGTGGATCCACTAGCTATAGACCTATGTGGGAAAATAGTTATGGGATAGGGAGATTGCTACTAGATACCTCGCCTCATCTCATGGATGGGCATCCATCTCAAGAGGTTGCTACTAGATACCCCGCCTCAACTCCCGGATGAGTCTCCACCCCATTTCATATCCTCTCGATGCTTAGCATTATTCCCCACAGATTATTTTACATTTATTACATTAATTTATTAAGGGATAAAAGATTGCTACTAGATACCCCTCCTCAACTCATGGATGAGTATTCATCTCAAACCCAACATTCGTTAAAAGGGGATATAGGGATTGTTATTAGACACTCCTCCTCAACTCCTGGATGAGCATCCATCCCAACCCAACGTTCATTTACTGGAAAACTCATAGATTCGAAGATAAGAATAGAATTTCACCTAAGAACCCCTTATTGTGAGAAAGTCCTTTCACAACAAGTCATTACATTCATTAGAGTACAATATAAAGATATCCTTTCAAAAAGTACTTCACATTCATTAACATTAAACTTCATTCACACATTTATTCATGTGTGTGTATGTGAGAATAGCCTTTCACATAATCACCATCATTCACAAGTGTTAATAGAGAGATAACATTCAATCCTAACACAAGTATCTTCTAAACAAGATTATTTTCATTTCTTTTGATCACACACATGCTTCACATCACATTCATATATACAACATCATGATAATACTTCAATCCATCAAATTATGACTTAAAGTCCATGATCACAATGTACATAGTAAGTAAACACCTCCACCTTTCAAGTGGATCAACAATTCAAGCACAATTCTTCATTAACATGAACTTAGGTCAAACTTGCCCTTTCAAGGCTATGAACACAATTCCTCAATTCACCAAGAATCCACCATAATTAGACATAGATAATGATACAAATCAACAATCTAAATCAATCTACACATGAATCCATCATCATTCATTCATAATCAACAACCCACTTCATAAGGCCAAATTTAGGAATGAGAGAGATCATGAGTTCATAAAATATTTTCATCTTAAATCACGAATTAAACATCAAAATAATCATAATTTATCATTTGAAAACATTTGATACAAGAACCCATGAGTTTGAGTGAAATCTAGGGTTTTGGAGAAACTTGAAAACCTTGAAAACTTCTTCGAAATTGACTCTAGGGTGAAATCTAACCCTAGATGAAGGATCACCGTACCTTATACTTGAAGAATCCCACGCAATTGAAGAAGAAACACCTTGAAATCCCAACCCTAGCTTGAACTTGAACTTGATCTCCAATGGAGTTTTTAAAGAGAACTTTTTAGGAGGGAAGGGTTTTGATTTTGATAGATGAAGTCTAAATGAGGGATTCAATGTTTTAATACTCTTAAAATACCTTATAACACTTAAAATAATTGTCCATATATTAATTAGGACTTGGGGTGAATTGGTAAATTCACCCCTAGCTTGACCGAGACTGCACCAGAAAAACAGTGCCCATCCACGCCCTTGACTCACGGACCATGAGTCCATTCACGGACCGTGATGCTGGTCCATGGTCTGGGGCTGCAAGTTGGTTTTAGGCCTCTTGATCTACGGAGGCCATCCACAGGGCATGGATGGACCTACGGGGCATGAACCCTATCCGTAGGTCACCAAGTTTTGGCCAACTTGATGGTTTCCTTGGGGTCTTGGGGTTTAGACTTAGGGTCCTCCTCAAGGACCCTTAGGTTTGTCCAAGGGTAGTCGTACGTTGACGTCTAACCCCTAAATACCTCAACCATGGCTCAGGACAACATTGAACCACTTCCAACTCAAGACAAACACAAACGCACACACGTTAGGCTCTAGTTTCACTAGTTCATTTTAGGGTCGTTACACAAATGACATTAATCCTTAGATGTCCCCATTTTGAGCCTTAACCCTTTCTTTGGACAACCATATTTTTAGCCTATATCCTTCGTGAGTGCTTATATGCACTATCCCTCTTTTGGCCTGACTTTCTTGAGCGCACTAAAAATGTGCAATGTTACAAAGAAGATTCAAAAATCAAATTTGTCAAAGAAAAAAAATTATAAAGTCCCTGAAAGTCAAGAATACAAAAATGACTTCAAAATAAAGAAGAGTTGAAAATTCTCCACAAGTTCAAACAAGCCAAGTTTCAATAAAAGAAGAAGATTACTCCAAATAATCAGGATAAAATTCAAAAGATGATGAGAAGGGGAAATGCTCAGACAAGCAAAGCTTCAAAAAGAATCAAAAATTGCCAAAGGAAGGGACAACAAAGAGAATCAAACGCTAAAAGTGTAACAAATGTTGAAAGCACAAATTCAGTGCAATGCTCAAGAAAGGATTAAGTCACTTTTATACCAAATGACTATCCTACCCATCCCTAAGCCTACATTACAAGCTATTAACCAGTCCTACATGATTTCATTTCAAATGTTCTCACGTTAGTGGAGATTTACATGAAGGCCAAGCTTATGGTATCACAATTGCATGTGTTGAACATTTTTCTGAGTGTGAGTGTGCTTTTCCAAATGTTCCCAAATCAATATACCTTGAATGTGTGCAAATTGGGACTTTCTTTGTAGTGAGGGCACTTGAAACATGATTTTAGGTCTAGTTCAAAACTTTTGTTTGTAGCAAGATGGACAAATCTTGTCGTTACTTCAGTACATTTGAGGTACCATTTGAATCCATAGGAATTATCTCGAAGTCAATTTCAGTTGAAAGAGAAAGAATTGTGCGAAATTTTTGTACAATACTATTGTTGGCGCTAACCAAGTTAAAATGTATTTCATTGTTCATAAAATGAAAATGGGTTGAAACCCACTTTTCAATATTTGTCCAAATCAACTTTGTGGACCGTTTCATTATTGATATTTGTCCAAAACAACTTTGTGGACCGTTTCATTATTGATACTTGTCCATACAAACTTTATGTACTGTTTCATTGTTGATATTTGTCCATACCAACTTTGTGGACCGTTTCATTGTTGATATTTGTCTAAACCAACTTTGTGGACCGTTTCATTGTTGATACTTGTCCAAATTAACTTTGTGGACCGTTTCATAGTAAAAATTGTATTTTTGGGTCGTCATACCCTTCAAAATGCATTTTTTTAAATTTGGGTCGTCATACCCTTCAAAATGATATTTTTTAAATTTGGGTAGTCATACCCTTTAAAATGACATCGTTTTAAATTTAGGTCGTCATACCTTTAAAAATGACATTTAAAAAAAAATGAAGTTGTTATATCAAATAAAATGATGCTTTTTAAAATTAGTTTGTCATGCTGTTCAATGTGACACTTTTTATTTTGTTATTCCATTTCAAATTGATAATTTTTTTTTATTCATGATGTTATTAAGTTTGAATTATTGCATTGGTTAATACTTTGTTCATATGAGGCCAAGTTTGTAGAATTTATATTGCATTTATGTTATATTTGTTACTAACATTGTTATTGCAGATTTTGTGATACACCATTCATATCAAGTTCATGTTAGATGGTCACCTCGTTCAAAGTGACATGTTATATTCAAGTTGAGTTGTCACCTTCATTCTAGTGACATGTTATATTCAAATGGGTCGTTCAACTTTCAAAGAGACACGTTGGGTTGTCACCACGTTCAAAGCGACATGTTATATTCAAGTTTGGTTGTTACCTCCATTCAAGTGACATGTTATATTCAAATGGATCGTCCGCCTTTCAAAGAGACACCTTGGGTTGTCACCTCGCTCAAAGTGACGTGTTATATTCAAGTTGGGTTGTCACCTCTATTCATGTGACATGTTATATTCAAATGGGTCGTCCGCCTTTCAAAAAGACACGTTGGGTTGTCACCTCATTCAAAGTGACATGTTATATTCAAGTTGGGTTGTCACCTCCATTCAAGTGACATGTTATATTCAAATAGGTCGTCCACCTTTCAAAGAGACATGTTGGGTTGTCACCTCGTTCAATGTGACATGTTATATTCAAGTTGGGTTGTCACCTCCATTCAAGTGACATGATATATTCAAATTGGGTCGCTCGCCTTTCAAAGAGACACGTTGGGTTGTCACCTCGTTCAAAGTGACATATTATATTCAAGTTGGGTTGTCACCTTCATTCAAGTGACATGATATATTCAAATGGGTTGTCCGCCTTTAAAAGAGACACATTGGGTTATCACCTTGTTCAAAGTGACATGATATATTCAAGTTGGGTTGTCACCTCCATTCAAGTGACATGTTATATTTGCATGGGTCGTTCGCCTTTCAAAGAGACACGTTGGGTTATCACCTCGTTCAAAGTGACATGGTATATTCAAGTTGGGTTGTCACCTCTATTCAAGTGGCATGTTATAATCAAATGGGTCGTCCTCCTTTCAAAGAGACACGTTGGGTTGCCTCGTTCAAAGTGATATGTTATATTCAAGTTGGGTTGTCACCTCCATTCAGGTGACATGTTATATTCAAATGGGAAGTCCACCTTTCAAAGAGACACGTTGGTTGTCACCTTGTTCAAAGTGACACGTTATATTCAAGTTGGATCGTCATCTCCCTTCAAATGACATGTTATATTCAAATTAGGTCGTCTTCCTTTCAAGAGACTGGTTGGATCGTCATTTTCCTTCAAGTGGCACTTTAAGTTCAAGTTGGGTCGTCCGCCTTTCAAAGAGATACGTTGGGTTGTCACCTCTTTCGAAGTGACATGTTATATTCATGTTGGGTCGTCCACCTTTCAAAGAGACACGTTGGGTTGTCACCTCATTCAAAATGTTATATTCAAGTGGGGTCGTCTGTCTTTCAAGAGACAAGTTAAGTCGTCACCTCGTTCAACGTGACATGTTATTCACATCATCCTCCATTCAAAGAGGTACAATACCTTCGTTGTGCAATTTTTCAAGTAACATCAAAGGTATGTGGATATTTTTCAGTTTACAATCAATCCTTGCCTTTCGTTTATTAGTTTTTGCCCTATTGACGGACGTAGAGTATTATTCAAAAGTTCTACTAACGTCTCATATTGTTTTGTTCAAAGTTTGTCAAACCAAATTTGGGTTCGTCAACTTTGTTTGACAAGGATCTCTTTCATCGATCCTAATCAAATAAAGGGGCAAGTTGTTGACACCAAATTTTGGTCTAATATTTTTAAAGATAATACTTTTAAATATTTTATTTTTTAAATAGTTCAAAATACATGTTTTGCAATTTTAATGCAATTTGTTGATAATTATCCTTATTCTCAAAGTATTAGGATTTTTATCGTTTAATTATGTTTATACTATTTTGTCACAGCCGGTTGAATACGTTTAAATACATGTTCATTTTTATTAAATCATTATTTCTATTAAAAATTGCATTTTTTGCATGCCATTGGTTACATCCTTTTCACATTCATTTTATCTATTACATTTGTCAATAATCATTTTGATATTTTGCACAGTCCAGAAATTCATTATTATATGGATAAGATTTCATACACAAATATTTTATTAATGGATGGTTTTGACCCACGGTTTTAAGATAGTGGTATTGTACTATTGGTGGTTTTCATTTCCTTATTTAAAAAATAGCTTGTTCATTAAGTTGAGGGTGGTGGATAAGATTTTAGGGGTAATTTTTTAGATTTTTTAGTCTTTAGAAATTTCTTTTAGTGATCATAATTTTCTGGTGACAAGATCACCGGAGTTCCGCCGGAATCCGGCAAGTCCACCACCCAAAAGACCACATTGTCTCCATTTTTATGTTTTTTTCCTCCTTTTCAAGTAACCAAACCCACCTCTGTTTCTTCCTCAAACAACTAGACCCAAACTTCCCCTCTCCGCCCCTTTATTTTTTGTTTTTCGATGAGGCTCAATGTCACGACCCAGACCGTCGTGATTGGCACCCACACTAACACTCCGGTGGGAGAACCCAAACAAACAAATAATCTAAAAACTAAGGCATTTAAGTCAACACTAAGGAATTAAAAATAGAGTTCACATAAACTCTAACAAAAGTCTAACAATAATAACTAACAATGCGGAGGAATAACCTAAAACCTGAAAGTCAATGTACCAAAACATTCTAGCAATGAACCACGTCTAAACAAAAAGGGATGCAACCCCTATCTAATGAACTAATCAACTAACTAGAACTCAGTCTAAGTCCGGAAATGGTGGACATAGACGAAAGAGAATCCCAAGGTAGCCCGGAAGAATTGGCTCTCCCTTGAATTCGAAGCGACGATCACTGATCTTCTAAGCGAGGTCTGTCAATAGTCGCTTGAAGATGCCCTGTACTCAAAAAAAATAAGAGCAAGTGCATAATCAATACATAATCACAATGTACTGGTAGGATCATGCGGCTATCCCACTAGTGCAACATAAACAAGTCAAACAATATTATAATCACATTCCAATTTACTTCTACAAATAAAATACACTATTTAGAACAATCCATAAAATTAATGCTCAAAAAAGGCAAATATAAATAATAAACGTGAGGCAAACAATGATTATAAATATGTATTTTTGGCCTCACATCAACCGTCTCGCCTCACCCCCTCCACTTTCTTAACATAGTTTGTCACCTCATTAAAGCTTCTCTCTGCAGAAGTCATATGAACAGATAATACGTACAACTTAGAATTTAATCCCCTAATAAATAACCGGATTCTCTTTTCCTCAATAGTCACCAATTGAGTACCATATCTAGACAAAGCATGAAACTTGGCCTCATAAGCAACCACAGTCATACCACCTTGCTCCAACACCATAAACTCATCTTTCTTGCGACCCCTCAACGTCCTAGGCACATACTTCTTTAGAAACAGAGCATGAAATTGGGTCCAAGTAAGTGGAGGTAAAGTAGAAGATTTGCATTCCATATAAGCTCTCCACCACTGCTTAGCCTCACCTTGAAGTTGGAAAGACAGAAACTCAACCCCATGCTGATGAATAATACCCAGTTTATGAAGCCTCTCATAGCAATCCAAAATGAACTCATAAGCATCTTCATTCTCAGAATCAAGAAACACATGAGGCTTTAGCTTCACAAACTTGGTCAACATTTCATGCTCATTACCCGTCATAACAGAATCCAACAAAGGATGGAAGAAAGCATCATTACCTCCAGTCCCACCCACCTTGGGCGCAGTGCTAGTAACAGAGGGATTAGTAAGAGCTTGAGTTGCTTGAGCAGAAGGAAGCACTACAGGACCAACCAATCCATTTAAGAACGTCATAAGTTGTTGAGCTAACACTGGACCCAAAGGAAGAACACATGTAGTCTCAGCCTGCACCTCTCCCTTTTGTCCCAAATCCTCAACATCAACATCAACATTCTCATCTATCTCTTCATGATGCGCAGGAGGGTTCTCATTCATATGAGCATTCTCAATATGAGCTCCATTTCCAGCAGGTTCTACTATTCCACGGCCTCTACCCCTAGCTCTTCCTCTACCCCCGCCTCGACTGCGACCTTTCGCTGCAGATTCCTCAACTGGAGCATTAATGGGAACTACGGGCCTAACGTCGTTGAATCTAGTATTAACAATCTGTGGACAGAAGAGTGAAAGAGGTTAGATACCAATTTGAATCGACAAATACCAATTGGAATCAAGTCATAGCACGAAAGGAGACAAAAGAAAATATAGAGATTTCCTAAAGTCCTATTGCCTCTAGAAGAAAAAGAAAGGCGTCACCGTACCGTACCGTTCCGCAAGACTCTATTAGACTCGTTTTGGTACATCAAGATCAACGAACCTAGGTTCTGATACTAACTTTGTCACGACCCAGACCATCTTGATTGGCACCCACACAAACACTCCGGTGGGAGAACCACAACTACGACCCAAATCAAACAAATAATCTAAAAACTTAGGCATTTAAGTCAACACTAAGGAAATAAAAATAGAGTTCCCATAAACTATAACAAAAATCTAACAATAATAACTAACAATGCGGAAGGATAACCTAGAACCTAAAAGTCAATGTACCAAAACATTTTAACAATGACCCACGTCTAAACAAGAAGGGATGCAACCCCAATCTAATGAACTAATCAACAAATTGCAACATAGTCTAAGTCCGGAAATGGTGGACATAGATGAAAGAGAATCCCATGGTAGCCCGGAAGAATTGGCTCACCCTTGAATTTGAAGCGACGATCACTGATCTTCTAAGCGAGGNAAAGTCAATGTACCAAAACATTTTAACAATGACCCACGTCTAAACAAGAAGGGATGCAACCCCAATCTAATGAACTAATCAACAAATTGCAACATAGTCTAAGTCCGGAAATGGTGGACATAGACGAAAGAGAATCCCATGGTAGCTCGGAAGAATTGGCTCACCCTTGAATTTGAAGCGACGATCACTGATCTTCTAAGCGAGGTCTGTCAATAGCCGTTTGAAGATTCCCTGTACTCAACAAAAATACGAGCAAGTGCATAATCAGTACACAACCAGAGTGTACTGGTAGGATCACACAGCTATTCCACTAGTGTAACATGAACAAGTCAAACAACATTATAATCACATGCATATATATCAACATATACAACGTTAACAACATTTACGAACAACGAACAACTTCACATTTTATGTCAAATCATTGGTCCTCTCATGGAACCTAAACCCAAACAATTAACATGTCGGAACGTGGCAACCGATCCCATATTGATGTCCTTACGTGGCAACCGATCCCATAATTATGCCGAAACGTGGCGACCGATACAAGTTAATTATGCCGGAACGTTGCAACCGATCTATTCAACACACTTCCATCACAATCACAAGTATATCATCGAGATCATACATTTAAATTATGATTTCATGGCATTCATCAATTCTCTATCTCATTTACAACAAGTGTGATCAACATTGCAACATTCATACATATACAAGTATCATAATAAAGCAAGAACAAGCATACATCACATAATCATAGAATCACACCCATCACTTACCTCGAAACAAGCTTGAAACCCGAAGAAACTTGATCCTTCCCTTTTCAGATTCGTTCCGCTTGTTCTTTGTCTGCAAACAATCAATATAATACGGGAATAAATAAATAATCATTAATTACCTAGATTTCTAACAATTCTATGAACCCTAGATCAAACTCATGAACCCGATTATCCAATTTAGGGTTGTTTCCACCATAAAATCTATAACAAATCTTACCTTTAGCCTCAAGAATGGTGAAAAACTAGTAGGAGTCGCCTGCTCTTCGTTCCTTAGCTTTAAAAATTGAAAAGTGCATAATGAGGTCGTTTAGGGGTTTATTAACGACTTTAATTCGCGTCGAGCCTGCCACAACGGCCACCACCCCGCTACAGCGGCCTCGCCAGAGCAGCAAAACCCAGCGCCAAGGCGGCATTCTCGAGACAGAGAGCTATTTCAAGAATTCCAAAATTCTCATTTCACAAAACACCTCTAACCAACGACGCTCAGAAAATACCCTTTACGCTAAGATCGATTCTGGAAGTTTACTCGCCCGAATTCAATTCCATAAATTCGTATCGATTCCTTGACGATTTATCCAACCACTCATGCAATCAAAATCATAAATACTTGACCTGATTATTACCATATTTCCCTACACCTCGATGACTCCAATTTCGTCCAAATCTGGACAAGGTTGGCAAAATCCAAATACTACGAAAAAGTTTTTCGGCCCCAAATTTTCCCCCGTTGACTTTTCTATAATGACGGGAATAGGTCGTTACACTCAAACAACCCAGAAACAACAACCAAACCACCACCTGAAACCCACAATTGTTGATTTTAAAGGATGCCTAACACCCTCCCTTCAGAATAACTTGAACACCTTACCTAGAATCTAATGGTTTCGTAAACTTTTTTATTTGTTAATTAATTAATTGATTTCCTAAAATTAGGTGGCGACTCCCTTTGACCCATTTTCCCTTTTTAAAATTATTTTAATTCTTTTAAAAACTGAATTTTTATTTTTTGACGAGTCACCACGACGTTGCACCCTCTCAAAGGATGTCAACAAATGCTTCTGTTACATTTTGATTTGTGTATGTATTTATGTAATTTGATTAAATTTTATGTGTATTGTATGATTAAGTTTCTTTATGTAGCAATTCTGTTTCTTTTGAACACGAATATTTGTATTTGTATGTATTAGATCGATTTATTTAAATATGAATTTATTGATTTCAGGGTTAAATTCTCCTTGTGGTGTGATTTGTAATTTTATTTTTTTGAAAATTTTGATACATTTACTGACTCAAATTTCCTGCAATTTGCATAAATATAATTTTTTTTGAAAATTTTGATACATTTACTCTGAGTCAAATTTCCTACATATATGATTATTTGCATAAATATAAAATATATGAATGCATATGAGTTAGAAAATACCGAAATATATAAATCAATTGTATACAAAAATCATTAACTGATAGTATAATAAGAGATATACAAATGAGAAATGTTAGACAAATATATATATATATATATATTGTCACGACCCATGCCTACACCCTGGACGTGACCAGCACTCGAGAACCATTATTGATGGTCTCCAAGCGAACCCTCATCCTGGCTGACTACAAGCGGAAGTATAACTCAAGCATACAAAACTTAAAAACTGCATAATATTCATATACTCAACTTTAAAATAATCTAAACAATACTGAAATGATAACTCTGAATATAACTAGTATATTCAACTCACCATAAAATAGGCAACTTAAGTCTATAAAACATTTAACAACATAAACGAACAGACTTCTGAAACTCTAATGTCTATCTATGAAGTCTCTAATTGACAAAGATAGAAGTCGGGACAAGACCCACGACTTCCTAACAACTGATATAACTGAAAGAAAAAGTGGAACCCTCCGAAAGCAAGGAGGCTCACCATAGCTAACTCGCACTGCATGTGGTATCAACAAAGCTCCTGTTGATGATCCTGAATACCTGTATCTGCATCTTGAAATTATGCAGGCCAAATGGCTCAGTACGTGGAATGTATGAGCATGTAAGGGGAATTCTAAAGCATAACATAAGCTTGAACTTGATAAAAAGGAGACATATTTACCTCTTCTAAACTCACTCAACTAACTCAACTCAGGAATAAGATACTCAACTCAAAGATAAAAATATTCAACTCAGTGAAATAAGGCTCAACTCAACAGTAAGGTACTCAACTCAATGAAGCACAGTTCAACTCAAGATACTCAACTCAAGATACGCAAGAATAAAGCAACAATAAAAGATTCAATATATGGAAAGCTTTTAAAACAGTAGATAGCAACTCAATGTATTGAAGAATACAATAACAACTCAATTTGTATATAATAAAGTAATATAATTCTGAGGGAGTTTCTCTAGCCGACAACCATCACTATAAGCTATGTGATGATACAACGTCCCGTACACGCTGCTAGAACTGTCTTATAATTTGTCAGGATATAGAACGCCTCAACTAAGTGGATCCACTAGTCTAAGCTAAAAAACATTAAGGAATCATCTAAAAAGTATGATCCTTTCTACCCACATTGGCTACATAGTTTATGGAGACTTGAGTTATCTGAACTCGTCCCCATATCAATGCTCAATACTACTTCCAAAATATACTCAACTCATATGTTTAAGAACATAATTTTTTCTGTGGTTTGAGATTATTACTCAAAATATTTCTCTTAAAAGAGATGTTACTCAAACTGCTCAAAACTCTTTTGGAAATCTCAGTTTCCTCCTCTTTTAAATGTGAAAACATTTACTCTTGGGAATACTTATTTCCCATATATCATTTTAAAGAAAATGAACCCAACTCTACTCTTTCTCAACTCAAGTACTCAAGTCTAAAGAGAAGTTTAGGAAAAATTGTAAAAGACTTCTCAAAGTAAGGTTCATGCTAAATTATGGACGTGAACGACTCAATTCAAGGTTTTCAATAACCATAGATAAAACTCAATACTCAGAACTCAACAACTCAGAACTCAAGAACTTCAATGATACTACTTATTTCTAGAATGCTCAACGCAGAGGGTTCATGCGGAATTATGGACATGAACAACTCAACTCATGGACTTTAGGATACTACTCATCTCAAGAATGTTCAACTCATAGGGTTCAAGCGGAATTATGGGCATGAACAACTCAACTCATGGACTTCTTGGGTAATATGTAATAATCCCATGATTAAGAATATAATCTGAAAAGGGTTAGGAACTCAAGACTTAGAACTTGAAGATACTACTCCTCTCAAAGATACTTCAACTTATGGAGTTCAGGCAGAATTTATGGGCATGAACGACTCGACTCAAGGGTCTACATAATGATATGTAACTCATGTATACAACTCTTCTCATTTTCATACTTACTTCCTCAAAACTTGGCTCAAATCGATAGCTGATCTCAAAGGATTCATAATGAACTCAAAAACATTCTTGAACTCTACTCTTAACTCTCTCTTGAATGTGAATTATGAATTCAAGAGCTATGGTTCATGATATGAAGGATCTCGTGATGATAAAGTAGACTTATGAATACATTCTCCTCACACTCATACTCACTTGCTCGAATTTTGAATCAAGTTATTAGAAATTATAGAAGACTCCTCAAAAAGACTCAAAGGGACTTTCTCAAAAATGTTCGAAAGAAATCTCAACTCTACCTTGAATTTGATTTATGAATTCAAGGCTGTGATAGGAAAGATCTTGTGATGTTTAGGAGTGTTTTTAGATAGTTAAATATGAGAAACGATCAAGAAATCATTGCATGGAACCAAGTTCGCGACGCGGAGATGCATTTAAATATTTGGTTGCAAAATAAACTTTGAGGCAGAAGGGTCCGTGAACTCTCCGTGAAGGGGAGAAAAACATTCCCAACCTGAGGAACAAGTCCGCGACGCGAACCTAGTACCCAAATTTGCCCGACTTTTTCCTTCTTTGTTTTCTAACCCCAATTCACCTAAACTCGATTCTTTTTCTCAAATTCTCTTAAGATTCAGATACCCAGTATATGTACACAATAATCTAACTCAAACAACTCAAGGAAACAACACTATAACCTCAAGAAACTCCTCAATCTCAACCCAAGTTCAAGAATGAAAGTAATTCAAGAACACACATCAAGAACATTCAAACTTCCAATCTTTTTAGGACGACTTCATGATGAATTAAACATGTTTGGCACGTGGGTGAACGAACCCAACGTTATATAAGTCTCACATACCTCATAGGATTTAATCCTTGGCGAAATCCACAACCAAAACCACAAGAACTTGACGAATCTTAACTTTTCTTTTCCTTTCTCCTCTTGAGTTCTTTCTCCAAAACTCTAGCGTGATTTGGTAAATGCGTAAACCGAACTAACTCAGTTTAGACCCCAATTAATTTACTAAAACTGATTTAATTGATTGGGCACTGAAAAGAACAAAATACCCCTCTAAAATCTGGGTAAATTTCCTTATTCAGACAACCTGAATTCAAATGGGCTTATCTCCCTCATACGAACTCGAAAACTATAAAACTCAGTGGCGTTGGAAAGAGGAATCCAAGACCTTTCATTTAATATCTTGTAGCCCACCTAACTCATCTTGTGCTAAAAGTTATTATTGTTTGAAGTTGACCCAAAACTCATAACTTAAGCATAACTTGCAAAACTTCAGATTTTGCTATTTCCAATTTAGTTCTTTTTGGAATTCAAGGTGCTATAATTTCCTTGGTAAAATCTAACTCATAACGAAGGATGGTTCGAGTCTTGGCTCAAATTTTTTTGGGGTGTTACATTATCTCCCCCTTGGGATCATCCGTCCTCGAATGATGGCTGGACTGGGTATGGAATGGGTTACTATTACTAAGGTCTGCGTCTAATGGTATGTTGTTACTATATTCAAGCTTAAGCCAAATCCTTAGGTTCAGGTTCTATACATCTCCCTACTATTTCTCTTTACCACCACATTGGGCTCATATCAAGAACCACCTAATGTTTAACAACACTACATTCAAGCTTAGTACTCTAACAACTCCATGGACTCCTACTAACTAACTCATTCGGAACCAACTAAGGCCTCTCATTTAACTATTTCTCATAGAAAAACCTCATCCTCCTTTTTTATAACCTTAGATGGAATTATCACACCACATCATCACGATAAGATCATTAACCTTCTCATTTTAACATCACTTTACTCTTAAAAGGACCTCTGAAAAGCTATCTCTCATACTTTTTGGAACTCATTATTATCTTACTCTCAATCACTTGACTTGATTTCTCATCTTGTCATCTCCCTCTTAGGTCTAAGGCTAACACTTGAAAGCTATGGACCTATTCTATCATCTCTAACTGGTGTATATCCATTTTTACTCTAACACTCGGGAGAAACTTATCTCATAACTACCGAACTCTCCATAAGCAGGTACTAAGACCTATTTCTAAGGTGTTTCTCTTAACCTTTTCTTATTTCATACACCCTCAGTACACCTCTTAATGCTTTTGTTACTCTTGTGACTTAGCCACACTATAGTGCCCTTATCTAAAGGTTAGGATCTCTCACTTGTACCACTCATCTTCATTGCAGCTAACATCTAAATTTCTCACTTGCTCTATCTCAAGACTAACATCATCACGCTCATGTTTCCATTCTTTGGATCATGACACTCATCTCAAATTCAAGCTTAATGTTCATTACTAAACCCGAATATCAATACGATTGCTCGCCTACCTCATTACTTAATCAGTTCTATAACCTTCTGAACATCATGACCCTCTTAAACATATCATAAGCCTAGCTTAGATCTATCACTTCGTGAATACTCTGTGCTTCTATTCAACACATATATTTAGCCTCCTTTAACACGATGGCACATCGATCTCAACTCATCTTGACTAGCAACTCTTACTCTACCTCATCTTGACTAGCAACTCTTACTCTACCTCATCTTGACTAGCAACTCTTACTCTACCTCCTATCATGAGATCTTCACAACTCGTCACTTCTTAGTCCACCCATAAGGAAAAACTCCTCATCAATAACTTACTGGGTGCATGACTATAATAACATAATCTCCCCATCATTGTCTCCCTTTCATAGATCTCTATACTTCTGCATACGTTCCCCTAACTCTAGGCACTTTCACCACTATTGCCCATGATCTTGTAACTCATACTATCTTTTAGGGCAAAAATACTACCCCAAGCTCTAAGCATACTTTCTTATAAGGATCTCAGCTGAAACAAGACTTAGAGAAGAGAGTCAACTTACTTTTAGCTCAAACGCACGATTCATATAATTATAGGTACATTTCTCTGAAACTCAACACTTAACTAACTCATGGGCTTCTCTCAAGCCTTTCTAGAATCTCATCACTTCCTTAAGATTTTTGCTAAGAGAAACTCATCGATAAAGGACTGACTTTGCTTTTCAACCACCTATAGTATGAGGGGTAGTCGAATGAATCTAAGAAACACACGAGTATGAATACATCTCTATGACATAGCTATATTGCACGATTAAGAGTATGAAAGAAGGAAAAGTTTTCCTAAATGTTTGTAGTCCCTTATTTATAGAAGTGGGGCCCTCACAACCACAAATAAGATCCTACTTGACACGGCTTCATAGATACGCTAGGACACTTGAACTCTATGCTCTGATACCAAGTTTGTGACCTGAGCCTACGCCCTGGACGTGCCCGGCACTCAAGAACCATAGTTGGTCCCCAAGCGAACCCTCATCCTGGCAGACTACAAGCGGAAGACTAACTCAAGCATACAAAGCTTAAAAACTGAATAAAATTCATATACTCAACTTTAAAATAATTTGAACAATACTGAAATGATAACCCTAAATAAAAATAGTATATTCAACTCGCCATAAAATAGGCAACTTAAGTCTTTAAAACATTTAAAAAAATAAATTAACAGACTTACGAAACTCTACTGTCTATCAATGAAGCCTTTAACTGACAAAGATGGAAGGCGGGATAAGACCCATGACATCCTAACAACTGATATAACTGAAAGTAAAAGGGAACCCTCCGGAAGCAAGAAGGCTTACCATAGCTAACTCGAACTGCATGTGGTATCAACGAAGCTCCTATTGATGATCCTGAATACCTGTATCTGCATCATAAAATAATGTAGGCCAAATGACTCAGTACATGGAATGTATGAGTATTTAAGGGGAATTCTAAAGGATAACATAAGCTTGAACTTGATAAAAAGAAAACATACTTACGTCTTCTCAACTCACTCAACAGACTCAACTCAGGAATAAGATACTCAACTCAAAGATAAAAATATTCAACTCAGTGAAATAAGGCTCAACTCAACAGTAAGGTACTTGACTCAATGAAGCACAATTCAACTCAAGATACTCAAGAAAAAAGCAACAATAAAAGATGTAATATATGGAAAGCTCTTAAAACAGTAGATAACAACTCAATGTATTGAAGAATACAATAACAACTCAATTTGTATATAATAAAGTAATATAATTATGTGGGAGTTTCTCTAACCGACAACAGTCACTATGAGCTATGTGATGATACAATGTCTCGCTCACGCTGTCAGAATTGTCCTATAACTTGCCGGGATATAGAACGCCTCAACTAAGTGGATCCACTAGTGTATGCTAAAAAGCATTAAGGAATCATCTAAAAAGTATGACCCTTTCTACCCACGCTGGCTACATGGTTCATGAAGACTTGAGTTATCTGAACTCGTCCCCATATCGGTGCTCAATACTACTTCTATGTTTAAAAACATAACTTTTTCTGTGGTTTGAGATTATTAATCAAAATCTTTCTCTTAAAAGAGATGTTACTCAAACTGCTCAAAACTCTTTTGGAAATCTCAGTTTCCTCTTCTTTTAAATGTGAAAACATTTACTCTTGGGAATACTTAGTTCTCATATATCATTTTAAAGAAAATGAACTCAACTCTACTCTTTCTCAACTCAAGTGCTCAAGTCTTAAAACAAGTTTAGAAAAAATTGTAAAAGACTTCTCAAAATAAGGTTCATGCCGAATTATGGACGTGAACGACTCAATTCAAGGTTTTCAATAACCATACATAGAACTCAATACTTAGAACTCAACAACTCAGAACTCGAGAACTTCAATGATACTACTTATTTCAAGAATGTTCAACTCAAAGGGTTCATGCGGAATTATGGGCATGAACAACTCAACTCATGGACTTCGGGATACTACTTATCTCAAGAATGCTCAACTCATAGGTAGTGGCGAAGCCAGAAATTCCATCAAGGTTGTTCAAAAAACATTTAATAAGTGAGTTAACTGTTATTTGTTTAACCTAGGGATTCTACCATAAACGATCTCAACATTTGTCAATATCAAATAAAAACAATCGGTTTTTTTTTTCTTTTTGATGCATTGATTTTATATCATAAAAATATATGATTATTGTTTTTAAAGTGAAATATTGATAGAACAAATGCGTCTAGCTTTACCAAACATAAATAACACCAGTAGAAAAAACAATTCTTAAAAAAAAAAAAAAGATAAACACATGTATTGATTTTAGCTTTGGGTTTAAAGTTGTTAACATATATAAACACAAATTTTTAAAGTAAAATATTGGCTTTTTTATTTTCACCATTCGAAAGTGCATTATATCCTAGATAAAAATTAGAAATACATGATATCTAAATATTCAAAATTAAAATAATGTATTCATATATTTTACTCGTTGTGTTCTTCTCTCAAAATAAAACCAAAAATATTGTGTGCTTTATGGGATTCGAACCCGCGCAACTGGGGTGGAATTGAACACAGTTAACCGCTGCACCACGAAAGAGTTTATGTCAAGATTGTTCAACATTAATTATTTATCCTTTAAATCCAGAATTTGATCTCTCTATATGATGTAATTTTCTGGTGAAGGGTGTTCAGCTAACCACCCTTGGATGGTTGTAGCTCCCCTCTGCTCATAGGGTTCATGCGGAATTATGGGCATGAATAACTTAACTCATGGACTCCATGGGTAATATGAAATAGTCCCATGATTAATAATATAACCTAAAAAGGGTTAGGAACTCAATACTCAAGACTTAGAACTTAAAGATACTACTCCTCTCAAAGATACTTCAACTTATGGAGTTCATGCGGAATTTATGGGCATGAACGACTCGACTCAACATAACGATATGTAACTAATGCATACAAATCTTCTCATTCTCATACTTACTTCCTCAAAACTTGGCTCAAATCGATTGTTGATCTTAAATGATTCACAATTGAACTCAGACTTTCTTGAACTCTACTCTTAACTCTCTCTTGAATGTGAATTATGAATTCAAGAGTTATGGTTCATGATATGAAGGATCTCATGATAATAAAATAGACTCATGAATACATTCTCCTCACTCGCATACTCATTTGCTCGAGTCTTGAAACAAGTTAGTAGAAATTGTAGAAGACCCCTCAAAAAGACTCAAAGGGACTTTCTAAAAAATGTTCGAAAGAACTCTCAACTATACCTTGAATTTGATTTATGAATTCAAGGTTGTGATTTGTGTTAGGAAAGATCTCGTGATGTTTAGGAGTGGTTTTAGATAGTTAAACATGAGAAACGATCAAGAAATCATTGTATGGAACCAAGTCCGTGACACGGATATGCATTTAAATATTTGGTTGTGAAATAAATTTTGAGGCAAAAGGGTCTGTGACGTTTCCGCGACGCGGAGAAAAAAATTTCCATCCTGAGGAACAGGTCCGCGTCGCGGACCTGGTACCCAGATTTGCCTGACATTTTCCTTCTTTGTTTTCTAACCCCAATTCACCTAAACTCGATTCTTTTTCTCAAATTCTCTTTAGATGCAGATACCCAGTATATGTACACAAGAATCTAACTCAAACAACTCAAGGAAACAACACTATAACCTCAAGAAACTCCTTAATCTCAACCCAAGTTCAAGAACGAAAACAATTCAAGAACACACATTAAGAACATTATAACTTCCAATCTTTTTAGGACGACTTCACGCTGAATTAAACATGTTGGGCACGTGGGTGAATGAACCCAACGTTATGAAAGTCTCACATACCTTGTAGGATTTAATTCTTGGCAAAATACACAACCAAAACTGCAAGATTTTGACGAATCTTAATTCTTCTTGTCCTTTCTCCTCTTGAGTTCATTCTCCAAAACCCTAGCGTGATTTGGTAAATGCGTAAACTGAACTAACTCAGTTTAGACCCCAATTAATTTACGAAAAATGGATTCAATTAATTGGGTACTAAAAAGACAAAAATACCCCTCTAAAATTCGGGTAACTTTCCTTATTCAGACAGTCCGACTTTAATGAGCATAGCTCCCTCATACAAACTCGAAAACTAGCAAACTCGATGGCGTTGGAAAGACGATTCCAAGACCTTTCATTTTATATTGTAGCCCACCTAACTCATCTTGTGCTAAAAGTTATGATCGTTTGAAGTTGACCAAAAACTCATAACTTAAGCATAACTTGCAAAATTTCAGATTTTGCTATTTCCAATTTAGTTCTTTTTGGAACTCAAGGTGCTACGTCTAGTGACCTTAACACTTAAGAAATTTTAAATTCCTCGGTAAAATCCTACTCACAATGAAGGATAGTTCGAGTCTTATCTTAAAATTTTCTGGGGTATACTTGCTAAAAATATACAAAGAAAACCTAAAATTTTATAATTCCTGAAAATATATAAAAAAACTAAAACTTTCATATATGAATTAAAAATACAACAATATATACAAAGCAAATGTTATATGAATAACATTCACAAATAGAATCATGTAAGATATACAAATGAGAGATAGTAGACAACTATTGTATATATACAACTGATGCATATATGAACAAATAAATGTATACCATTGATAAACATATATAAATACGAATTAACAATACATATACACATAATACAAATACAAAAATCTACAATAACTAATGCTTAAAAAATGAATAAAATTAGATGAAAATTATTTGAATGAAGGTACAAAAATACAGAATATAGAAACAAAAATCTAAAAAAATCAATTGAAAACCGCCAATGTAGATTATTTGAAATTGGGGAAGCATGAGTTGGAGGGAGAAAAAAAACTTTGAAATTTCAAAAATGGATAATGTTGAGTGAAATTAGGAGAAAAATGAGAGAGTATGAAAGATGAAAGAGATTGATTAAAAGAATCGAAGGAAAGAAATAAATCTTGAGAGAGAGAATAAGCAATTTTGGTTATACAAATGGAGTGTGTGATGCCCGCTTAATGACCACAAAGATGAAACATTAGTGGTGAATGATAATTAATTAAGTTATAGCTTTGTTTAATAATTCACTATGTAGATGTTTGTTGAGTTACATAATTTTTTCTTAAAAGAATTATTTGATAATGTTGATGATAAAACCTTTTTAGACTACTCTTATTTTTTATTTATAAGTAATTACTCCCTCAAGTTCATATTAAATGAATTGTTGAATTTCTTTTATAATCCAAAATAAGTAAATTATTCAAAGTTCAAGAAAATTATTGGGATCATTTTTCATAATTATTCTTAGTTTAATGAGGTTATTAACTACTTTACATTTTCTAGTAGAATAGTTTGAATATAATAAAAACGATAATAAAGAAAAGTAGTATTTTTTATTGATATGCTTAAATATTTTTCTTAAAAAGTATTTCATACTCCAACAATTTAATTAATATGTCTAGAGGAAGCAATATCTATATCTTCTTAAAAGAGTAAGATATAATTGGAAAAAAATAATAATGAATGACCTTTTAATTTTATAAAGAGTAGATTGATAAATTAAAGGTTAAAGCGTCTGATGTAAGTTGTAACCCACCCCACCCCCTCAAAAATTTGTGATTTAGAGTCTGCATTATCTCGTGATTGGCAACCACACTAACCCTCCGGTGGGAGAACCATTAATACTAATTAGCTAACCAACTTAATAAAAAACTAAAGCATTTAAGGTTACGGAAGCAAGTTAAATGCTAAGGAAAGAAATAGGGAGTTCCCATAAACTCCAAATCAAAAGTCTAACAACTAAACAAATGCGGAAAATACACCTAGATACTGAAAGTCAATGTACCAAAATATCAAAGGTTCAACCATAAGTCTAAACAAGAAGGAGTACAACCCCATAATAAATATAAGAAATCTAAAGAACTAGTCTAAGTCCGAAAATGTGGACATAAACAAAAAGAGAACTCATTGCAGCCCGAAAGAGCTGGCTCACCCTTGAATTCAAAACGATCAATGGGTCTGTTGATAGCCGCCTAAAGATGCCCTGTACTCAACAAAGAAAGAGCAATTGCAGTATCACTACACAACCACAGTGTACTGGTAGGATCACGCGGCTATCCCACTAAGTGCAACATACATAAGCCATTACAACATAATAATAACATGCATACACCGAACATATACAATATCAAAATCATTTACGAATAGCAATCAAGTTCACAATTCTCAATTACACAGTTATGTCAAGTCAATAGCCCTCTCATGGAACCCAAACCCAAATTGTTAGCATACCGGTACATGGTATCCGATCCAATATTTATGCTAGAACGTGGCAATCGATCTCATATTTATGTCGAAACGTGGCAACCAATCCAAGTTAGTGTGTCGGAACGCAACACTCGATCCATTAAACAAGCCACAATCACAATCACAAAGTACATTCTCATAATCATACAATCAAGTCATGATTCATGGCATTCATCATTCATCTATCCTCATTTACAATTAATGTGATCAATAATGCAACATTTGCATACATACATGTATCATAATGAAGCAAGAACAAACATACATCACACAATCATAGAATCACAACCATCACCTACCTCGAACAAAGCTTGAATCCCTTAAGAAACTTGATTCTTCCCTTTCCGAATTCTTTCCATTTGTTCTTGGTCTACAAACAATCAAAATAACACGGAAATCAATAAACAATCACTAATTACCCGGATTACTAACAATCCTATCAATCCTAGATCAAACTCATGATCCCAATATCCAAATTAGGGCTTTTTCTACCATAATTCTCATATCAAAACTCTTCCCCATCGATAATTACCTATTAGATTACGTTCTACGGATCGAAAAATAGATTCGGGGAGTGAAAATCTTACCTTTAGCCTCAAGAATGGTGGAAAACTGTCAAGAAAGGCCTCGGGTTCGTTCCTTAGCTCTCAAGTTCGAAAATTGCATAATAATGACGTTTTAGGGTTTATTTTCGACTTCAAGTCCCGTCTGCCCCGCCACAGCTGTACCACCCCGCTGAAGCGTCCCTGCGCTGGCGACACAAATTCCTGCTGTAGCGGCTTGCATGGAATAGTGAGCATATTTATTAATTCCAATACCCACATTTCACAACACACCTTCAACCAATGACACTCTGAAACTACCTGTTCATGCCAAGATCAGTTTCGGGAGTTTTACTTACCCAAATTCAATTCCATAAAGTCGTACGGGTTCCTTAACGACTCATCTATCTACTAATGAGATAGAATCCATAATTAGATCACCCATGGTGGGACAGTGGCCTGGAATTTCCTAAATTTTTGTTTTTCCTAATTAACGATGGTTCGGGTCGTTACAATTCAATTTTTGGTAATCTATACACATTCTCACACTACCATCATTTTCCTTAAAAAACAAAACTGGAGCACCCCATAGGGAAGCACTAGGACGAATAAATCTCTTATCAAGAAGCTCTTGGATTTGAGCCTTAAGCTCTCTTATTTCTATCGGAGCCATGCAATATGGAGGGATAAAAATAGGACGAGTACCAGGTTGTAAATCAATGCAGAAATCTATATCTCTATCCGGAGGCATACCAGGCAAACCATTAGGAAACACTTCTCTAAATTCTGACACTACAGGAATAGACTCAATAGATGGACACTCAACCTCAACATTCCAAATATGAGCCAACTAAGCCAACCAATCTTGCTCTACCAGTTTACTAGCCCAAATGGACGATATGATCTTAGCTTGCTTAGGCTTGTACACCCCTTCCCACTCTAACTTTTCCCCTTCCGAAATTTCTAGAGTTACAGACTTAGTATTACAATTAAGCACAACATAATAGGGGACAACCAAGTCATGCCTAATATAAGGCAAAATGGTCTGGTGGACCCTTGTATTTGTACCCGTTTGTATTGTGAACTCTTCTACTAACCTCTTTGTCATCTGAACCCCCGAACTTATTTAAACTCAACTTGTTGAACCCTTTCAACTCATCGTGACTCTCAATCGCGTTGATCTCACATTCCATGTCAGATAAAATTTGCCACGTCATTTTTTATTTTTATAATAATTTCTTTTTGGACAAAAAAAATCATAAAGTTTTGATGCAAATTTTATAAAATAAAATTTTAATTTATTCTTTTAAATTAAAATTTTAATTTATTCTTTTAAATTAAAATTTTAATTTAGGCCTCTCCACTATAAGGGATTTTTTTTCAGTTTACAGCTCCATAATCGAAAATGGTGAAGGGACGCCAAGGAGAGTGTGTGAGACTCTGTACCAGAGGAAAAGTTCTCGGATACAAGAGGTCGAAATCGAATCAGTATCCAAACACTTCATTGGTTCAGATCGAGGGAGTGAACACTAAGGAGGAAGTAGATTGGTACTTGGGGAAATATATGGCTTATGTATACAAGGCGAAAACAAGAAGAATAACTCACATTATCGCTGTATTTGGGGAAAAGTTTGTAGGCCTCATGGAAACAGTGGTGTTGTTAGATCTAAGTTCAAGTCCAATTTGCCACCAAAGTTCATGGAAGCTAAGGTTAGAGTTTTCATGTACCCAAGCAACATATAAGCAAGGTACCAAGGCGATGCATATGCTTGGACAAAAATGGAGATGGCTGAAAAAAGTAGGTCAATGGGTGAAGAAGAAGGGTTTCTTTTTTCTTTTTTAAGTTTATTATTTTACTCTTTTAATTTAAATATGATGTTCACTTGCCTTGATAGGCGTGTGGTCTCACACTCTTGCCAACTCAACCATATTAATGCCAAATAAGCATAGTCAATGGTCAGAGGGGTTTGATATATTGTGTTTTATTAAGTGTAAGGGTTGAGTTGATAAATTATTAAGTAAAAGGGCCCATAATATAAACTGATACAAGTATAGGGGTCCATCAGACCATTTTGCCCTAATATTATAGTAAAATCGGTCATATCCAAAATCACCAAATTAGCCCAAGTCTGAAAACTCATAAACAGAATATGACAAGCACGATAGACATGAGTGACTATGACAGAATCTCCAACTGGGGTAGAAACATGGATGGGGGCATCAAGTATATCACAAATCATAGCAAATTCTGAGGCAAATCGTACGGATACATAAGAATTAGTAGAATCCGGATCAAATAACACATTAGCCATCCGGTCACAGACAAGAATAGTATATGTGATCACTGCGTAAGACGTCTTTGCCTCATTCTTGCTCGGAAAGGCATAACACTAAGCCCTATCATCTTGACGGGCGACTTCCCTGCCTGGTTACGCTGCACCTCTGCTTGCGTTACCATTCTTCTACCCCCAGGGCCTCGCTGATTACCTCCTCGCCCACCTTGTGGACGCCCTCGACCATTATTACTATTTCCCGCAGGTACCACTGCTCTAGTCTGCTGTTGCGCGGACTCCATCATACGTGGGTGGGGACAATCTCTCCTCATATGCCAAGGTTCTCCACAGTTGTAACATGTACGATCAAAATATGGCATGTTGCCAGCCGAAGGTGCGGCTCCTTGGCTATCCTAAATCAAATTATGAGGTGGAGTTCCCGCGTAATTAATTGTAGAAGCGGGCATAGCGGACTGAATTGGCCTGGCTGCAAGTGTTGGCCTCTCTGGACCTTTGGAATAAGAACCTTGAAAGTTACCCGAGTTCTTGGCCCTTTTAGCCAATGTCTTAGCCTGATCGTCTCGCCTCACCCCCTCCACTTTCTTAACAAAGTCGGTTACCTCATTAAAGCTTCTCCCTGCAGAGGTCATAAGAACAGATAATACCTGCAACTCAGAATTTAGTCGCCTAATAAATAAACAGATCATTTCCTCCTTAGTAGTCACCAATTGGGTAGCATATCTAGACAAGGCATGGAACTTGGCCTCATAAGTAGCCACAGACATACCACTTTGCTCCAAAGCCATGAACTCATCCTTCTTGTGATCTCTCAAAGTCCTAAGTACATATTTCTCTAGAAACAGAGCATGAAATTAGGTCCAAGAGAGTGGGGGTAAAGTTGAATAACGATTAAGTTCACAATTCTCAATTACACAATTATGTCAAGTCAATGGTCCTCTCATGGAACCCAAACTCAAACTATTAGCATACCAGTACGTGGTATCCGATCTAATGTTTATGCCTAAACGTGGCAACCGATCCCATATTTATGCTGGAACGTGGCAACCGATCCAAGTTAGTGTGTCGGAACGCAACACTCGATCCATTAAACAAGCCACAATCACAATCACAAAGTACATTCTCATAATCATACAATCAAGTCATGATTCATGGCATTCATCATTCATCTATCCTCATTTACAATTAATGTGATCAATAATGCAACATTTGCATACATACATGTATCATAATGAAGCAAGAACAAACATACATCACACAATCATAGAATCACAACCATCACCTACCTCGAACAAAGCTTGAATCCCTTAAGAAACTTGATTCTTCCCTTTCCGAATTCTTTCCATTTGTTCTTGGTCTACAAACAATCAAAATAACACGAAAATCAATAAACAATCACTAATTACCCGGATTACTAACAATCCTATCAATCCTAGATCAAACTCATGATCCCAATATCCAAATTAGGGCTTTTTCTACCATAATTCTCATATCAAAACTCTTCCCCATCGATAATTACCTATTAGATTACGTTCTACGGATCGAAAAATAGATTCGGGGAGTGAAAATCTTACCTTTAGCCTCAAGAATGGTGGAAAACTGTCAAGAAAGGCCTCGGGTTCGTTCCTTAGCTCTCAAGTTCGAAAATTGCATAATAATGACGTTTTGGGGTTTATTTTCGACTTCAAGTCCCGTCTGCCCTGCCACAGCTGTACCACCCCGCTGAAGCGGCCCTGTGCTGGCGACACAAATTCCCGCTGTAGCGGCTTGCATGGAATAGTGAGCATATTTATTAATTCCAATACCCCCATTTCACAACACACCTTCAACCAATGACACTCTGAAACTACATGTTCATGCCAAGATCAGTTTCGGAAGTTCTACTTACCCAAATTCAATTCCATAAAGTCGTACGGGTTCCTTAACGACTTATCTATCTACTCATGTGATCGCATTCATAATTAAATCACCCAATTGCTACCAGATTTTCCTAGACGTCACAGACTTCGATTTCGTCTAAATCTGGACTAGGTTGGAAAATCTCAAGTTACTACGAAAAAGTTTTTCGGCCCAAAATTTTTCCCCATTGGCTTTTCTATAACGACGGAACCCGATCGTTACATTTTTCAACGACTATTTAAATTTATTATTTTGATATTCAAATTTAATTTTCAGTAATTTTCTTGTAAAATTTTATATAGATGCCCCAATTATAAGGTACAATAATAATTACAATATAGCCATAAAAGAAATATTTTTAAAAATAAAAAAACTTTTTTTTTCTTTTTTCATTCAAACTTTTTATTATATTTCTGTTATATTTACAATAAAGAATGAAAGAAAAAAAATTAAATAAGAATAAAAAACTCAAATAATGATAATCAAATAAGTAAAAAAATAATGCATGCGTGGAAAATATCAAATATACAAATAAACTTTGCTAGAAGGATCATATATACCTCTACATGAATTTTCTTATAATAAAAATAAAAAAATAAATTTAAAATAATATTTTTTTCTATCATTAGATGAAAATGTTATATTTAAGCCACTTTTGTAACAGTATGGTATATGTGAGCCAGTTTTATAATGGTAAGAATATATGTGAGACACTTTTATAACAAGGTAGGGACTTAGAATGTTTAGTAATTTCTCTAATCTTTTTTAGTTTTTCTAACACACAAAATCTCTTTCAAGAGATACTCTTCTTTTTCTTTTGGGAAAATGCACAAGTACTCCCCCAGCCTATGCCTAAAATTCCTAAGGCACACCTAACATTTACTAAGGTCCTATGACCCCCCAAACTTATTTTATATATAATTTTCTACCCCTTTTCGGCCTAAGTGGCACTATTTTGTGGGCCCAACGCGTGTTGACAATTTTTTCAAGGATAGTGCCACGTAGGCTGAAAAGGGGTAGAAAATTATATATAAAATAAGTTCGGGGGAATAATAGGACCTTAGTATAGGTTAGGTGTGTCTCTGGGATTTTGGGTATAGGTTGGGGGGGTACTTGTGCATTTTCCCTTTTCTTTTCTGATACAAGTGATTATTATACTATTTAAAGAGTTACCCCATTAAATTTTAGGAAGAGAAGTTCTAGCTTTCCTCATTTTATTTAGGAAAAAAAGCCTAATATACCCTTTAACTTTATCATATAGAATTGATATACCTTTTCATTTGCAAGATTAAAAAGGTTGGAGAAATTATTAAACATTCCCTCATATTTTATGTATTTGAAAAACTAAAAAGGTTGGAGCCAATAAACAGTCTAATAATCTAATACTCGAGAGTTGCCATTGGGGTGAGGTTGAAGAATGCCATATCATAACACCAATTAGCAATGCCCAGATATGTTGAGCTCCAAGAGTTGTAAAATGAAAGGGAAAGCAGTGCGCCTTACCTTGATAGTTACTGGTGTACCAACTGTTGAGGAATCAACTTCTACTACTATAATGATCTATTTCGTCGTTACTGAAAATATTTGTGGTAAAGATATACAAATCTCATTCGTCATAGGGTTATGATCAAATTTTTGGTATGTGAGTGCATTACTTATGAATTAAGGTCGTACAATGCCCCAATCACAAAGTTAGTTGAAAGTGCCCTTACCGATTTAGTTTTGAGCATTAATTTAAACTAAGGTCAACTTCAAATGACCATATCTTTTAGCTTATAATGAATTAGGTGGCCCATGAACTATCAAATTAAAGTTCTCCGAGTCTTCTTTCCAACTTCACCAAATTTGCGTCACTTGGAGTTTGAAGCAAAAGGTTATGACCGTTTTACTAGAGTTTGTCTGTGCTAAAAAGTTGAGGTTGAGGCCGCTATAGCGGAAATTAGGCCGCTATAGAGGAAATTAGGCCACTACAGCGGGCTGCACGAAATTCAAAGTTATTTTCAGACCTAAAACGTTATTTTACTCCCAAAACTCATCCAAGGTCATGCTTGGGCAAGGGAGGGGTAATTTATTCAGTTTTTCAGATTTTCTCCTTCAAGGTAAGTCCTTCCATCAATCTAACACTCGTGTGATTCTTTAGTCCTTAGAAAATATAGTTGTGGTCCTAGGAGATGGTTTGAATTCATTCTAAGGTAGGGAAAATCCTATTTTATGAGGATTTTAGGGTGTATGACCTTGGGCTAATCTTAAGGATGTTTATTCTTGATTTATTTATCATATATTACTTGTATAACCATGAAATTTATAATTCTAGGTGAATTATTGGTGGCAAAGCCTTGAATGGGTGGAAAAATCATATGAGGTTGGCCTAAGATTTGAGATTTAAATATAATCTAGAAATATTTAGGCCATTTGTGATTGATTTTGTATTATACTATTATTTTAGACCAAGAACAAACTAAAGTTTCACAAAAGAAGTCAAGATTCACGATCAAACTTCTGCAGTAATTGTTTAATAATAATTTAATATATACTTTATATACTTATATACCTAGGGGTAAAAGTGAAAGCATCATAATTCTTAACGGATTAACGGTTTATCCAATAAGGAATTGAATAATTCATCCCCGAACTGATAAGGAAATTGCGTAATCCATCATCCGAGAAATAGTTAATTGTAAAAAAAGTATCCGTTTCTCAATCATTTACTTGATGACCCAATACAAATAAGTTAATAAATTAACTTTGTAATTACTAACTTTTTTATTATGGTTAAATTTCAAGTACCCTTACTATAATGCTATATAATGCTTACTTACTATATTCCCTTAGTTAAGAGACGTTGAGAAGATAATCCAAACCTGAGAAGTTTTGGCTTAATTTAAACTAGTAGGAGAGAATAAGATGAAAACAAATTTTATGGGTGGGGTTTGCTTTAGGGAAAAGGAGATGAAAATAAATGTCAAACTTAAATGATAGGTTGTTGGATATAAAGTCTGAGGAGATGAGTGGATAACCCAATAAAGCACATAACATTATTGTAGAGAACTTATGGGCATTAATGTATCATTCAATCATATCCAAATAATTAACGTGAGGCTCCACCTTAATTATATTCTAGTAGACCAGTACCATGCTTATGTTTCATCATCATTCATGACTACTTTCATCTCAATTATTGTGAGATAGTTAAAATTTCTTCATATTTAATTAAACGGTAATGCTAAATGGTCAGAAAATATGGTCAGAATTTGACCAGAAAAATAAAAAATCTATTATATCTTTTTTATTTTAAAATAAATTAATTTTTTTTTCATTTTTTAGTTAAAAAGTATTAAAAGTTAAAAGTATAAAAATGTTCAAAAAGGTAAAATAGCATCAATAAAATACCATTCTAGTCAAATTCTGGCCAAGAGGATTTTTCCTTAATTAAAAATATTGAATTTGAGTCATGAATGCAAAAATAATATTGTTATGAGCACTATTGTTGCTCCCAAGGGTCATACAATGCGTGAATTCAAATTAATTGAAGTTAAATACAAATATCAGATGTTGAGTAAAAAATCAAATTAATACATGAGACTACTCCCGCTGATTCATTATAAGTGGTATTTTAAATCTGGACACATGACCCTTTACACTTTGTTTAGATGATTGTTATGTATTTGATTTATCATGTAGCATATTGTATAGTATTGTATCGTATTATTTTAATTAATCCTATATTCGGATAGATTGTATCATTTTTTGTCGTTTCATAATGTCACACATGCCCATTTGAAGGATTATTAAATAATAAGTAAATATAAAATAAGAAAAGGTAACGACACAATCATACTGAATCAATTATTACACAAAATGAGACTTTTTATCGGTACCTAACGATAAATTTAACGATACAATACAATAAAATTTAAATAACAATACAATAAATATTTTATTTAATCTTGCAATACAATACAATAACTAACAACTACCTAAACAAGTTGTTAAGAAATCTATTCACTTCTACAAAATAATAAATATTTTTATTTATTTTTAATTAAATAATACACACTCTCTCTCATATATTACCTATTCACATTACTAAAAAAAGTTGTCTCATATTTCTTATCCATTTACAAAACTCAAGATTGAATTGAATAATTTGTTTTCCTTTAAAATTAATTCTTTTAAAAGTATAAATATTGTAAAGTTTCAAAAAAGTTCTTCTATTATTAATCTAGATATTCATGGATAAAGAACATAAATCATTGTATTAAAAAAGGGTTAAAAGGTAAATTGATTTAAGAAAAATATATTTTGTATTTATGATTTCTTAAAGAGTATGTATATAAAAAAAAAAGAGACAAATAATATAAAATAGAATGGGTAGCTATTTGATATCTTTCTTGATTACATAAAATTCTACTTATCGAAATAGAATAAATTAGAAAGAAGACAATTGATACCTCCATAATAATAACGAGAAACACTAATACTTATTTTGAATCAAAATAAAAAGTAAAAACACCACTTACTATATAATAAAAAGAATAATAAATAATTACTTTAATTCCAAGTCAGTTTCGACCCGACTCCTTTAATATGTGTGGATAACATCTTACCTATTGTTTGCATAGTGTTGAGCACCTAATAATAAAAAGGATAATTTCAAAAGCACACAATTAACTAATTTATTTTACAAAAATAAGTTTAAAATTTACATTACAAATTTTAGCCCAAAATATAATAACTTATTTTTGATTAAAAAAAAAAGTATTCTTATCGTTATAAGAGTCTGCAAACAATTCATGTGATCTTCCTTTCACTATTTCATTATATTCTAACGAGAAAATGGTCTAAAAAACCCCAATCTATACCCGAAATTCCAACTACACACTCCAACTTTACGGGTGTCCTATTACCCACCTGAACTTTTTATTTCTCTATTTTATACACACCTAAGTGTTGACCTCAACACATAAACCAAATAATTAGGCTTGCGTGATTCCGCACGCTCGGTCCCCCGCCTCTTCAACTCCCATTTCTTGTTTTTTCCCTCATTTCCCTCCTAAAACGTAAAATAACAAAAAAAAATCCTCCTTTCTCATTTTCAATCCTTCTCCATTAGAAATGCGCTCTGGTAACAAAGAGCACAGGTTGACAGTTCCACCGAAATGGCCATAGCACCGCAGGCGACGGTCAGACGACCTTCAGACCAATGCGAAAATATACCCATGGAGGAGACGGATCTTCTCCAACAAGAATCACCTTCAAATTCCAACCACAGCTCCTCAAATTTGAATTACAATCCAGCGATCACTGTTCATCTTTCGGAGGAGGAGTTAAAGTGGGCGCAAGAAATTATTTCCCTAGCCAAATCTGGAGTGATTCAGATCGTTCCAATTGATGGAATGGAATCTACACCTCAAAATCTACCTAATACTACAAAATCACAACATTCTATCTTACCGTTTGAGAGATCTGCTCAGGCGATTTTGGGGGGAGAATCGCCAAAATCGCCTCTCAACTCAAACGGAGTTTCGCCGGCGATAACTGAGATTCAAGGGAAACAAATCACTATGATGGAATCCCCTCAGCCCAGCGCACCCAATCATGTAAGTAAAATCGATATGAACAGAGGTTGTAATTCAGGCAAACTAGCCGGAGCTCAGGCAAACAAAATTTTGGAAGTCAGCTCAAAATTTTGGGTCTCAAATTTAATTTCGACCAAGAAGTTTGCAAATTCAGCAAAATTCCGTGTTTGCATCTCACTACAACGTTGAGCATTGGGTCTGATTCATCCATACAAAGCTTATTCAAGTTTTCATTTGCCATTTTTAATGAATTTTGAGAAAATTCAAAATTCAAATTAGATACCTAAATAAGAAATTAGAGAAGATTACAAACTTTAAATTCAAGATTTGAAGTAGAAATGAACATTAACAACTAAACCCTACTTAATTTTGAGAGGAAATTGTGATTTTTTTATAAAAGGAACAAGGGTTAATGATGGGAAAGAAGAAATAATGGTTTATTTAAAGGTGGGGAAGATGACCGTTGGAGATGGAGGATTTTTTCGTCAAAATTAACCTTCTAACGCGCCTAGAGGAGGTTACGTAAAAAGAAGTCCAAGATAATTGCAATTTGCCTATTACACCCTATCTTATCCATAGTTCGGAAAGTTCAAGTTTGCAATATTTATACCATCCACAAACTAACTTCACTCTTCATCTGGTCATACGCCATGAGCACAACCCAACTCATTCTTGTGAGACAAATGCTTCAAGTAAAATCTGCAAAAAGAGAAGATCAAGTCAATCTACAAATGTCAGAAAAATGCACAAATGGAAAACCTAGTAAATTACCAAATATAAGCACACACTGTCACATGTATGGCTTTTAAAAGAAAAAACTCTAATGAAGTTATTACATTCTAATAAGATTGAAGTTGTTGATCTACAAAATAAAGAAAGAGTAACATTACCTAACAATCATTGATTTCAGATTTGTTCTCAGAAAATGAGAATTGTTTTAGCAAATGTAGAACCACATCGATGCAACATGTCAGTACTTCATATATCTTGAGATAGAAAATCTCCAACACTTGCAGTTCAAGATGCCCGTATGACAACACAACCTATTCATAATGAAGCAGAAATAAATATATGCTTTCCACCGAGTTTTTAATTTATCTATAATTACAACCTGTTCATACATGGAGCAGAAATAAATATATGTTTTCCATCGAGTTTTTAGTTTATCTACAATTGATTCATCGACTCTGTAAACTTTTTCCCCTTATTCCTTTCATTGGTAAAAACAGTAAGTTTAGCTTTTGGGATAAATATTTATCATCAACATTTGATCAAGATCAGTGAATTTCTATGTTTCAATTTTTATGTTCTTTTAAATTATAGCTCCTTCCAATGCTAGCACAAAAGTCTTGTAAAGTGTAACACACATATTACTACCATCATGGTCAAATAACTATTATTTGTGGTCAAGCTGATTTTGCACTCACAAAACCATCTAAAGATCTATGAAAGACGTGAAAAATGTGTTAACTATAAATGTGCTAAATTATTAGCACCAAATGCACGGTGCAATAACATAATTATACATTCAGAACCTATTCAAAGTAGTAAAGAAGATAATCACATTGAGAGCAACTTACTTGAAATGCTTTCCGAACCATTCCAACATGTCTTGATTAGCCTCACCAGATAATTTTACACCCATTATCATGTACCTCTCTCTTTGCCAATTCCGAAAAGTAAAATTTGATGAGTGTTGTGAAATCACAAAGTGGCCACCATGTAAATGCCCCCATTTTTCTACTCGCAAAGACAATGGATTTGTTCAATTTGCACATGTTTCCAGTATAAAAAAAGAATGAGAAAAAAGAAAAGATTTCAAGGACATAAGCAAATAACCCATTGAGAATTGCAGATTCTTCAAGCAAAGGAGTGTTGCCTGTCTCCATAGTACTTGAAAGCAAAAAAAATAATCATGTTATAGATTGGCAGGAGTGTTGAAGATGAAGGCATTTTTAAATTGAAATCGTTTATCTACTCCATTTGAGGAAAGCTCATATCTTCTAATACTTTTGCAATTAAGTTCACCATCTTTAATTCATCTGCAAAGTACTCATTGACTGAGTTTCTTTTAGTATCACAAAGAGTAAACTGTTGTCCACTCTAGAGCTTTAAAAGACATAAACCAAGCAAGTTTTCGCACTACCTTGTCTGAGTAAAAATAGGGCAAATAGGAAACTACATAAAGCTCACTCTTATCAGCTAAATATTATGACGACAAAGCAGACATTGAATGATCCAGTTTCCCGCATTGAGAACAATGAATCAGGTGATTTCAAATGAACATCAAAAATGCAAAGATTGCCTGATATATGGATTGTGTGATATGATACAACAACTCTAAATTACTCTAATTTCAAAGTCATAGAGGGTGATGAAACTACAATATATTATCTGCAAAATGATATACTAACACTATAGATAATATCTATGTTCAGAGTAGAGATGTAGAAGACACAAACCACAAATCAAGCTCACTCTAATCAACTAAGTTTCAGGATGATATCTAACTAATATATGAACTGTCACATAGTTGCTCTAAACTAATCAAATTTCAAAATTACATACGGCAATGAAACCACAGTGACCCACACGATCACATCAAGCTGTCCACAAATATAATAAAAAAACTCATACTGCTCTAAAATAATTACATTTCAAAATCTCTGCGAGCCTTGATAGTTCAGTATCCTAGCAAATACGAAGACAATACAGATAAAAAACCTTCAAATAGAAACTCAATTGTTCTATAAATAATCAAATTGCAAAATCATAGAGAGCAATGACACTACAATATCCTAAAAGATCACATTAAACTATCCACGAAGACAACACATATAAACAACCTCAAGAAAAATAATAATCAAATTACAAAATCACTAAGAATGATGACTATAAAGTATCCTAGACGATCAAATTAAGCTATTCATAAATACAATAAAAGTCCTCAAATTGCTCTTAAATAATCAAATTTAAAAATCATATAAATCGATGGCACCACAATACTCTAGAAGACCACATTACGCTATCTACGAAAACAATAACAAACAATAAAATTGCTCTAAAATAGTCAAATTTCAAAATCACAGAGAGCGTGAAACTACAGTATCTTAGATGATGACGTAACAATACACAAATAGAACACAAAAAAAAACACTCTAGACTTGCAACTGAAGAATTGTTGTTGAGTTGACGGATAAAGATCTCCTTGTAGCTGTAGAAAGTGTTGATAATAAGACTGAGAAGCTGATTGATCTCAACTCGAAAAGCAAACGTCTCTGTGTCCAACATTTTTTGTAGATCTAAAGAGTTGTTGCTACTACGAAAAAGAATCTCAGGCAAAGTGAAACATAGAGGAGCTCAAAAGCAAGAGAGGATTTATGGACAGTTTTAAGCACCTTCGTATCGAGGGCTACTTACTTGGAATTCTTTGGAATGCTTTCCGAACCATCTCAACATGTCTTGTTATATCCTCGTCAGCTAATTTTACACTCATTCACATGTAACTCTCTCTTGCCAATTCCCAAAAATAAAATTTGATGAGTGTCTGTGAAGTTACGAAGCGGACACCATATAATACTCCCATTTTCCTATTCCCAGAGATAAAAAAAAATTGGTTCAAGTTGCACCTATTTTCAATATAAAAGGAAATTAGAAAGAAGAAAAGATTCCAAGGACACAAGTAGATAATCCGTTGAAAATTACACATTTCTGAGAAATTATGAAAACTAATCCTACAAAACTTGATACTCCAAGCAAATGAGTGTTTCCTATCTCAATTATCTGAAAGCAAAGAAAACACTCATGTTAGATTGGCAAGGACTGCTGAAGCAAAAGGCATATTAAAATTGAAGTTGTTTATCTACCCTTCGATGCCGCACCGTTTCACATTCTTCAAATATACATTACTTTTGGAGAATCTAACATGCACCAATTGCCATTTTTGAAGAGTCCGAACAACATAGGTGAAAACTGAATGAAAAGGTCGGTCTCACAAAAATGGACTCACTCCTCTAGCATATCTAAAGACTAAAAGTAATCAAGTAGTTCGTCAAAAGAGAAGAGCAAGTTGCAGATCAATTTAGGGGCCAAAGTGTTTTGAGTCATCAATAAATTTTGCCCATGAAGCTTAAAACTAAAATAGCTCAGAATGCAAATATTTTAATCAAACATTCAAAAAGATAGTTAATGGGCTGGAACATTGGATATAATACATTAAGGTTAATTACTTGTATTTAATTAGGTGAGTTTAATCAACCAAATGTGCCACAATCCCAAATTAGTTGGAGTATCTTTTATATGCCCATTCACTTATTCATAGACAAAACTATGAAAGATGGAAACTTTGAGACAACAATACCTTTTTTGAACGAAGTTCGCGTCTCCCTCTTTACTCTTTTTATTGTTCTTTATTTTTTCTTTAAGCATTCTAGTAAATCCTCGGCTCTATCCTCCTTTAGCCTTCTTTTGTACAAATTTGATAGTTTTTTGTATAATTTGTTGAAGCCAGAGTCTAAATGATAATATCTATGCTGAAAATATGAATACTACACTGAAATGCTATAAATGAAAGAGTGATTTTACTTGATACAAATTTTTCAACTTCTCTCACAATGTGGTTCATTCCAACCTTATAACCCATGAAGGAAGTTACCTTGCAGGGTTTGCTTGTGTCATCCTTAGGCACTGGAAAAAAGGGAAAAACAAATTAAAATAGATGACGGATAAGGAAAAGCTTAAATATTTACTAAAAAGTAAAATGTGCAGAAGTTGTAAAGAAGCTAAAAGCCAAACAAAAAAAAGAGAAGGCTGCAAATGGTAATTTGCATTATGCAGCTTCTGGTAACTCAAAGATCTTGGAACATATTAGAGAACACACATATGTTAAAAGTGATAAATTCAAGAACTGAATCCTACGCTAGCTTATTGTCTTCTTTAATATTGTCACGTTTGAGTACAAAGAAATTTATTCTATCAGATAGTTTCTGTTCAATAGGTTAGCTCTGATGTAGGTGTTTAATGGCCTTTATTGATTCAAAATTAGAAAAATAAAGTGCAATTCACTCATCAATGTCTCTTTATATACTAATCTTTGGCAACGATTGTTTGGCATATGGAGGATGCAAGAAAGTTATCCTTATGATTCACTCTCTATACTATCTCATGAATCAGAACAGCTTCATATAATCAAAGATCAATTCAATCAAAATAATGTTCGGTTTGTAAATAAATAACAAACATAAAGTTTTTCTTAGGCAATCATCAAACACTAAACCACTGGAAGGCCGCAACTAAAAGATGGTAGTATTTCATGAATCTAATTTGACGAATTTTACTCCAAAAGATAGATTTCATCTCTTCTGTCAAAGTCGAAGCCTTAAAAGATTTGCAAAACACTCACCTTTGGAGCATGATCAAGATTTAGGTTCAAATCTAAAAGCGTTATAGTCTTTTCAGATTTCGAAAGTCTTAATAGAAGAGTTAGTTCTACAGGGCTTAATAATATCACTTACATTTTTGTGCATTGTGATTTGCCTCTTCCAATTAGAAGCTACCTACATATAAATTTATAAACATCCTATTCATTTTCATCAATTGTAATACGCGGTGAAAGTGAACTCAAAAGTTCTGTTGAACTGTAAGTAATCATTATAAGTAGTTCGAGTACTTCTCGAGATGAACAAACTTTGTTTCAGTATAAGTAGTCATCGAGCTCTTAAAAAATTATTACATGAGAAAGAGAACATTCATATAATTCCACCATTCACTATAATAATATCTACAGTGCAATTATGCTTAACATGATATTGAAACCTTAATACATAATAACACCACACAGTAGGAATAAGCTTAGAAGCAACTATTTTCCCTGTAATGCTTCCAATTTTTAGAAAACATGAGCAAGAATTGGTGAAACACTCACATGCAGTAACCTTGAACATAATACAAAATTCAAGAAACTTCAAACGACAATTAAGAGACTGCATGAAAATTGATGAGCAAACACTGGAATAAATTAATAAGAGAAGTACTAAATTAGCAGTACAAAATAAGGTACGAGACTTTCTGCACATTATCTGGTTTAATCTCGACCTATCAAAATTTCAGAAAAATAAACTGACGAAAAAAAGGAAAAATGCAAAGAGCTCTTTGACCAACCTTCTTCAAGGAATGCATCAATTTTAGACACTCACTTCTTCATGAGAACTTCAGCAAATTTGGAGCAAAGGATTGCATCAATTTTTTTTACAGAGAAGAGAGAGAAGTAGAACTGTAGAGAAGCCTTGAGAAATTTGGGGACTAAGTGAAAAATAAAGGTCTATCACAAAGATAAAAAAACAAATAAGGATGTTACTACGTGTCTGCCAGAAAAAGGAAAATTAGAGGACATTGAACTTAAATACATACACGTGTAAGCAGGAAAATGCAAGTTTATGGTACAATTTTTGTTTCTTTCAGTACAACTATTTAATGTTGTGTTAGTCCTTTTCTTGTTCACTTATAAATAAGGGTAATATTATACCTCGACATACAATAATATACAAAACTTTTTTATAATAATATTTAAAATCATGATATACAACATACTATAAAAATATAAGAGGTGTTTTGTCACGACTCTGACCTTCTCAAACTATAATAACATATTTTCGCTAAAAAGTATTTTCTTTCATTATAACAGTCTGCATAAAATCACATATCAAGTGATCTTCCTTTCATTATTTCATTATATTATAATAATAGTGTTTAATTTTTTTATATATATAAAACAACATTATACCTCGATATACGATAATATACACAATTTTTATAACAATATTTAAAATCACGATATATAATATTAAGCGCCAAATATACAACATTATATATATGCATATATATATATCTATATATCTATATACATATGTATGTGTGTATATATATGTATATCTATATATACATATAATGAAATAGTGTGCAGACTGTTATATTGCGGGATTTGTGGCTAAGTGTCCTAATTGCCAATAAGTGAAGGTTGAGAATCAGAAACCGGGAGGTTTATCCCAAGACATTAGCATTCCTACTTGGAAGTGGGAAGATTTGAATATGGACTTCATAGTAGGGTTGTCACGTACTCGGCACCAATATGATTCGATTTGGATTATAGTAGACCGAATGACGAAGTCGGTCCATTTCATTCCTGTCAAAGTTTTCTATTCGGTGGAAGATTATGCTAAGTTGTATTTGAGGGAGATGGTAAGGTTGCATGGAGTGCCTTTGCCCATTATCTCCGATAGAGGTACTCAGTTTACTTCTCAGTTTTGGAAGTCTTTCCAAAAGGGTCTTGGCACGAAAGTTAAGCTTAGCACAACTTTTCACCCCCAAACCGATGGGCAAGCGGAACGAACAATCCAAACATTGGAAGACATATTAAGGGATTGTGTCATTAATTTCAAGAGAAATTGGGATGACCATTTACCTTTGATTGAATTTGCCAATAATAATAGCTATCATTCTAGTATTGCTATGGCTCCGTTTGAGGCTCTTTATGGTAGAAGGTGTAGATCTCCTATAGAATGGTTTGATGTGGGTGAGTTTGCTTTGATAGGACCCGAGTTAGTCCATGAGGCTATATAGAAGGTTCGACTCATTAGAGAGAGGTTGAGAACGACCCAAAGTCAACAAAAGTCTTATGTGGATGTTAGAAGAAGAGACCTTGAATTTGATGTGTTTGATTGAGTTTACTTGAAAATCTCACCCATGAGGGTGTAATGAGGTTTGGTAAGAAAAGGAAATTTAGTCCCCATTTTGTAGGCCCATATCAAATTGTGAGACGTGTTGGTAAGGTTGCATATGAGCTTGATTTGTCAAATGAGTTGGCGTCGGTGCATCCAGTTTTCCATGTCTCTATGTTGAAAAAGTGTGTTGGAGATCCGACATCCATAATTCCCCTAGAAGGGTTGGGAGTAAAAGAGAACCTTTCTTATGAAGAAGTTCCGGTTGAGATCTTAGACCGACAAGTTAAGAGATTGAGGAACAAAGAGGTTGCTTCCATGAAGGTGTTATGGAGAAACCATATAGTTGAGGGTGCTACTTGGGAGGCCGAGGCCGATATGATGTCCCGGTTTCCTCATCTTTTTTCCTCTATTCTAGCTTGAGGTAATGAGTTCCTCTTGGTTTGCTTTTGTTTGAAGGCATGTGTGTTTTATGTGTTTTCATGATTTCCTTAAAATGCATGTTCATGAAAAAGCTCAAGTTTTGAAAGAAAATGGCTTTTACGATTTATTTTCATCATGTTGTTGTGTATTGAGTATGAGTTGCTTATGGACTTCATGAGATTAGTTGTTGAACATGCCCTAGCCTGGAGTGGAGATTTCCTCCTTGAATATGTGTTTTGTGTATAAATTTCATTTAGGCTCCATGAGATTGTGTTAAGCATTGCTTTTAAGTTTGGAGATGGTAATTCCTCCTTGAATGAAAGAAATCTGAAAATTCATGCATATTGGGTTGTTAAATGTAGTTCCTACTTCCATATGGTGTTTTGAGTATGTTTAGCTTGGAGTTGATATTTCCTCCTCGGTTGTGTGCATTTTGATGAGTTGTATGCATGATGGGTTGCTAGTCTTGAGTCTTTTTGTTTAGAAATGTGCCTAGAATCTCATTCGAAGACAAATGATCCCAAGGGGAAGATAATGTAACACCCCAGATTCAAAAGAGGTAAAATAGAAGCTTTCTGAAAAGTTGCAGGTGCAATCCACGACGGCCACCCACGGCCCGTGGACTAACCCACGGACCATAGGTAGGGGTCCGTGGTTGGTCACCCAGCCTAGGCTCAGACTCCATGACCACTGCCTGACCAACAGACCATCAGTCAGACCACAGTCCATGGTCCAAGGTCCGTAGGTCGAAGCCCCATTTTCGAGTCTCTGACCACGAACGATGTACGTGCAGGACTGATATATATATATATATGCATAAACATTATACATTGGTATATAATAATATACAAAACTTTTTTACAACAATGTTTAAAATCATGATATACAATATTATACTCCAAATATATAACAATATATAAAATTATAAGTAGTGTTTTGCCATGATCTTGACCCGTCATTAGTGACACCCTCACTAAACCACCCGGTGGGAGAATCATCTACCAACCTAACTCAAATATATAATAGTCGAATGAAACAATTTTTAAGCAAAATGGATTCAGTTCCCACAAACTAAATCAATTGTCAAAATATTATGCCGAAATTGACCCCTCGAATCTGATAGTCATAGTACCAAAACGTCTAACAAGTCTGAATAAGGATTTGCAACCCCAACCAGAAAGCATAAATCTAAAGTTTAAAATGTTTGTGTCTAGAAAGATGAACAATAAAATAGGGAATAATCTATGGCAGCCCGGAAGATGTAGCTCACCCTTGGATTCAGACGTCGCACGTCTAACAATTGAGGTCTTGAAGAAGACACCCGAATATGTCTTGTACTCAACAAACAAGAGCAAGTGTAGTATTAGTACACAACCACAGTGTACTGGTAGGATCATAAGCTAATTTCAATATATGAAATATGAACAAACAACCATAACATAGTAATATATAATAAACAATAATAACACAAAAATACATATGTCTGGATTCCCCGTCCTCACAATGAAGTAATATTCACGATAACATGAATCATTATAGCATAACAAGTTAACCAGGTTCTCTCATGGAACCCACACATATAGATTGCTTGCGTACCGATGTGGTACTCGTTTCCATTGTTAGTATACCGGTGTGGTATCCATTTCAACAATAATATGTGTCAGCTTGACACCCAAACTGAATCATCAGCACACAACACAATCATAATCACAATGAATAGTAATCACACTTGTACGTTCAAGTAAACATATTCATTGCATGCGATTGACAGCATCTTTGATTTCATATCATATCCTTTTCGACTTCCCTAACATATATCATGCATTACTAATGATATAGTTAACAAACACATATAGCATAAATGGGAAAACACACAACCATCACATATCTTGAATCAAGCCATGAAAATTTTCAAAATTTTGAGCTTTCCCCTTGTTATGAAACCCAACTTGTTCTAAGTCTAAAACAATAAGCAAATACAAAAAATCAATGAGTAATGACTCAACAGTACCCGAATTATAATTAAATCCTAAATCCACATTATTCCCATGATCATTCTATTCAAGAGGGCTTTTACGCATCACTAATTCAAGTTAAAACCTTCCCCAAGAGTAACTCCCTCGATTCTAAGGCTTAAAAATTGAAATACACATTAGGAGAGTAATTAATTTACCTTTATCGAAGAAATTGGTGAAAAAACTGAGGAAAACTGCCATAAATCATCCTTTCTTTTTTCAAGAATGAAGTTATAGAAAATCAGTGATTTTGAGACTTTTTCTACACAAAAACCAAACTAAGCAAGAAACCTACTAAACAAAGCAAAACTAGAAGTGAATACTAAACAACACGGTACTCAACAAGAAACCTACTAAACAAAGCAAAACTAGCTAGAATGCGAGCACTACTTTCATCCCAACCGAACCTCTTCAAACTACAACCTGCATAGTAATTAGCTTAACCTAACAGTTTTACAATACACAACTCACAATGCTTAACAATCACAGTCCAATAGTTACAGTTCACAACCAATAGTTTCAAGTATATTGATCACACTTATCAAGTAAGTCATTCACAAGTATCAAGTAGATCAATCACAAGTGTCAAGTAGATCAATCACAAGTGTCAAAATACATTAAATCACAATAGTCAAACTCTTGCTGGAACCACTTCCCTTCGAAACAATATTACTAGCCGAATCATTCCCTTTGTCTTTATATCACATCACTAGCCGGAACCATTTCCCTTTGGTTTGATATCACATCACCTGCCAGAGTCATTTTCTTTCGGCACAATATCACTAGCTGAAATTATTTTCCTTCGACTTTATGTCATATCACTAGCCGGAATTATTTCCTTCGACTTTATATCATATCACTTGCCGAACCATTTTCCTTCGACTTATTCATCACATATATCATCATGGTGCAACAAAATCAATGTAAATAAGCAATTTCACACCATAAGGAATAAACAACAACTCAAGCAATTCAAATCCACAATAATGCCATCAAAGCATTTCATCAATCAACAAATTAGGATTCACAACAAGGGAATTCACAAAGCATTATAATCAACACGTGCCTTTTTCATTAATTCCATTTTCATTTATTAAGATTAATCAAGTGGAATAACTTAACCATTCACCTCATTCTCATTACACCCCAACAAATACATTGAAGAGAAATATACAATTCTACAAATTTTACATGGTTTAGAAGATCACTTGCCTCAATTTTGTCATTATTGATATATGATATGTATACATACACAAATAAATATAAAAAAAATTGTATATGGCCCGTATACATATAAAAAGTTTTTTTGCTACCAAAATTTGATATAAATATTTATTTTAAATAAAAAAAGTTGATGTACACAAACAATAATAGCGGTAAAAGTAACAATTTTTTTATTACTTATGTATGTAATAGAGAAAAATTATCATGTGTTTTTATATACAAACATCAAAATCGTCAATTTATAAAGATTAAATTTGAATAAAAAATTAGAAGACTTATGCCATATAAAAACTGATGAAAGCAGGTCAAACATGTATATATAAGCCATAACATATAAGATACGATTAAGATTACAAACGCAATTGTACAAGTTCTTCAATTGTATAAAATTAAAAATCTTAAACAACTCAAGGCTTATTTTTACATAAACGCCTATTGTGACCTGCAACTCCACATGTACTACATATATTTTTCTCCTTAGTCCCAAGTAACTTTTTTGCCTTTTTTTCGTGAGTCTTTTTATTGACCTGCTAGGAGGTCTCTTGAATATTGGAGGCATACTTCATCAGCCTGTATATATTCTGGTATCACCCACTCAGTTATATCTGATAATAAATTTATAGGCATCTCATAAATTTTTAACACAGTCATATCCGAGCAATATGCATCTAGAGTTAGATTTTTCGATTTCAATACAGCCCAAGCATGTTCACATGATATTTTTTCATACTAAAACCTGTCACAATGCATGTTTTTTTCAAAGAAAAACTACATAATTTCGACCATCATTATTCACATTGTGCACATATTCTTTTGACGGTATAACCTATTCATATATATATATATATATATATATACACACACACAAAAAAGCAACTTGTATATACAAATATGTAATACATAATTATTTATATATAATTAAATATTAATACAATTATACATAAATCATACTGTCATCCGTGTGCTCATTGCTTCATTTACTGTGAGTATCTCATGATATTTTTCAATCAATGGTGTAAATATGCATATTGTCATGATTCCATCTTACAAACATCAGTCTGACCTTCTATAGAAAATCAAAGATAGAGAATTTTCTCACAGATACTAGTGCAACATTTATACTTTCTGCAATATTCGATGTCATACTTCACCCCGATGAACTTGTGCATAACACCGATCCGACTTATCATATCTAACTAACTATAAGTATTCTTTAAATCTTATATCTACCTTTTCTATTGTCTCCATTAGCCTATCAAATTCGTTTTACGTGCACGTCTTGGGAATTGTACGGAATAAAGCAGTTAGCTTCTTGTGTGACTTTCTATATTCTTTTAAACCTAATTCACAAGTGTCACCTACAATCATAATGTGTCACTTTGTCATACACTCTCGTAACAGCTTTTATAATGCTCTCATTTTTATCTGACAAGACACACATATTACTCATCATAGAGTAGCTCCTTAACCATGATTCATACATGTGCGAGAAAACCTTTCACCAATCATGATTTCTTAATATGTGAGAATTTTTTTTACAATTTCATTGATGCTTATCTTAAAAGCAGCCTTGTTTCATAAAACATCTTCTTTTTTTCATAAATATAATCATGCATAACTCTCACAAATCATACTTCAATAATTCATATTCTTCTTCCATAAATTCACTATACTTGAGTAAAAAGCATGGGTATATAAAAAAATCATTTGGAAATCATGTAGTTCAATCAGAACATGCATAGGAAGATTGAAATTGAATAATTAAATCAAAATCACATAAGATCCATGGAGATTGCATCAACCCTAATCAATTTTAGGTGAAGTTGAATTGGAAACTTGGAAATCTTTTGGGACCAAAGGATGAATGAAATCCATTGGTGAATTCCCACATGTCTTGATAAACAAAGCTCAAAATCAATAGAGAAAAAGGAGAGTTGAAGCTTGAAACCCTAAGGGGTCGTTTGGTAGAGTATATAAAAATAATACTCAATAGAGTGTATTAGTAATGCTTGCATTAGTAATGCATGTATTGATTATACTTGCATTAGTTATGCATAGACTATTTCTTATGCATTGTTTGGATTGGTGTATTAAAAATAGTATGCATTGTATAAAAATATTTATTTACAAAAGTATCATTTACAATTATGGTGGAAAAGATGTAAAAGTGCTTTTGAGGGGTAATTGGGTCTTTAACCATGCTAATGCCTATATTAAATCATTTGCATTACTAATACCTAAAAATCTATGGTATTAGTAATACACTCCTCAATACACAATATAGTGTATAACTAATGCAAGCATTAGTTATACACAACATGAAAAAATGCACCAAATAAGGGACTACTAATACATATAGCAAATGCATGCATTATTTTATCTAGTACACTCTACCAAACAACCCCTAAGTGTTCTTCCTTGAGCTTGAGAGAATTTGGAGAGGATGAATGTGGATGAGATTTGAGGTTTTGAGAGAATGAGAGAGTTGGGTTAGTTTGTGGAATAGAAAAGTAGGTATAGAGCTTAGGATTAGAATCAAAATGACATATTATAGATTTTAGATGCATATGAAAAGACTCAAATATCCTCAATGAATAATTGTTGGACAGTACTATGAATTGGACCTACAGTCTGTAGGATTTTCTACGGCCAATACTGATCACCTGTAGAACCAACTTCTGAAACCCAAAAATTCATCCAACTTCCAAGATACCTCTCTACGGTTCGTCATCTTGTCTACCGTCTATAGACCTCACATGTAGACCTTAGATTACCAATCACTTAAATCCAATCATCATTTCACGAGACCTTTCTATGACTCGTAACTAAGACTACGATTCATAGTCCCTAACCGTAGATCACGCATCTACCAAAATCTCTAAGTGTGGAACCATCGTACGAATACCACTTACGATTTATAGTCCATTTGATGACTCTTCCTGATCAAATCGTAACTTATCATCAAAGACTTGACAATTTTTCTCAAAATTCATATCAGTGTCTAGAGAGGCATCCTACTCCCCACAGAACTAACTACGACCCGTAGGTCAATTCGTAGAACTGGATTTCTGCAACTTCTTCTAATCTTTTCAACCCAAACTCCATTTATGATTTTCCGGATATTACATCTTATCTGAATACACTTCATCCTTTGAAGGACATGTATGCTCCGTGTTGAAAGTTCTAATTCTGAACATTCTAAATTTTTTTATATTTGATGCCTTTATTAACCAATCGCAATCTTCAGAGAAACATTCTAGTGTATAACTACATACAAAATACACTATAATGCATCAGTTTATATACAATAAACAAATATATACAAATATATTTCTTAGTATACAAACAAAATCACATATATACAAATATTAAGAAAAAGTACGAATGACATTATCCGATGGAATTTGACTTCACAGTTCTATATTGAAACCTTTTTGTGATTGTAAATTGCTCCATCACAAATTTTAAAGTTGCTTTGTCCCGATATACTTGATCAATTTCTACATATTTGTTAAATGGATCTGAAATCACCCCATTACAGTCGCCTGATAAAAATGCAACAATTGGGTCTACCAATTGTGCAATGGTCAAATGTTATGTTTCATATCCATCAATTTCACTCATACAACTTGACACCAAGACCCCCCTTTCTTCCTATGCTGAAGTTTTGCACAGTTCATTGTGTGTATTACACGTATTCAAAACATATATACAAATTAGAAATTTGTTAAAATTAGTGTTAGCCTTTTTAAGCATTACATACACCTTCACATCCTTGACATTGTATATCACTGTTGGTGTATTGCTTTCTTCAACCTTGTACTTAATCTTCAATTTCTTTCTAGTCACATCAACACCAAGTTAGTTTGCAATTACATTATAAAACTTATGATATATTTTCTTAAAGACCACTCCCTCTATAATATAATCGATGTAAATATTTTTATCGCCATTTTCCAGAATGCATAACCAAAATAGTTAAAGAAGATATTTTTGTAGAGATACAAATATTGTAATTATTAATCAAAAAATAAATCAATATACTATAACCCAAAATTATACATATACATATTCACACATCAAATCCATACATATGAAATATATACATTCGATCACAATCACTATTACACAAATAAAACATTTACATTTCGCATATTGAAATCTTACCCCGTAATTATACATATATATACATATTCACACGACAAACACATACAAATTTTACACATTCATATACACAAGTTTCAAAATGCATATCAATATATTTATTCGACAAGTCTTCATACAAATGGATAATCTTTTATCCAACATATATACAATTTATCTATACATATGCAATATATACATTCGATCATAAATCCAGTCTTAGCAAAAAACATATACAAAAATAAAACATATAAATTTTCACATTAAAAAATTAAATTTTATTGCTAATGTACAATTCAATTTGTTTGTATACAACAAACACAAAACTGAAAATCCATCCACGAATCAAACATCAAATTTGTTTCTTAGAATTTCAATTGTATATGATCAATATGAATTGTATATTGTTTTTCGTTTAAAACATGTTTTTTTTTAAAGGCCAAAGTCATTTGCGGCCCCTTAAAGTTGTTCGCATAATTCACTTAGACACCTCAACTAAGAGTTGTACCTATTGAACGCTTCTATCGTTCAAAACATGGACCTATTGAATACTTTTTGGTGACATGGCATCATGAGTGTAATACACATCCAAAAAGGCGAGTGAAGCCAAATATTTTTTTACGGACGAATCAAAATTAGACATGTCAACATTAGAAAAATCATAATTTCTATATAAAAAAAAAATTAAATCTACTCCTGCATTCTTTTTTTTGTCTCAATCCAACATACTTATTTGCCTTGCCACCATCCTCGACACACCCATCTACTCCTGCATTCTTTCTTTTTTTCTAGCATAATCCCGTCATCATCATTATCGTTGTTGTTTTCTTCATCAGAAAAGCATTAATTAAAGAAATAAAAATCAAATTGACTCAAAAATAATTCCGGCAAAACTCCATTTTTTCCGACAAGACTAATATGAATCTGAAATTATTTTCTTTGAAATTGCTACAGAATTCAATTTCTAAAGAACCCACAACAGTGAAGAAGAAAAAATATCAACAAATCTTGATTGTTATTCGAAAAAAAGAATGAGATTGAGAAAAATGACAACTAGAATACTGAATTAGAATAAAGGAGAGGACGTAGGTGTACGGTTATCGGAGTATGCGGTTTTAGCCGGAGGCTGCTGTGTGTTTTCCGGCGAAGAAGAAAATGAGGAAGAATGGAAGTCGGGGGTGGGCGTTTTGGCGAAGAAGAAAAGGTAGAGAAGAGTTTTTCTTTTTCTTTTTTTGGCCGAAAGCAAATTTTTATTTTATTTTATTTTTTAATATATATTTTAATTATTATTATGGACCCAACGCCACATGTCCTTTTCTGATTAGTTACTATGCCACGTCATCGCGAGTGTATGACACAAAATTTCTATTTTTAGTTGATTGTCAAAAAATGTTTTGGTATTTTTTTTCACTAATAAAAGTGTTCAATAGATACAACTCTTAGTTAAGGTGTCTAAGTGAATTATGCGAACAACTTTAATTGGCTACAAATGACTTTGGCCTTTTTTAAAAGAACACTTACCTAACGTTGAATAATCAAGAATAGAGATCAATCAGTTTTTTTTCTTTTAATTGAGCTTTTTCAATTTGACGAATCCATGTGTTATGATGTTATTATCGTAGTAGAAGCCATTTTAGGCAATATATTTTATTAAAAATATGATTAGCGTGAATGATGAGATTTTTTATTATTAGTGTTATCGTATTTATCATCCATGTAGTCATTTTTTTTTTATATATAAATTTATAAAAAGAAACTGAGACATACAAACGTAATTCTCCATAGCAAATTAATCTAGATATGAAGCGTAATTAGATAAACTATAGCTATGGAGCATTATTTAGTTAAATCACTTTGACATTTATGAAATTTCCCCTTTATTTTTTGTATGCCATATGTATTTACTATTTGGACAAAACTCTTGGCTTGACAAGACATTAATCGAAGATGTATGAACACTAGCACATATGAAAAGAAAGAATAACAATGCTCAAATCTATCGCATGACTTTAACCGGTAGTGTGTATTATGGATGCTAGGAAAGAAATTGTAGACTCTTTCAAGGGAAGGCGGGGAATGCAAAAGTAATTATAAGGCTCATCATTCAAGATGCGCATGGATTTTCACGACCCAAATTCACAGGTCGTGATGACACCTATATTCTCAATCGATAGGTAAGTCAACCAATACTTTTACCAATTACATTCGATATAAGTGACACAATAAGTAAGTGACAAGCATAATATTCTAAATACTAAGTCTTTTAATAGGAACTGCGAAAGAGCTAAAATACCACCCCAAGATTTGGTGTCATAAGTACAAGAACTTCTAAAATACGATGCAAGTCTAAAACTAATGACAAGTATGATAAAAGAAGTATCATGTCGGAATATTAAATAATAGAATAAATAAGATAGAGGGAGGTGTGGGCTACGGAACAGTCAAGCAACTCACCACAACTCCAAGATAATCCAAGCTTAGAGTCAGAAAGCTCCACAAGATGTGCTCGTATTCGAAATTGGATCCGTACTACAAAAAGGTGCAACAAGTGTTGTAGTATGAGTACAAAATTACGTGTACCCAGTATGTGTCATAGACCGACAATGAAAAAGTAGTAACAGAAGTATATAGGAAATTCATCCCTTAATTTTACAAGTCTGCTCTATACTTATCAGTCAAATTTCATAAAACAGAGATATTCAAATGTCACGTAATGTCCAACCACTCTATTAGCACATAATCAATTAAGAATAAATGACGTAACGAGATGAAATGCAATACAACACCATGAAATGATATGCCTCAGATGTCAAGTACTATTTTAACCGTATATACATGATACTTGTCAGAAATACATCGAGATTTCATGACCCACGGGGGACTCGCGAGGTCCATATACCAACACAGACGATCTTCACGTGTCTGTGTAGACAATCTCAATGACTATCATAAAATCAAACAATTTCCAACACAAACTATCTCCACATGCCCAACTTATAATCATAACATCTAACAATTTCCAGCACATACGATCTCCACGTGCCCAACTTATACCCAATCTCATGTCTAGGCATGTGCACAATATGATTTCAATAAAAGGGGATGATGATACATCTCAATCAATCAAATACCGATATGATATATAATCACCTCAACTATTACATATATACGGGTTCAATAAAGAAACACAATCACACAAAAGAAATCAAGTTAATAATACATCAGCTAATGCCCATATGTTTTAAATTTCTCGGATTACAATCCGCATTCTATAGTAATAATTTTTTTCTTTATAATCGGTACTTGTACCAATGCTCGTCACATCATTGGTATGAGAGACTCATCTTTCACCCTTACACATTTTCTATTCTATTTTTAATCTTTAATTAGGACAACGTCCTTCAACAAAGTCTGAAAGTCTTAACATACCTCGAAAGTCGAACACATGCCACGAATTCCTCAAGATTTTTCCTTTTCCTTTCATAAAGCTTCTGAATGTTTTCAATCTATCAAATATGCATAATTCGTAAGCAAGTGAGTCCGTAGACACCCGTATTATTATATGTCTATCCTAGACCCAAAAACTCACTCAAGTCTACCATCAAATTCCTAACTTTGGTGCCCCATGTTTGCTAAATTTCAAGTCTAAAGTTAAGTATCTATTCCTCCAAATATCATAAATCTAATAGTATTCATATAATACAATACCTCTAGTATTTAAATATATACCAATATGCCCAAAACCAACTAAACTATGAAAAGCTCACGAATTCTCATGAAGTTGGCGAGGAAAAAAAACTTTATATGTTATCCATTTTGTTTTTGACTAGCTCATCTTTTAAACTAAATTTATAATCTTAGGATAATTACTAAAGAAGAATTGAAACAACATAAAATTTGATCCACCAAGCAATTGGAAATTCACGTATTAATATGGAACAGAATGAAAAAAAAAAAAGATTCTTGCCCAATTATTACTAACACTTACCCTGCCATTAATGCACCATATTGCCTCACTTATTCTTGCAACAAAACAATATTCTAATAATAATCAATTAACTTTCTATCCTAAAAAATATTCAATATACATTCAAGTTGAATAATTACCTGCAGCACATAAATAATTATATTGTTTGCGCTGCAGGTAGTTGCTCTTCTAATCTCTTTCTTTTTTTTTCTAAATAAAATAATTATGTATTAAAAGTGACAAATTTCACTAACTTAATTTAATTATATGGTCCAAGTGGTAAGGCGTATTAAATAATTATTGACTTGACCTATTAACTATTAATTATATTTATTATTTAATAATATTCATTAACTAAATAATCATAGTTACCCAAATAGCTCAAATTTCCATTTAAAATTTTACGGGTAGAGTCAAAATAGTCCTAGTGCTCAAAATGATCTAACGGGTTATTAAAATGAGGTTCTCAATATCCTAGACTGACACATTGGTAAAGAAAATTGAATATGTATTCCTGAGTTAAGGTCTGTCTCATAGAGATTTAGATATTAGTTGCTGAAGCAAAACTTAGGGTTATTTGTCCAAATTTGTTGTGTTTTTTGGATCTGTAATTATTACTTGGTAAATATAATCTTACTTATAAAAAAGATATTTATCAAGATACAAATTATGATATAATATTAAGCTCTTTTTAATTTATTAGGTTTGGAGGGGACATTTTATCTAAAGAATTTTCATTAAATGAAGATTATTTTTTTAAAACTATTTTTTTTATGGTGGACAAAGGGGCAAGACAACTCTTATAAAGAGCATTTATGAGTTTAAGCCAATAATATTAACCCAATCCTATTAAATCATCGATTGAACATGATCTAGCTCATATTGATAACTTTACTTTTGATCCTAAGATCTAACATTTCAAAAAAATTAGTGATAATTAAAAAAATTAAAATCTTAGATTTTCTTTTCTTTTTTATTCAATAAAATAGAAGTTCACTAACGGTTGAAAAGTAGGACGAAAACAAAATGAGATGTTAAAAAAATATTACATAGATGGTGATAAAAAATATCAAAAATAAAATAAACATTGTACAGAATAAATGAGAAAAAAAAGTCTACTATTAAAAATAAAAGAATTTTAAAGAAAAATCAAAAAGTTAAAATAATTTTGACCCAGCATTTGTACATAAAATATTTTGAGACTATATTTATTAATTAATACTCATGCTAAAATGTGGGATAAAATAATAAAGTCCTATTTTATCCCCAATTTGTTATGGGTAACCTCACCAACCGAGCAATATTATAGATTATGAAACTAATTTATTTTTCAGTTACAAACTGGAGTCAGCCGTAAACCAGCGAACTTACACCTTCAGATAGTCCATTTTGTTCCCCAAAAGAACAAACGAAACTCCATTTCTGAAGCTTGGTGGTAGCTTTCAGGCTCAGCTCGTTATATCGACTCTTACAAAATTCAAGCCGTCGTTTTCCAGTCAAAATACTCTCTCTCTCCTCCACCACCACCACCACCACCTGCCGCTGTTGTCGTTTCTGTCAAGGTCGATTTGCGGTGGCGATACGATCTGTTCAACTTTGGTTGAAAATTTGATATAAAAGTCGGCAGGAATATTTCTCTGCACGAATTTTCTTATTGAGTGATACAAATCATGGCCGAATCAGGTAAAATAACTCTACTTGGATCACTTATGCGTTTTACTGTTACAGTGAGTTCACTTATTTTTGTGCTAAATCTCTTCGATTAGTTTTGTTTAGATCAATTGACTTGTGCGTTTCAGTATTTTTTGGAGTTGGTTAAACCCTTGTAGGTTCAATTTTTAAATATTTAATCATGACATAATTTTGACTGATCTGAGATACCTGATTGAAGAGCTTCAATGACATAATAAGCATCGTTCCAAGTACCTTTCTCGAGTATTCGCTTGTAACGACTTATCATAAGTCTTTATACGGATCATGAAGTTATCCTCTTTATCTGGACATGGGACCTACTATCCTCTGTCAGCATAGTTAGAAAAGTATGACCACAACATATTTAATTTGAGGAGGGTAGATTGTATGCATATCTCACCCTTACTTTAGAGGAAGAGAGACTTTTTCTAATATATCCTCGGCTCAAGGAAAAATAATCTAAAATAATCTAGGGAAAGAAGTAACGGAAAAACAGCACATAGTAACAAAACTACAATAAACTTATACGATAACTGAGCTACAAGTAATCAACATATAGTAACATCAATCGAAGGACAAGAAACTACAAGAACAATACTATGACTTCTAATATGAATGGACAACAAGACAATGTATTGCTACCTAATACCCTTCTACTCTAATCTTGTGACCTCCACACCCTCATAAGTCCTATCTAAGTTCATATCCTTTGTAAGCTGAAACTGCACCATATGCTGACTAATTTAAGGGAAAAGAATTGAGCATTGGAAAGAAATAAATGTGAGTGTACCAAAATGGATATAGAGGCTTAGCATAGCTGACACCCACTAATTTGAGACGGATGTATGAGTAGTTGATAGATCGACCATTTCTTGGGCATGATTTCCTTGGTTAGTGGTGATCTAGAATTTTGTGGTTCACAAATGCTAAAAGCATGTCAGACTGGAAAAATATGAATGTGTTTGGTGAGTGGATTGTTGTGGTTGTTGCACTCTATGACTTTGTGAGTTGTAAGTTTTAGAATCTTTATTTACTGATTGAAAAGATCATACAAAATTGGCAAAAGCTTGTATAGGAATGAGTTTATTATTTTATCGTTATGATATATTCTCTTTGCAGTGACAGATGCTGTGCTTTATCAAACAAAATTGTAGTATTCTATGCCCAAGTGAAAGAGAATACTAATATAGAAAAGCAACAAGCTTGTCTCTTTCAGCTGATTGACTAAAGTGAAAAGGTTGTCTCATTCAGCTAATTGACTAAGGCCACAGCAAGGGCACACTCACTTCTGATTTAAAATGATTCTTTTTCCTCTGTCCCATGTTAGAAGTGCTTTGGATTTCCTTCGTGCTTGCCTAGTCAGTCAGTCAATCAAGGTGACCGATAATTGATTATCTAGGCTTTGTCCAATGGGAAGGGCTAATTAAAAGATTGGCCTCTGACCGACCCTCACTAGAAGCCTAAAGATCCCAGCTAGTTAGTAGTCCCTGGTTAACCACCTCTTATTGCATGGATTACAAACGGTGCAAAATAAATTCCTTTACTCATTGTCTTCAAATAGGGGAAATTTCCCTCCTACAAATAATGGAAGGTCTTAACAGAGTAGCAGTTTGATGGCATCCTATCCCATTGTCAAATCATGCAAGAAACCTCACTTGTAAATGGTTAAACACTAAAATATTGCTCTTAATGCTAGCATAAGTTAGATGGAGTTGTAGTACACATTTGCTCGAATCCATCTCTGCAATGGATATCATTGCTCTTCTAGCCCTCATCTCTCTTGTGCTAGTGAGCTCTTCGTATTCATGCCTTTCCCTGGATTTGTCTCTTCTTCCATCCAAACCATTTCATGCATATACCAGTTGTGAGCAGCGAAGGAGACTCCATTAATTTGTAAAGCCATTTCACATTAAGGCTCATTATTTGATTAGGGGAGGCTCAACATATTTGGAGGCCTAAAGCGAAATTTCCATTAGAGGCCTAAAATCTTAACAAACTTTAAATGTATTTATTCAAAATTTATTTTTCTTGTACTTTTTAGATGCAAATTATTACTCAATATTTTTTTATAAATGATTTCTTCGAATTCTTTTTCAATTAATAGTCTTAGGTAAGATTTTATCAATTCAACATAGATTTTTTTTCACCAAGACAATTATTATATGAATTGTTAACATAATTCTATCAGTAATAAGTTGACAAATTTTATATAAAGATAAGAATTAGAACCATAGAATCTGATTCAAGGAATTGATAACTTGATATACTTTGTTGTAATGCTTTAATAAGAAATAATAATGAATTTGCAATTCACTTAGTTTAACTCTTTTCTACTATTGATTCATATGTTTGACAGAGTATTACTCTAACTTATCAAAAAATTGAAGAAGAAGCGTGCAAAAGGAGTTAAAAAGAATAAATACTATGAGCGTTAGCAGAGAGAAAGTAAGAATGCAAACAACATTTTTTTGATTTCTTCTCTTTGAATGGGATTAAAGAGAATAAAATAATATAATTTTTATTTTAAAAATACTTCTTATCATTAATAATTACATAATTTATTATTGACACATGAATAATGACATAATAGACTGACCCTGCATTTGATTGACACATGAATAATGACATAATAGACTGGGTTCTTATGATAAAACATGGCTATTCAAGCTGCCTTTAGAAGTAACAGAACATAGCTGCCAATCTAAAACCTTATGGCAATGAGTGGAGTGAACCAACAATTTTTAAACCACTTTAGACGTCATTTTATACTTCATGTGTGACACTATATAACTCAACACCCTTTGGCAAACATAACTCAAATTTGAGATTTACATGTTGACATATGAGTGGAGAATGGGCTTGCAAAAGGTTGATTTTGGTGCCATGTGAAAAGAATCTAAGCATTTAACACAGACTAGGTGAATGGGCAAGTTGCCTGAAGTCACAATGGTTAGGAGAGATCAGAAACCTGCATGCAACTCGAGAGACTCAGGCATGCAGAAGCTTAAAAAGAAAATCTGTTTGCAATTTGAGCCTTGTAAAAAAGGTTGTTTGCAACTGGAGCCTTGCAAAAAAATGTTATTTGCAATTTGAGCTTTATAAAAATGTTATTTGAAACTGGAGAGAGTTAGACATGCAAAACATCTATGGGCTTGCAATGCATATTGCTTGCCCAGTCTTTGTTGAACTGCAACGTTATTGCTTCTACTTTTGGGAGAGGTCTTAGTATGTCTAGTAGTTGTTAGTATCTCTATTGAATTTGCTTATTTGCTTGTTTTGAGGTAATTACATTTTAAGTGGCACTTGTGACATAAGTAGGCTTTTCATGTTAGAGATCGGAGGAGCAGGTGTAGACTTGTATTCAGTATCTGGTATTAGAAGGCAATGTGGAGTTGAGAAGAAAAGGAAACTATATGCGACCTCTATTACTGCATTAATTTGGGTAGAAATCCAACATTTTCCAAACCTGTCAAACGGGTCTATCCAAGCTGACTTGGTACATTACGGGTTTGGCTCGTTGGGCGTGGTCTGTTAGGTTCAGTTCAAGTTCTTCATGCCGGGTCGAACCCCTTTATGAAACACTAGGACCCGGTCTGCCCCCTTGACCACTAATCCCTTTAACCGGGTTGAACTGTTATGGGGTTTTGATTATTTTGTTTTTTCATATATGTTATAGTTTATATTTATGTTATATATTTAATTTAATAATTTATCATAGTTAAGTTGTTAGATAATAATAACTTATAAGAGACAAATACAAAATGTTACCTTCATAAAAACAAATACTCCCTTTGTCACATTTTATGTGAATTACCAAATTTTGGAAATGTGTAATTATTTTTGGGACGGACTAAAAAAGAAAGAGTGTTGAATGCCCTTCCTACTTATATGATGGTTATTTTCCCTATTCCTAAAGGGTGGAGAAAAATATTGATAATTTAAGAAGAGATTTCTTTGGTTGATAGACAACAGATGGCATTCATAAAGGGGAGACAAATTATGGATGCCATTCTAATTGCAAATGAGCGTGTGGAATCAAGACAAAGGAGTAAGCTACCAGGTATTCTATGCAAACTAGATATCCAGAAAGCTTATGATCATCTAAACTGGGGCTTTCTAATTCAGATGATGAAGAAAATGGGGTTCGGAGCTAGATGGATCAAGTGGATTAAGCATTGTATTAGTACAGTAAAATTCTCAGTCTTGATAAACAGGACACCAAATGTCTTTTTTCCTTCTCATAGAGGATTAAGGCAGGGTGACCCCTTGTCACCTTTCTTGTTTATTCTGGCAATGGAGGATTTGAGTAGCTTACTGCACACAGCTAAGGTGAAGGGATGGATTAGAGGTTTCCAAACCGGTGATGTAAATAGTTTGGAGATCACTCATTTGCAATATGCATACGATACCCTAGTTCTTTGTGATGCAGTGGAAGAACATATTTTGATTGTAAGGGCTATCTTCATTATCTTTGAAGCTGTGTCAGGTTTGCATATTAATTGGAAGAAAAGTTTCATCTATCCCATAAATGAAGTTGTGGAACTGGAAAGCTTGGCCACAAAGCTAGGAGGAACGGTGGGGAACCTCCCAACTACATATTTGGGTATGCCTTTAGGGGCAAAAAACAATTCCATAGTAATATGGAATGGTGTACTGGAGAAATGTGAGAAGAAGTTGTCAAATTGGAAGAGTCAATACCTTTCTAGAGGAGGAAGGCTCACCTTGGCGAACAGTGTATTAGATGCACTGCCTGCATACATGATGTCTATCTTCCCAACACCAGAAAATGTGATAACAAGAATTGACAAAATCAGAAGAGATTTCTTTTTGCAAGGCACTGTAGACAAAAACAAATTCCACCTAGTTAAATGGGAGGAATTGACAGTGGGAAAGAAAGCAGGAGGGGTTGGAATGAGAAATTTGAAAGCACAAAATCAGAGTCTAATGATGAAATGGCTGTGGAAATTTGGAACATATGATAACATGTTGTGGAAGGAAGTCATTATTGCCAAATATGGGATGGAAGATAACTGGACAACAAACATGGTTTCCATACCATATAGTCGCACAGTTTGGAGAGCTATCAGAAATGTATGGCCTCTGTTGAAGAGAAGAATTAATGACAAAGTAGGTGATGGACAAAAGATTTATTTTTGGAATGATAACTAGATAGTGGGTGCACCACTACAACATCAATTTCCAGATCTCCACAACCTTTGTATTCTTCAACAGGCCACAGTTGCAGAGATGTGGACCGGACAAGGATGGAACCTAAACTTAAGGAGAAACCTGAATGATTGGGAAGTGGGAAGAGTAGCAACTTTTTACACCATTATGGCCAGCTTCAACAATCTATCTGTAGAAAGGGATACCATAGTATGGAAGAAAGGAAGGAAAGGTATTTTCTCTGTCAACTCAGCTTACAGAGAACTGAATAGATCAAATCATAGGGAGGAAAACTGGCCATGGAAGATGATATGGAAGACCAAGATCCCATACAAAGTTAACTGCTTCATATGGCTATTGGCTAAGGAATCAGTACTGACACATGACAATTTGAACAAAAGGAAATTTCAACTATGTTCAAGATGCTTCTTATGTGGGGAACAAGTGGAGACAATTAGCCATCTCTTCTTGCACTGCAAATGGATAGAACAACTTTGGAGGATGTTCATTAACTTGAGGAAAATAAATTGGGTAAAGCCAGGGAATATCAGAGGAGTCCTCAACAGTTGGAATAGTGATGGTAATGCAGCAACGAAAGAGGAGAGATGGAATATTGTCCCAGCATGCATATGGTGGACTGTATGGAAAGAGAGAAATCAGAGGTGTTTTGAAGACAAGTAGAATGGACTTCAGAGCTTTAAGATGAATTGTCTAGCGTTATTTTATTTTTGGTGTAAACAAAACATTTAAGTCCAAGTAGAAGATATCTTGGATGTTTTAAGATTATTTGTAAGAAATAGAGGTGATAGGCAGCAATATGATTAGTCTGTAATACCTTTTGAAGGGGAACTACATATTTTGGATGTAGTTTACCTGTGAATATATAGATTAGTGTTACTATCCTCAAAAAAATAAGAGATTTCTTATGGCATGACAGTAAAATGAACAAGGGCTATAATCTAGTAAGGTGGAAAATCCTCACTTTAAAGAAAAAGCAGGGTGGTCTGGAAATCAAGAATCTGAGTTTGCATAACAGGAGCTTGCTACAAATATGGTTATGGAGGTTCTACTCAGAAGAAATGGCACTATGGAGGAACTTTGTCATTCAGAAGTATGAGATTGAGATTCCGTGGATCACTAAAGAAGTTGAGTCCGTTCGGTAGGTTTGTAGGGAAATCTATAAGAAATCAATGGCAGAATTTTCGGAGGAATGTGGTAATCATGGTGGAAAATGGTAAAAAGACAACCTTTTGGTTAGATCACTGGCTGGGTCCTATCAGCCTCAAATCTGCCTTCTCTGATCTCTATTCCAAAAGCTCTTAGTCTCATGCTCAGGTAGATCAATTGCGAACTCAACATGGATGGGACTTGAATTTTAGAAGAGCCCTGAATGATTGGGAAATTGTCAGGTTTCCAGTCTACTTCAGATGCTAGGATCTTTTGGTGTAATCTCAAAACATTCAGATAGGCATATATGCAGACTGAACAGAGGTATCTTCTTTGTGAAGTCTTTGTATCGGTTAAGGTATCCTGTTTTGTTTGGCTGGTGGTAAGGAAAGATTGTTTATCTCAACAAAATCTACAAAGAAGAGGTCTCCAGATTTGTTTAAGATGTATGGTTTTTGGTTAGGATGGAAAAAGTATTGAACATTTATTCATGCATTGTACACACTCTGACAAAGGCTTCAAATGTCTTATGATCTTCATTTCAGAGACATGTAACAGAACAAAAGCCAAGAGTTCTGAATTTCTAGGATAACATATGTCAAAAAAAAAAAGCATAACATATTTATAATTTAAATTTGTAGTGCACAGCACACCAAATATAATCCTGTTGTCACTATTGCTATTATTGCTATTATGATTCAACTTTCTCATTTGTAGTGCACAGCACACCAAATTTAAAGTGTTTCTTTTTAAATATAGTTGTTTTCCTTGGAAACTACTGATTGACCCTATGAATTATGCCACTTTGAGAATGGGTTGTAGTTATATGTTTCTGCTGAACTAGATGATTTAGCAACTGCTGTTATTCTATCTTTCAGGATATGATATCAATGATTTGGTTCGAGAAGCCCAAATCAGGTGGTTAAAACCCGCTGAAGTTCTCTTTATACTGCGAAATCATGAGAACCACCAGCTCTCCAGTGAGCCATCTCAAAAGCCACCCAGTAATCTCCTAACCCTATTACATTGGAGCCTTTGTTGTTAGATTGTTATCCTCTTTCATCATATCATCCTGACAAAGTATTTTATCACCAGGCGGATCATTGTTTCTCTTTAACAAGAGGGTCCTCAGGTTCTTCCGTAAAGATGGTCATAGTTGGCGCAAGAAGAAAGATGGAAGAACTGTTGGGGAGGCACATGAACGCCTTAAGGTAACCCTTTTTATGAAACTCATGTTGTTGATATTGTAAATGACTTTCTAAGAAAATTTTGGTGTATTTTTCACATGGATATAATCAATCCCAAAAATGTGCATCTGATGTTCATCTCGCGTTTCCCTGAAAATTTTCATTGAATGAGAAATTCCAATTTGGCTCTTCCATGTTCAGGTTGGAAATGCTGAAGCCCTGAATTGTTATTATGCACATGGAGAGCAAAATCCTAACTTCCAGAGACGCAGCTATTGGATGTTGGATCCGTGAGTGTACTTTCTTTTATTTATCTGTAAAATGGTGTTTTATGGTTATGATAACTTTTAAGAAAGAGGCGTTAAACTCTCCATAATTTCAAATGATAGCGAAATTATCAGGAGTTGCAAAAAAAAAATGAACAAAAGAAATGTGGAATGCACTTAAGCTTAAGATTCTAGAGCTTCCTTTTTTGTCATCTCTCTCTCTCTCTCTCTGAATCTCTTAGAGCAAAAAGTTGAACGGTGACTGATTGTCGTTTTTTCTTTTAATTGTTCACAACTTTGCATGCTTGGGCAGTGCGTACGACCACATTGTTTTGGTTCACTACAGAGACATAACGGAGGTCAGTCTTCTGGAACCAGTATACACAAATATGATGCCATGATAAGATTTCTTGGCACCACCTGAAATTACTTTTCATAAAGGGAGGTCTATTCACCATTAAGTTTTTATTCAGTTTCAACCATCATGTATGTAATTTTATTCCCCTGTGAATGCCACTAGAATGTGATGTTGGCGGTGCTTCCATGATATCTATTGATCTGTATGTTCAGCTAAATTGGAGGACTAAATGTCTGTTTGATGCATCTTATCAATCTGTTTATCATCTGAAACTTACGTAAGCTACAATATAATATGTGAAAAGTATAATTAGTCCCAACATCATTTGTTTTAAATATGAACACAGGGTAGGCAGAATCCAGCCTTCATGTCAGAATCTTCTCCAATTTCTTCTGCTTTCTCTCCCAGTCCAAGCTCCTATTCTACTCCACATACGGGCTCTACTGGCATTGCCAGTGAATCTTATGACCAATACCAGAACCAACCTAGCCCTGGAGAAATTTGCTCCGATGCAATCATCAATAATAACGGGACGTCGGACACCATAGGGAGAACAGAGGAGGTCATCAGTTCTCCGGGGCTTGAGATGAGTCAAGCATTGCGAAGGCTCGAGGAGCAGTTAAGTTTAAATGATGACAGCTTCAAAGAAATTGATCCCCTCTATGCTGATGCAATTAATGACGACAGTTCACTTATCCAGATGCAGGGGAATTCAAACAGTCTGCTGTTGCAACATCATTCAGGTTTGTCATTTTTATGCCTTGATATTATTGTAGAATGCATTCTAACCTGTCTTTGCCGCAAGATATGTCTAGTTCTCCCTCTGCTTTCCTACGTCAATAGGAAATTGGAAGTGTCTGATTTTAAAGAAAAAGCTGAGATAAGAGCTATACCTTCTGGACATATGGATCCTTATGATTCTCTGCTTTGGATTTCTAGGATTGGCAATTCAAAGCTTGGGGATTTTCATACTTATTTGTGCCTTGTCATTGTGAGAAATATTGGAGAAGTATATTATTGAATTGTTGTGTTGTCTACATTATTACATTGAGACCCTATTTATAGACACTAGAATACAATCCTTTACAAAGTAGAATACTATTTACTATTCCTATTTCTATTTGTATTCCTATTCCTATTCTAAATAGGATTGTATAAACCTATTCCTATTCTAATAGGATTGTATAAACCTATTCCTATTCTTATAGGATTGTATAAACCTATTCCTATTCTTATAGGATTGTATAAACCTATTCATGTTCTAACACTCCCCCTCAAGCTAGTGCATGCAATTCATGTACCTAGCTTGTTACAAATGTAATTAATACGAGGATCGATGAGGGGTTTGGTGAGATATCTGCAAGTTGATCAGTTGACTTCACAAAATTGACAGCCAATCTCAATGTGCTTGTCTTCTTATTAAATACTGGATTTGATGCATAATGTCAGTCAGTCTCAATGTGCTAAAATCTTCTCATGAAATACTGAATTTGATGCATAATGCCGATAAAACAGTGTGATAAAATTACAGTGTTGAACTTCCCAAACCAAACTTGCAAAGACTGTTTCATACCATAGAGTGACTTACATAATCGACAAAGAAGGCTACTAAACTCCCCCATGTGCAACAAAGTGCTCAAAATCTAGTATAAAGTATATGGATCGTGTTGGAATCAATATATGAGTCGATATTAAACAAGAAAGTCACCGAAAAATTGGTCGGAACATGCTTATACGCCGGAGTATTAGATTTGATGGCTGAAAGTGGTCACAATCTAAGAAATAAAATTATATGAGTAGGGTCAGAATGATGGCACGACCCAACTAGAAAATAGAAACTATATAGGGAAGGTCGAATTGACGACACGACCCTATTGAAGAAAAGAAATAATATGGGTAGGGTCGGAATGATGTCACGATCCTACTGAAAGAGAGAGATTATATGGGTCGGGTCGGAATGATGGCACAACCCTATGCAAATCAGATTTGAGGAGTCATCGGAAAGACAAATGGAACTATGCAAATCAAATCTGAGGAGTCACCAAAAAGACACACGGTGCTATGCAACTCAGATATGAGAAAGTAGTTCGGAAAAATCCACAGTACTACGCAAGTTAAATATGAAAAATAGTCCAGAGAGATGCACGGTGCTATGCAAAAACAAAAAAGTAGTCACCGGAAAGATGGCACGGTGCTACACAAATTAAATATGAAAAAGTAGTCACCAGAAAGATGGCACAGTGCTACACAAATTAAATATGAAAAAGTAGTCACGGAATGATGGCACGGTGCTACACAAATTAAATATGAAAAAGTAGTTACCGGAATGATGGCACGGTGCTACACAAATTAAATGTGAAAAAGTAGTCACTGTAATGATTGCACGGTGCTACACAAATTAGATATCAGAAAGTAGTCACCGGAATGATGGCACGGTGCTACACAAATTAATTGAATTGTTGTTGTGTCTACATTATTATATTGAGACCCTATTTATAGACACTAGAATACAATCCTTTCCTTTACAAAGTAGGATACTATTTACTATTCCTATTTCTATTTGTATTCCTATTCCTATTCTAAATAGGATTGTATAAATCTATTCATATTCTAATAGGATTGTATAAACCTATTCCTATTCTTATAGGATTGTATGAATAGGATAGTTCTAACAGTCATGAACTAGGTAGATATTTCTGTCAATTTGTTTGGTGTGGTTGGCTTCTTGTTCTTGGGCTTGAAACTGTTGACCTGGATTCTTAACAGTAGTTTTTTTTTATTTTGAAGTGTTTGCAACTGGGTGTTTTTTTCTTTTATTTATTTTATTCCCTAATCATTTTACCTGAGGTTAATGTTGATTGGTACATCAGCATCTGAAGGTCCTTTTAGAGTTGGTGAAAAACTGTACACCATTAGAGTTATTCCATTAAATTTAAACACACAACTAGTTATAGATTTTCATGGCACAAATAGGATTTGAGTAGTACCATTTTATAGGCTTTTATAGGTTCTAATTATCCACTAATGAATATTGTGTCTGTATGATTGTGTTGTGGAATACTGCTTGTGTGAAGATCTTCCCATTATTCATAAAATTATTTACCTAATCCAATAAAAAGAAGTGAAAGTGTTAACTTTTAAGATCGGGCACCAGTCAACTTGATGCTTCCTCTTGGATATTTACTTCCGTGTCTTTTGTATTTCTGTTGTTGTCTTTACTCCCTTCTAGTAGACTTTGCACTGTTTTTTGTTGCTTACTATCTTTTCTTCACTTTTGCCTTTTTCTTCACGTGAGCCGAGGGTCTTTCGGAAACAGCCTCTCTACCTCCATGAGGTAGTGGTAAGGTCTATGTACATTCTACCCTCCCTACACCCCACTTGTGGAATTTCACTGGGTATGTTGTTGTCTTTTGTATGCGTTATTTCTTGTACTTATTTTTATCTTTAGATGGAGTTCTCTTCGGTTTATTGTTCAGAAGCAATAAATGTGAAGGTATGCTGATAAGAGTGTGCCTCTGTAGGTGAGAGCAGTGAATCTCATCATCAAGATCTGACCCAGGATGGCCACATGTGGAAGGATATGCTGGATCACTATGGGGTTTCTGCATCTGCTGAATCACAAACCAAATATTTGCACAAGTTGGATGAGAATGTGAGAAACGTATACTTTGTAGTTAGCTCTGTTTCATTAGGACTGTAGATGCATATAACATCAAAATATAGTGTGAGATTTGACCTTATTTCAGGGCCTTCTGGCCAAATACAACATCTGCCTCTTCTCATATACTCTCATCAGCTATACAATTCAATTTTAAACCTAGTCATCTTTTTTCATGTCTTACGTACCTTAGGCAATGCTTCAAACCTCATCAGAGAGAAGGGCCATAGAAGCATATGAAAGTTACAAGTGGCGTGATTTCAGTGACAGGGAGGCTCAGACGGGTAATAATTTTTTTCACCTCCAGAGGATAATTTATGTCGACTAACTATAGAATGTCAGGAATTAGTTAATTTCTGGAGAACTTGTATTTCCTTGCAGCTCCTGTACCAGCTTTTAAGCAACTCGAAGATTTCAAGTATACTACATATCCTCCTGCTATCACTACTTTTGGATCCAACCCTGACGAATATACAACAATATTTGACCAAGATCAGATTGGTACTTCTCTTGAAGATGAGATGAGCTTAACTATTGCTCAGAAGCAGAAATTTACTATTCGACATATATCCCCTGATTGGGGGTATTCATCTGAGGCAACAAAGGTATATGTCATGATTTAGTTGATTGTTGCTGTTTGTACCACAAAATTTGTCTGCGCTCCATGGTTTTGGACTTGTGGTGTTCGTTGAACTTTTGTTTTCTGCATGTGCAAGCAATGTTGAAATGTCTCCAGCGGATTGCTTGTATGTTTACAACAACATACGCAGTATAATCTCACAAGTGAGGTTTGGGGAGAGTTGGGGAGAGTGGGGGTATACAGAGACTTCACCCTACCTTTGTTGGGTAGAGAGGATTGCTTATATGTTTGTTTAGTCATTTCAAATTTCAGTATTTTATTTTCTATGCCCCAATATCTTATGATTATTATGGCTTCCAAAGCACACAGATCTCCATTATTTTGCAATTGGCTACTTTAAATGGTATTACTTCAATATCTTAGATGGAATGCTTTTATTTGATGGCTTAATATGGCTCATTATTGCTGGATGCTGAAAAATAATATCGCAATTTAAAGTAATAGAAAGGTCAAAAGGAAGAAGAGCTACTGCTTGCTCCAGCAACCATGCCATGATGGCTAATTCAGCTGTCTTTTATCATCCTTTGAAATGCTCATGCTCGAAAACCCCTTAAAACTTAGATATCCCGGTAAACTTTGATAGCTTTCCAAGAAAGCTGTTTTAAATCCTTTTTTATGTACCTTATATGAATGACCATGCTCAGGATATCGACAAGTTAGTTACTATGGTTGTATTTAATATTTTTCAGCTGATTTGCATCTAGTTTTTTAAAAATTATTATTAGTTTGAACGTTCTAGCTGTTCAATGCAGATTGTTATCATTGGATCTTTTCTTTGTAATCCTTCTGAGTGCACGTGGACTTGCATGTTCGGTGATATTGAAGTTCCTGTTCAGATCATTCAAGAAGGTGTCATCTGTTGTCAAGCTCCTCGTCACTTGCCTGGTAAGGTCACCCTCTGTGTTACTAGCGGCAATCGGGAGTCGTGCAGTGAGGTGAGGGAGTTTGAATACCGGGTTAAGCCTGATGATTGTGCTCGAAATAATCAGCCTGATGTAGCAGGAGCTTATGGAAGTACAGAGGAACTGTTGTTACTTGTCAGGTTTGTGCAGCTGCTTTTATCAGACTTATCTGTCCAAAAGGGAGAAAGCTCTGAATTAGGCAATGATTTCTTGGAAAAATCCAAAGCAAGTGAAGATTCATGGTCCCAGATCATTGAATCTATTTTGTTTGGATCTTCAATGCCAATGGTAACCATTGATTGGCTTCTTCAAGAGCTTTTGAAAGACAAGTTCCAGCAGTGGCTTTCTTGTAAATTGCAACAAAAAGATAATCAGATAGGCTGTTCTTTATCTAAGAAAGAGCAAGGAATAATTCACATGGTTGCTGGATTGGGATTTGAGTGGGCGCTGCACCCAATTCTAAATGCTGGAGTCAGTGTTAACTTCCGTGATATTAATGGCTGGACGGCCCTGCACTGGGCTGCACGCTTTGGGAGGTAATCTATGTTTTTTGCTGTTTGGTAAATGACTTCTCTATTCACTGTACTTCAGTTCGCATGTTATGTTGGTATCAGTAGCAATAGAAGCTGGATAAAAAACTTTTAGGAAGTCAAACATGTCTCGCTTCTAGCCCCCAGGGCTTTGGTCTAGTGGTAAGAGATGCAATGCGTGATATGAGGGTTAGGTACGTAACCTGTGTTCGAACCCTGACACAAACAAAAGCTTGTCATTTAAGTGCAGAAAGGCAGAGGGGCATCAGCCAAAAAGTTTCGTTCCGTGCACCATCGAGCTATGGATTTTTCAGTTATTTTAAAGATTAAAAAACCATATCTCGCATCCACATTCTGTGTACAACATAATACCCAGTGTAAACCCATGAGTAGGGTCTGGGGAGGGTAGAGTGCGCGCACCTTACCTCTACCTTGGGAGGTATAGAGGTTGTTTTCTATAGAACCCCGACTTAAGGAATAGCATATCAAAGCATATACTAGAAAAATGCATGACAAAGCATTCTGAAAAAAAAACAGTAGCTACAACAAATAGTGCAAAATCGAAGTACAAGAGATAGTAGATAGTACTAGAAATCTGAGGACAAGCACTATTGGAGAAATACTACGACTACTGGAGGGAAAGGATAAGCAAGACTACTAACCTTCTACTTTTTGTGTATGCATACAAAAAGTATGAACGTGGATGATATTTTGAATTTTGCCTCACTCACTCAGTTGCAGCAGTTTTACGGAAACTTTTTGTCTCGTTCCTAATTTGCCTATGATTCGGGCTACGAGGTTGAGATGGTTTGGGCATGTGATGAGGAGATGCACCGATGCCCCAGTGCTGAGGTGTGAGAGGTTAGTTATGGATGAATTTAGGAGAGGTAGAGGTAGACCAAAGAAATATTTGGGAGAGGTGATTAGACAGGACTTGGCGCAGTTGCAGCTTACCGAGGACATGATCTTATATAGGAAGGTGTGGAGGACACGAATTAGGATAGAAGGTTAGTAGGTAGGATTGTGTCCATACTAGTAGGTAGGACTTAGGAGTGCTTTGTCTTGTTGCCCTTACTAGTAGTCTGTGGACTACTCTTGTAGTTTCTTGTTCTTCGATCTCTATGACTATCTATTGTTTCATGTAGGTTGTTTGTAGTAGTATTTTGCTGTAGTACTGTTATGCTACTATTTATTGTCTATTGTACTTCCATTATGTCTTTTCTTAGACTATTTTTGTCTTGAGCTGGTGTTTTATCGGAAACAACAGTATTTTGCTGTAGTACTGTTATGTTACTATTTATTGTCTATTGTACTTCCATTATGTCTTTTCTTAGACTGTTTTTTGTCTTGAGCTGGTGTTTTATCGGAAACAACCTCTCTACATTATCACTGAGGTAGACGTAAGGTCTGCGTATACACTACCCTCAGCACTGTGTGGGACTACATTGGGTATCTTTTGTTGTTCCTAATTTGCCTTTGTGAAATTTTAGAGTTGAGCACATTAGGCAATATTTTCAACCTTTTAAATTCATTATGGAGTAATATATTGATCAAATGGACAGATTCAGCTTTGAAACACTTCATGGATGTTGAGATATCAGGGTGGTGTGGGTTAGGCGCACGTCACAGGCCCATTAGGCACCAAGTATCGAATTTTACACCGCTGACAGGGATTTCTTGATTATTCAAGAAAGGAACATAACAATAATATTAAAGAGAGAGTTATCAGGGTGAACTCCTTGAATCTTTCTCCCTTTATATGTCTGTCTATGTTTGCATGTGTAGTGGATTTTCTTTTGACAATCTCTATTCTCTACAAGGGCCTTATGTGTGGTACCCATAAATAGCCACTTGACTAAATATCCATATCTGTGACAGGGAAAAAATGGTTGCTTCACTCATTGCATCTGGGGCATCGGCTGGAGCTGTTACAGATCCCTCTTCACGAGATCCAGTTGGTAAAACTGCTGCATCAATTGCTTCCAGCTGTGGTCATAAGGGACTTGCAGGATATCTTTCAGAGGTAGCTCTCACCAGTCATCTTTCATCCCTCACTTTAGAGGAGAGTGAGCTCTCAAAAGGTACTGCTGATGTGGAAGCAGAGAGAACTATTAGTAGCATATCAAACACAAGTGCCACCATAAATGAGGATCAGCGTTCTTTAAAGGACACGTTAGCTGCAGTCCGTAATGCAGCTCAGGCTGCTGCTCGTATACAGTCTGCATTCCGAGCACATTCGTTCCGCAAAAGACAACAGAGAGAATTTGGTGTCTCTGCTAGTGGAGATGAATATGGTATCCTCTCAAACGATATTCAGGGGCTTTCAGCTGCATCAAAGTTGGCATTCCGCAACCCGCGAGACTACAACTCAGCAGCCTTAGCTATTCAGAAGAAATATCGAGGATGGAAAGGCCGGAAAGATTTCCTTGCATTCCGCCAGAAAGTAGTGAAGATACAGGTGCTTTAAATGTTTGAAGTCAAGATTGATATTTTAAGCCTCATTATACTCGAAAATATGATAGTTAAGCGGTGATAGACTTCAAATACAATCTCTCACTAATAAAGAAGTGTACATCATATTTATCTTGGGGGAAAAAATAATATATATAAGTTGGAAACATTCTTCAATTTTTTTTATTCTTTTTTATTTTTTTTTTGGTTTTTGGGAGGGTGGAGGATGGAGGATGGAAAATGTTTGGAGATTAGAAAATAATTTGTTCAGCAGAGAAAGTGACTTCCAGGTGATTTCCATGGCAGGCTCATGTACGAGGCTATCAAGTTAGAAAGCAATACAAGGTATGTTGGGCTGTTGGAATCTTGGAGAAGGTGGTGCTAAGGTGGCGTCGACGAGGTGTTGGTCTCCGGGGATTTCGACATGACACAGAATCAATTGATGAAATTGAGGATGAAGACATTCTAAAGGTGTTCCGCAAACAGAAAGTTGATGCTGCTCTTGACGAGGCTGTCTCGAGAGTTCTATCAATGGTTGAATCTCCAGGGGCACGTCAGCAATATCATCGGATTCTTGAGAAGTATCGGCAAGCTAAGGTAAGCTAAAGAATCATTTTACTACGTCATTTTTGTGATTCATATACATGAGCTAGTGAACTTCCAATAGGTGAATATTTACTTAGTATTTTGCATGTCGAATGCTTTATGTACATTTTGGGAATGAACTAAATCCGTTCTGTATCACCTTTGTGAGATTTTAGGGGCACAGATGCAGTAAGTATATATTCCATTATGCTTTCAATTTTCTTTTACCTTTTCTTGAAAGGATGGAAAAAAAAAAGGTTTTTGTTATTCCCATCTCCTAGTGTCACGTAAATGTAAATATTTGATTTCATGGCTTTAGAGAAGATGCTGTCGAAAAAATAGTCAGGTTCTGGAGTAGCTACATCGTATGCAATGGAACAAGGACAAAGAAAAATCCAAATATGAGGATATTGGTGGCAGTGTCTATGCAACTGGAAAAATATGAGTGAATGAATGTTCTTGTGTGTCTGAATTATTTACAGCCTATCTGGGATAGGGGTGGAAACATAATTAGCTTCTTGATCCATGTGTTTTGTCCACAGCATACTCCATTCTTTTGAAGGAAAATTTCCTTTTTTATGGAGGGGGATAGGGAGCATTTAGTTCTCCTTTCATAGTTCGAAATCAGGAAAATCGAATCAACTAATAATCTTTGTTGCACTGCAGGCTGAACTTGAAGGAGCGGACAGTGAAACAGCATCAACTGCTCATGGAGACATGTCTAACATGGAAAATGATGACATATACCAGTTCCCTAGTTATTAATCCAACTGACCTCTTCATTGTCATCCAAACTAGTTTCAGTAGGTTCAAGAATTATACATTGAAGTTTGGTTATTTCAATTTGTAAGTCATTGTAAGGTATGTATTTTTGTAGGTGCTGCTGTTCATAATGTGTATAGGTTTTATAGGTTCAAAACTTGAACTTTATAATATGGATTCCTGCAAGATTAGCTTGGAAGTTTTATTTTTCTTCTCTAACATGTACTTTTGTGCTTGAGCATCTTTTAGGTGCTAAAAAAATGATCTTTAAAATGGTAAATACTAGGGGTAGGTTGTGGTATAGCCACTTGCATGACTGCCTATTTGGTTACAAAATCAATCTCAACCCTTCTAAATTGACGGATTTCACTATTCGTGTGGAATCTCACTTGTTGATACTCAAACTTGAATGAAGTTAAAAAATGTATCATCTCATTATCTTGATAGGAGAAACGCAACTAAATTTACTTTTGTGTAGTTGGTGAAATATTTATTTGTTTTTCTGCAAAAATTGATAAGTGAAACCCAAAAAAGATGTATTAGTAATGATTCATTAATTATAGATAGATAGATTATTTTTATGCATTATTTGGTTTGGTGCATTAAAAATAGCATGTATAGCATAAAAAAAATTATTTACAAAGATACCCTTCACAATTATGGTGGAAAAGATGTCAAGAATGTTTTAAAGGCCAATTGGGTCTTTAACCATGCTAATGCATGCATTAAAATCATTGCATTACTAATATCTAGAAATTCATGGTATTAGTAATACACACTTTAATATACAATAGAGTGTATAACTAATGTTTACATTAGCTATACATAAATTGGAAAAGAGTACTACACAATAAAGTGTATAACTAATATTTGCATTAATTATTCGTAGGTCGAAAAAAAGTACTAAACAAGGCATTGGTAATACACAAAGCTAATGCATACATTACTCTACCAAACGACCCGTCCTGAGAAAGGGTTTGGTTGTTCAAATTGGAGAAGTAATTTCCTCGCAAAATTTCAGCATAATCAATACCTTGTTTGTTTGAATAAAAGAGATGAGTTATGAATATATATATATATATATCAACATGACTTAATACTTGTTTGGTTGCAGTTTTGCAATTAAAAATATATATGCAAAAGAATTGATACGTGTGGAGTGATGAAACGGCAGAAGCTGAAGTGGATTGAGGTAGCTGTTGACTCTCTCTCACACTCTATTATAAACCATTTGTTTTGTATTGTTGTATAATATTGTATGACCCACATGACATCCACAGCCACAGCCACAAATCAACACGTCTCTCTTTGAATGAAAGAAGAAGCAACTGGAAATTATGGAAAGGGAAAGAGAAAGGGTGAAGAAAGTGGAACTCATACAGAAAGCAATCAATCAATTAATAAATCATGAACAACTCCAATCAAAAACATGTCATCTTCTTGATGACAGCTTCGTTGCCGTTGATTATGATGAAGAAACCGACCACCGCCACCAACTTCTCTCACAACTTTTAACTCAGGTATGAAATTTTCAACTATTATGTTATGATCATAAAGAGATTAAACAAGTTCAGATCCCCATACTGCGCTACTCTTAGTGTCCAGTTTTCATGAGCTACTTTTTTGTATTACTCTGATTCTTTACAGCTGGATTCACTAAAAGAAGAATCTCAATTTGATCAAATGAATGAATCAACCAACTTACAAGAAGCACCTGTTGAACTTGAAGCTGAAGAAGAAGAAGAAGAAGAAGAGAAGGTTGTGAAAGAGCTAAGGAAGATACAGAAGCAGAATTTTATCACTCAATGTCTTTTATCAGCCATGATTGTCCTCACCTTGACATGGCAACTATCTGAGGTTTCTATCATTTTGAAAATGAAAGATGGATTAAATCATCCCTTTAGATCCATTACTAGTATGCTTACAGGCTGGATTAAAGGCCCTCCACCTGTATTAAATGGTCGAGACGACGATCTAAACAACTCTGCAAAACATCTTAAACATCAAGTTGAAGCCATGTCTCTCCCAAAGCTAAAAGTTCCGGAGCTTCCACATATGGAGTTGCCATCTTTCGACCTCATCAATGAAGAAGACTAGCATTTTCCATTCTGTTTTTACACAAGTATTTCAATACACAACAACTCATGCATGTAATATTGAAAACCGTATATGAATAATATAATGTGGTATTATTAGGATTGGTTTGGTTGAAGCATTGATTCATGGTGTGCAGTTTACTAGTATACTTTTCCATAATTTGTTTTCAGCATAAACTTAACAAACCAATGACACTCATATTTTGATCTTCAATACAGGTGGTAGACTGATGTCATCAAAAAGTCAATTCTCCAACATCAACAGAGCAGAAACCGGAGCAACTCAAAAAACATTAAATCATAGCATTTTCTAAAACAATTACATGAAGGAGAGACACAAAATATCACTATTTCAAGAAACTTGAATTTCATCCAAAAGTCTTAAACTTGGAAAAGACGGAACAAATTAACATGAGTTGCATTCATCTTGAGCGTATCAGCCATAATTCAACCGGAAAATGTCATTGAAGACGTAGAAGCTTCCTTGTGGTGTTGGCATCAGATGAAACATCTGCAAGAAAAGGAAAATTGGAAGTTTAAGCCACAGAAAATAACAAATTATCAAAGTGTCATCAAGGACAATCTTTTGAAACGAATCCTGTGAGTCACATACCAGGAATGTAATAAGTTCTTTAGAATTCTTTGCTTAAATGTAACAAGTTATATAGGAACAGTTGGTGTTATTTAAATTCATTGCCGATAAGGGGTTAAATTTAGCTGAGGGCCATTCACCACATATATGAAAGTTTTACCAAAATTTCCATCAGAATAAAGAGGTTAAATCTGAAATTAAGACATGCCTGATTCAAGATTAAATTTCTGTTTCTTTTTCTTTAAACCGCATTATTGGGAGTTTGGCCACGGCTGCCCAAAAGCGCTTATATAACATGTGACAAAGGTTCCCAATAATTTACACATTGAACAAAGATACCTTCACCCGGGTGGTACAAGAGATACAATCTACAAGCACAAGTTCCACAGCGATCGATCCCGGTACCTTTAACAATAAAAACTGATTTTCTATCAACAATTTCTAAAATGCTAACCCAAGTTCCACAGAGATCGATCCCGGTAGCTTTAACAATAATAACTGATTTTCTATCCACAATTCCTATAATGATAACCCTAACAAAGCTAACGTCCAATAAACTCACTGAGAGTGCATCAATAAAAATGTTTGAGAAAAAGAAATCAATTAAATCAAGTTGCACATTAAAGTCTACTATGAGGGAGTCTTACATTATAAGTACACTACCCAACTATGGGAGGTTTTCCTAAACATCTCTGGCCAAAGCTGGACCATGCCAGCACATACTTCCAACCTCTTTAGCTGCTGGATTAGAAGAGGGCGGGCAGCAAGACTCAAAAGAGATGGTGGAAATTGATTCCTTCGTGTATTGTATTTGGTGGGCTGTCTAGAGAAAAAGGAATGGTAGATATTTTCAAGATAGAATCAATTCCATCCACAAAGTCAAATGGAATTGTTTAGTATCTTTACTCTTATGGTGTAAACAATAATGCATAAAAGATGTAGATCAAATAAAAAATAGGAAGCTTGTAAAAAAAATTTTGGAACATGGTTGTAACCTATTTTGATGGTGGCCAGCCATCGCTAATGCTGAAGAATACTACTTGCCAATTGTCAAAAAAAAAAAACTCTACTCAAAGGGAGGAGTCATTAATTAAAAAATCTACTATGACGGAGACGATCATATGAAACTTAACAAACCCAAGCTCAATATACACTAACCAAGCCCCTATCAATATTGTATTATAGGTAAAGAAAAACACCAACCCTCTTATGGTAGTGAGAGGCTGTTACAAGCACTGGAAACAAAAAAGAATACAATATTACATTTTGATAAATGAAAAGAACATCATATACACCATGTACTTTGAAATGACACGAAACGGAATGTAAAGATGTTTGAATTGAAGCACAGTGTCGTATCAGACTAATGCAAACTTGTAAGTTCTGAAACTAAGCAATTTCTGCCCTCTGTTATTAGAATGAACAATGCCCATGTTTGCACACATAGAACATAAATGTAATCTGAAGAGATAACTAGACAAGGAAGAAGTAGAAGCGTAACTGTGTTCGTAGTACTTTATCAGCAAAAGACTCTAGCAAGCAAGCAATAGTAGGAATCAAATAACCTTATTCACATTGCTCAGAATTGTTAAAAATTGCTCAGGAAAATTGTTAATCCAAATACCAAAGTAATTCAACTCAAGCTAAAGGCCCGCCATTCTCATTTCCACCACTTAGCATTCAAAACAAAACTTTATATTACATTTCCTGAGTATGAATTTTGATAAATTTCCATTATAATATTGATTATTTATCTCAAGTTTTTTCTATTCCCAAACAAAATTCAGCTTCAACGCAGGCAACCCTTAAATAGATAATTCTCGAAAAAATAAACAAACCCCAGTAAAGAATAAATCATAAATTGCACTAACAAAACAAACCCAAATCAGAAATTTTTTAGAACCTGGCCAAACTTAAGAGCATGATGTTCGCCGGCGAGCTGGAGATGACCGGAGACGACAACAATCATGCCACCAGCAGGACCAGAAGGCTGACAATCAGTAGTAGTGATAGTATGCTGACACTGCTGAAAGGGAAGGCAAGTAAGTTTAGCCACAATATTTTGTGAACCTTGAGTTTTAATGCCTTCAAACGTCAACATGGAACCTTCTTGATACAGATTTCCAAGCCCAGCCCTGTTGGTATCGAAGGTGGAGTAGTAGTGCTCCACGAATGCCTTTGCTAGTTCGTTAGGGTCCATTTTCCGATGAACTTGTGTAGTTACTAAGCCCAAGATAACCAGTCGATGTTGCAGGTGAAGGGTTTTTCTATATAGGAAGGAACAGACCGCCGCCTACGGTGGCGTCAAATCAACGCTTTGTTGTTGTGGTTTTTTCTTCTTCTTATGACAAAAATTGTGAAAGGAGGACTTTATTCCTATTTTTTTTTTTGAATGGGTAGAATATACTTAAAAATTCTTTAATTTTGTGATTTTAAGTATGTTACATGTAATATTGAAATTAAAGAATTGTTAAAAATAAACTAAAAAAGAGAAAGTAATTTATCAATTTAAGTAGGAATATAGTTATAACTAAGGTTAGAAAATATTTTTTATGCAAATATATGCGTTATTTATTTATTAGTTTAGTGCAAACCTTGAATTTAGATAATTTATAATTATAGCACAATTCAGAACTAGAGCTAAGTAGTTATAACCCCAACTTGCACACTTATTTTAATGGTAATATATGACTTTCACTTTAGTGTAATCGTTTATAAAATAGGCTGTCATTTTGGTTAATAGTATAATTTGTTAAAATAGGGTTAAAAGACAAGTGGATTAAATCAATTAAGTTAATTTCCTTTTGTTTGAACCAACAAAGTAGAGACCGGGTACAATAGTGTAAATTACTCAAAGAAACGAAAAGAAAAAATACAAAAGAAAAAACGTCAAAAGTTTTCTTTCATTAGAACCTTAAGAGAATGGATCTAATTATGTTTTTAGAGAGAGTTCTGATGTTATCCCTTCATCTGAAAGAGCACATTTATAGGCCAAAAGGTCAAGTCTAAGTCATAATGTGAAAAGACTATACATTAATTTTGGAAGGCTACCTAGCACATGTTTGATCTGACATTAGGCTCGAAACTTATTAAGGGCAGGTCAATGCTAAACTCAAAATAGACTGGTGATCTGATTGATGGTCATTATGAGAGTATTTCAGCTATACAGCGCCTTGTTTTCGATGAGAGATCATGCAAGCTATCCAGCTAAGGAATGGCCAATTGATTGTATTAATGATATACTGATCTTGGTCATGTCAGAAGACGAGATCTTGAAACTTTCTTCGACCTAAGGTAGAAAGAATCAATATTTCTCTAGTTTTGATTTAACCATGTACCCTAGTCTAGATCGCCCATTTGTCGAGGGCAAATTTCCTCCCAAACAAATGATTCCCTAATTTTTTTTAATAACCAATAAAATGTATACGAAAAGTGAAAAAAAATTGTTCTTCGAATCGGGTCAATAACACCCTGATCTTGCTTTAGTATTTCTGCATCTGTTCCTCTTTAGCTTTGCATATGTTATGGATTTTACATACCTCCTCTTTGATGAACTTGTTGCAATAAAAGGGAATTAGTTGTTTTTTTGTTTTATTGGAGGGTGATATGAGTCTACTGTGAACTTATGGACTGCCTCATCCGGAGGAATATCTGTGATGTCTTTTTTCACCGGGAGGTCTACAAAGAGGACTGTCATGCACCAAATTAGAGAAGGCAAAACTGACATCAAATACCTTATTCAATCGAGTTAGCCCCTACAACATAATGGAAAGGGAACTAGGGCCAACGAGGCCATCACAATAAACTGTTGAAACAAGATGACTGAACTGGTGAGGTCACAACAACATCAGTAACATAATGAAAGGGTCAACAACGCCAACTTAACAAATAAACAACTAGCAAGTTGACGATGCAATAACTGAAATCATAAATACATAAGCCGACAAGGCCACAAATAAATGTTGAAAAGACCTAATAGAGTATGTCCATAAGTCTTTGCGAATACTGCAACTCAATTGATTCAAACAAAGCCCCGACAATATCAATAACTATATGCAAAACACAAGTATGCAATATCTACAGACAACCAACAACTTCAAGAAGAATGGAGCTTATCAATCCTTAGCTGAGACAACTCCCCTATTGGAAAGGCCAATCAAGACATTGTTCCCCAGGCAATGGAATGTCTGTACGAATTAAAATGTACTGATATATAAGACATAAAGTAAGATCATAAGTAGCTGAGGTAAAAATAATAATAGAGATACCTCTTGAAACTGGAACTATAATAACCTTTATGACCGACATCTGACCGAATAGTAATCAAATATGCATGGTATGCAATTATATGTCGTAAACACACACACACACTCTTCATTTGTCTCAAACCCATAACAAATATATCTTTAAAATATATCTCATTTAGTCCAACACATAAAATTTTCTAGAATACCTCTTTAATGACCAAAGTAGCCCTCTTTTAATTTTTGTCAAACCAACCACCATTTTTGGTGAAATTACTGACCAAGCTATAGTATCAAAATTATCTTCCACCATTCCGTCTGTTACTTACTCTAACTCGCGACTCCTTCTGTCGAAATTTTGAATTTTAAAAATCCTGCCATTCTTCTCATATAAATACTACATTTTATCTCTTCGTCAAGGGGCAAGTTTTCACACTCTTACATTTGATATTACTTACAAAGAATTTTTGAATTGTCTCTCGATTACACTTGACTTTATTTGAAGAACGAGGGTAGTTTCGAGGTCGATACTTTCCAGTTCAGTGACCCACAAGAGGTAAATATAACTCCATTATGTGGGAAAACTTTTATTTTAGGACAGTCGGTAATGGTTGAAAATCATGGGAAGGGATAATTTTGTATGATAGCAGTACGTGATGATATGAATTGTGTTTCCATTTTATTTGATATTCATTCACTGATAATGTGATGTAAGTGCCTAATTTTGTGTTGTTGGGTAAGATCCTGGAGTGACTAATTCGATATCGACCAAACAAAAAGAAACAAAAAATTATTTTCATTAATAAAGTTAGAAAGAAGAGTTACACCTGTAATGATCCGGTTGATCATTGTCCCTTCCGATATTTTCCCTATATTAAATGTACAGAAGTATTAATTATCTCTCTAACATGATTTTTTGTAACTATTTACCCTCCTTATATGCCCACAAAAAGATCATTTCATTTTACTCAGATTGGTTGTACATTCTCTCCCATAAAAAAAAGATTTTTTAACCAAAATAAAACTCTTCACCTCCTCTGTTTGAAAGTTTGTTCAATTATGGATGCAAACAATGTTTCAATTCGAATTCAACACAACAGACGATAGGACCATCAAGTATATGTGATAAATCACGATTGAAGTGGTGATTAATTTACATAATGTATTTAAAATATTTGGTATTTTGTTCGTGATTGTTAGTTCTAAATCTGACCGTATTAGTGTTGTATGTGATGCTGTTTTTTAGGTCGGTTATAAATACAAAAGTTCATGATTGAATTTTAGTAGATGAGTTGGTGTAATTGATAGTGTATTAGGTTGTTAATGAACACCAACTTTCGCTATTGTTTTTTTTTATATATGTGATGGTGTAATTGATAGAGTATTATAGGTTGCTTGTAAACACAAATTTCATGATTGTTTAATGGTAGATGAGTCGGTATAATTGATAATGTATTTTAGTTCGTTTATAAACACCAAATTTGGTGATTGTTTTTTGGTAGATCTTTGATAGTGTATTTAGGTTGTTTATAAACACCAAATTTCATGATTATTTTTGGTAGATCTTTTGGTATAATTGATAGTGTGTTTTACGTTATTTATAAACACCAAAATTTGTGATTGTTTTTTGGTAGATGTTTTGGTGTAATTGATAGATTTTAGGTCATTTGTAAACACCAACTTTCGTGATTGTATTTTGGTAGATGTTTTGGTGTAATTAACACTCTTTTTGGATTATTGTTACCCATTGTTTCATAATGTACTGTATTGTATTGTACTCTATTGTACTGTAATGTATGATAGATATAATGTTTGGCTAGACTGTATTGTTTGTTGTTGTTTAATAACATTTTTATTGTTTGGTTTGACTATATCGTACTGTATTATAATTTATAAATTTACTAAAATATCCTTAATTATTCTAGGGTAGGAGGTTTGACTAGAATTAAATAATATATGGTAAAGGGTAAAAAAGTATTATGAAATATTATGCCATGATATAATTGAAAAAAGAAATTAAGTAACAATGGGAACACACCAAATTGGTTGTTTCATAAAATGAGGGTTTTCATTGTTACGTAATAACAAAATTTAACAAAACAATACAATACAATACATTTTAAGTAACAATCAAAACAAATATTGTAGGTATGATAACAATACAATGCAACACAATGGATAACAATGATTCAAACAGAGTGTAATAGATTTTATGTTGTTTATAAGCACCAAATTTGTGGTATATGAACTGGTTGTTAAATAACTTTGTTGTTTTTAGTGTATGTGATTTTTTTGTTGGATTAAGGTATATACGTTGAAAGTTTAGAGAATATATATTAAATTGGTTAAAATTACTTATTAGTTTGTATTGGTATATATCATACCAAAATAAAAACAAAACTAGTATACTAACTTAAGTCGTAAAATCATTTTGTATACCAACATGAATAGTATTTTTATATAAACAAAAACATATTGTATACCAATCTTTAATATTTGATTAAACTGAAAACACCATTCTATTTATATATGTATTGCTTAATTTCTTATAAATTTTAAATTGTATTATGTTATATATGTAATATTTACTTGTAAACTTGCTAATTATTTTGGAGATTAATTAACAATAAGTTGTAATGTAACACATGTAAGTACGTAGATTTTAATATTGAAGGAGTGATTAAACTGTCATAATTGTTTTTGGCCTCCCGAGAATAATGAATTTGTACAACCCAATTGATGAAAAAAAAATCTGTTGTAGTAACTCTTATTCTATTGTCGGGACCATACTTGCATAGTTTACGCATGTAGTATATTATCACATCAACATGTAAAATCATGTGTTATTAATTAATAGGCAACAAGATATATATAAAGATAATCACATTGATGTTCATCGCCCACGTCTGACCATTATTAATAGCAATTATACCTATCAGGTATTATAAATAAAGCACACCTACATAAATTATATCAAAAAGGAAGAAAAATTAAATAATATTTTAAAAATACAATAACGTGTGTATTTGAAAGTGTATTTGGAAAGATAAAAAGTAAGAAAATTTAATATCATAATTATCATCCCAAAAAATTAGGCACACAACCCCAAAAAGAAGGAGAGAAGTAAATCGAAATTAATTAATTAAATAAAATTCGAAAATTATTTTTTCTATTACGTTTGTAATTAAAAAGAAGTATGTGCATTTAAGTAGTACCCTATCTGTTCAATTTTACTCGTCAGACTTTGACTTGGCACACACATTAAGAAAATAATTATTGATATAGGTACTTTAATTACCAAACTATCCATATTAAATGATATCTTGAAAAATGATTTGGAAAATAAGTATTTAATGTTGAGGATAAAACATGGAAAAAATTATTGTCTTTTCTTGATATGTCAAAAGTGACAAGTAAAAATGAAAATCTATTTTAGGAATAAGTGACAAGTAAAAGTGAACAAAAGGAGTATATTATTGTAATTTTCACTTTTCTTTTTCCTAAACATATTGTTTCTTTTACTAAATTAACAATAGTAATTAGTCAAAAAATTCGGTAAAGAAAATATAAAATTAACACAAGAAATATCGTCCTCAAACTTTAATAACCAACTGTTGGAATCGAATAAATTAGAAAGAAAATTAAAGAGAGAATGAATGATAACTCTTTGTATTGATTCTTGCATTGACTCAAATAGAAGAATACATCACTATTTATAAATAATTAAAGAGAATAAAATATATTATTTTCCTTTTAGATACTAAACTAAAAGGAAACTAAATATTTTGCAATTTATGTAAACCCTAGACTTGAAAGGAAATTAGATACTATAGAATATATTTTTTTTAGACTACAAAGAAAAAAGTAAAATTCTACCAAATTTCAACACTCTCCCTCAAACTCAAGTTGGTGTTTCTAACTTGAGATTGAACACTTAATTATTTTTTAAAAATATATTCTCCTAGTTTTTGTTGTGGCAATTAATAAAATTTATCCTCACATTTTTCTTTCTACTAATAGTGCATGTGATTTATCTTGAGTGTCTTTGAACTTGCACACTTTTGTAACATGACCTATTTGTTTACAATTTCCACATAATGCATCAGATCTCCACCAACAAAAAAATTTCAAGTGTGTTTTCTTTTTGCAATATTTGCAAGGAGGATAATCAACCTTTTATTTTGATAGTTTGCATAAAAGATACCTTCAACAACTTTATCTTGTTTGAAAGCTCTTCTTTGATTATTGCATTGATTCAAATAGAAGAATACATCACTATTTATAAATGGTTAAAGAGAATAAAATATATTAGTTTCCTTCTTAATACTAAACTAAAAGGAAACTAAATATTTTGCAATTAATGTAAACCCTAGACTTGAAAGGAAATTAAATACTATAGAAGATTTTCTTAGACTAAAAAGAAAAAGTAAAAAGATTCTACCAAATTTCAACACCAACATATTCTCAAATAGAGAAAGATTATGAAAAGAAAACTCCCTCCATATCGTTCCCGAACTCTAATTTTCTTCACCTCATTATATATAAAGTTCTCTGATATATATGTTTGTTTCATAAATTCATCTAGTTTAATGTGGACAATTTAATTACATTTTAAAATTATAGATAGCCATTTTTAATTAGACACACTATTTAAAATACTAATCAAGTGTACATGTTTTATACGAGTGTATCGCGTTATTAATAGCTTTTTTTTTTAAAAAAAAATGTAAAAAATTTTAGATAAAAAAGTTACTTAAAAGTGGAACATGATAACTCACTGTCATACTAACAATTGAGGAACAACATTAAATGTAGTGAACAAATTTTTGTAATTGATATCAAAAGTCAAAATTATGTTGATATTGATACACAAAAACACACACTAAATGATAAGGTAAAGAAAAACGAACTAAAATATGTAAGACTAATAATATAACACATTTAGTTATAAAAAATTAACAATAACAAAAAAAAAAAAGGAAAAAGGTCTGAAATATATTTGAATTTTGACTGAAATTATTGTAACAATCCCAAACTTTGGGCAGGACCTATTACCCCCCATGCACTATTTAATAGTGTATTTTAAAGAGGGAAAAAGGACAAATATACCCCCAAACTATCGTAAATGGTATGCAGATACCCTTCTTCATACTTTTGGAATATTGGTGCCCCTGCCGTCCAAAAACTAGAGCATATATACCCTTTATACTAACGGACATACACGTGTCATAATCTTATCCACCGACCTGACATTTACTAAATTTTGGATCGACGGATAAGATTGTACCACGTGTCCCTATTTAGTCTTTCGTTAGAGTGAAGGGCATATATGCTTTAGTTTTTGGATGGCAGGGGCACCAATGTCCTAAAAGTGTGACAGAGGGTATCTTCATACTATTTATTATAGCTCAGGGATATTGTCACGACCCAGGGGTACCCCCTAGATGTAACAAGGCGTATAGAACCCTGAAGGACTCCATACAAGCCACTTAGTCCTCATAACATAAGAAATAAAACAATTTAGAGAAAAACAATATTCCAAGTCTAAAAAAAATCTTTATAAAAGAAAGCGAAAGTCTAGACACTTATCTCATCATAGACATGTACAACAATTGAATGAAATTGGGCCTAGTTATGAATCCACGATTTGGATTCATTTAGGGCTTTATTTTAATATATTTAGTGTCCTCAAATACATATTTTGTGCCATTAACTGATGTAAATCTGTGAATTTCAAGTATTTAGATTGAGGAACAAAGCATGGACACAAATAAGCAAAAAGGAACAAGGCAGCTGAAAGAACGAAGAAAAGAAGGCCTGAGGATCGCCTAAACCATTGGGCGAGTCGCCGAATGTCCTTCACCTCGCCTAATATTCCAGTGTGCCAAGCCCTAAAGGAGAAAATCAAGTCGGCGATAGAAGAGAGTTGTCGGCGAGTCGCCGAATAGTTCCGCGATGCAGTGCCTTATGCCCAAAGTTACAGAACTTCAAGGATGCTGAAGGCAAAAGCAAAACGGCGATACAAATGACCAAAGGATGGATCGCCGATTGGATCGGCGATCCCGACTAACTGCTCCGATTGGACCTTCGTAACACATTTTTTGACAAATATAAATACTTGTTGGAATTTTTAGTTAATATGCAATTTCAGAGATAACATTTTATTTTCTATGTTTTCAAGTAGAGAACATTTTGCTTAGCTTTTGAAGATTTGAAGACTTTCAATTCCAAAAAATTGGAAGTGGGTGTTGAAGATTCTTCATCTTAGACTCAATTGAAGTGAATATAAATCATACCCAGTTGATGTTACTTCGATTTGGTATCATTTTCTTTCTTTTTTCTATGTCTAGCTAAAACCCCAATTCATGGGGTGTGATTTTGTGAATACGGGTTAAATTTCTTGTTAGGTATTGCTTATTGTTTGTCTATTTGTTGTTTAAATGTGATTTCGTTTAGTAGTATTGTTTGAACTTAATGGGATTGTAGTTGCAAATACAATTTCATCTTAGTGTTTTTGGCATGCTTGAGAGAGAGATTTTAAAACTAAGACTACTAAATCGAAACCGGTGGTTATTGGGTCGTCGTGGGTTCAACTCGAGAAGTGAATCCTAGGACTTTTCCCACACATTCAGCTTGAGAGAGTGAATGGGCTAAGGCGGAGGCTGTGCTTAAAAATGACAACTTGGTGTTCGAGAGAAACCGAGTTGATTTAGGGTAAGTTGCTCGAGAGAGAATTTACCCTCACTAAAGTCTAGCCTAGTTACAAATGTTCAGCAATTGACTATCAATAGCATTTACCCAATTGTGTAGTTTATCCCATATTCCTATCACATCCTAAGAATCCCGTCTCCCTAATTCACATATTCTTATTTTCGCTATTTTTGTTTATTAATTAAATACAAACACCCCATTGATAATTGACATTCGTGTCAACCCCTTAATTTATTATGTTTTTACTCGATACTATATTTAGCTATGGTTAACTATAGTATATTCGCACTTAACTCTTAATTCTTAGAAATCGTTCCATTGGGACTCGACCCCAACCCTTGGTTGGGTTATATTACTATTTTATGATCGTAGACACTCGAATTGGAAGTTTTGTCTTGATTACGCAAACATCCAAAGGGCGCCACTGCCGGGGTGTGGTGTTATTTGAGAATCTTTAGTTAAGTTGAATTTCGTTCTTGTTAATTATGGTTACACTTAATTTTCAGTTTTGTTTTGCTTGTTTGTGTATTAAAACTGGAAAGCTAAGTATGAATGGTAACTATGAGTACCAAATGGACCAAGTGTTATATTCTCTCTACCCAGAGCCAAAAGAGGGGTTGCCTCATGAAAATGAGGCAAGCCTCACTAATGGAACTTGAGTGAAAAGTTGCGTCGTGCCACGACGTTAAATAAGGCGCTTCTTGGGAGGCAACCCAAAGTTTTACCGCTTTATTTTTGCTTTAAGAAATAATGGTTTGTTGTTTGTGTAGGTCGAAGTATGGAAAGTGAGTGAAAAGTGTAAATTGGCGAGCCAAAGGTCCAGTCGGTGCATCGCTAAAGAAGTCGGCGACCCCGACTTAGACCGACATTGAACTAAAGATAACTTCAAAGTGGATTCTGTAAAACTCGACGTGCCCAGGAGATTATTGGCGAATCGCCGACCTGGTTGACGATTGCGATCTAGTCCGCCGTTTGGGACCCCAGTTTAATTGGAGGTCCAGTAAAACTCGGTGAGGTAAGTATGCACTTGACGAGTCACCGAATGGGTTGCGACCATGACGCCGAATGGGCGAGAACTGGAAGGTTTCTTAAAAGGCCAAAGGTTTAAACTTTCAAACTCTACACTTTCCCTCGCTTTAGACCTTCACAAACTCGCACCCGTTTAGAATTTTCAATATTTCTTGTGTTTTACTGTATTTGAGTTGTTGATTGGTGCTCTGAGTTGGATTACATTACCGCCTAGCATTTTAAAAGTATTTTAATCGGCATCTAAGGTTAGTTTTCTGAACCCCGAGTATATTTTTATCGAATTTGTACTCATTTGCAATGATATTATCTTGATGAGGTGTGTTGGGTCTCTCTGATAGGATTAGAATGTTTGAATGCCTCTTTTAATTTGATAATCCTACCCGTAATGTTTTGATTATTGAAATCCCTTATTCTTGTGATTTAAAATGAATTAAATTTTGTGGGGTTGTGCTTGCATGTTGTTTAAGTTAGTTGGGTGAAGTCTGAGTAGCCCGTATTTGTGCAAAAAGACGTAATTTGCCCAATGATAGAGTGAGTGACGTCATTCTTAAGGGCAATAGTCGTCAATTGGTCAAATTTGGCAAAACCGGGAGAAGTATGAATATCCCAGGGTAATGGGTGCTATGGGTCTAGTCTTAATTTGAGTAGTGTATGTTTTGATTATGTTTTCGGGGGTTGCGGGGTTGAATTCGAAAAGTTGGGTTGAAAGTAGGCACGTTGGGTCGAGCTCGCCGAACCACTCGGCGGTTCACCGAAGGTCCCCATCTCGCCTTTAATTTCGTACTTTATGTGTTGTTGGGTTCTGTAACTTTCGGCGAGAATCCTGAGGTCGCCGAAGGCACTCAACGACTCCCTGAAAGTCATCTTGATCGCCTTTTGTTTATACCCCTGAATTCTTGTTGCACTGTAACTTTCGGTGATCTGACCCTTGCTCACTATAGCGATTCGGCGACTCACCAATCGATTTGGCGAGTCTGTCTGCAACTGATTTTCTGTGTTTTTCTTTGAATATTTTCTAACTCTTTCTCAATGTTTTGCAGACATGGCCAATCCTAAAGTTGTAGGAAGAAACCTGCCACCCCGAAATATAAGAGCACAAAATTGCAAAATAAATAAAGGGAGGTCAAATCCTCCCAAGAAGGGAAAACAAGAACCTCCACCTGGAGATAAAGGCAAAGGCAAGAGTCCTATTTCTGATAGGGAGACTACTCCCGAAGCCCCCCTATTCTTTCATGGGCCCGGGGATTCTATGCAGGTGTGCGTAACTTTTTGTCAGATACACCTGTGGCAGCTCCTGGTGGATCTGGTACAACTGTTCCTCCTGAGGTGACCCCGGGCTCTGATGCGCAGATCCAGAGTACTACAACGGGCACTGATGCCCAAACAGATGGAGTGAATGCTTAGACATGAACCCTCATTACTTCCCTCTCTGTCTCACTTTATTTTAACTTTTGGATATTTTCGTTTGCATTTGAGGACAAATGATGTTTATTTGAAGTGGGGGTGAGGCCTACCTTTTGTGTGATTTTTTTGTGAATATTGATGTTTTGTTTATATATTTGGGTTTTGAGCTGAATATGTGTTATTTGCTGCTTTTTGTGGAAGAGCTTGTAGCTCCGTGTTTATAATTGTAAATGATTTTTGACCCTTTCGAATTTTTTTTGCCACCTTATGTTTATGTTAAATGTGGTTGTTCATTTGCAAATTTGAGTATCGGTTTTGATCAATATCGACGACTTGAATAGTGCTTATAATCTAACAAACATGAGTGTGCGGCTACGATGAGACCAAATGAAGTTGCACAGCCAATATATGAACTCTTTGCATCTCGTTGTGACTTGCCAAGTACCGGATTAAGTCTCTTGTGTTGAGCTTTGCACAGTAGCAAAAGTGTGGAGTCTTGTTTTGACAGTGGGATTGATACGTTGTGTGATGAGCTTACCGTGAACCATGTATGATGACACCTAGAATTTGCCCCATTAGTCCGGTTAACTAAGTGAGGCAATTTCTTAAGATGATCTTAGGCAACTTTAAAGAGTGTGAACCAATTTGACATTCTACCTCTTTTTGTGGCATATCTTGTGAGTGTGTGAACCCCGCTTGAGCACACTTGAACCTTACCCTTTTCTTGGAAGAAACTTGATGAAAACATAACCTTTCTTGACCCATTACCCATAATCCTCATGATTTGTGGCATGTTTGAATAGCCAACTTAGGCCAAAAGCCTAAGTTGGGGGTGTGGTGAATAGAAAAGGCAAATCAAGAAAAGCAAAGAAGTCCCTTTTGCCCATGTTTTGAGAATAATGGAACCCATCCATATAAAAAAAAAAAGAAAAGAAAAGAATGAGAAAGAAAAAGAAAGAAAAAGTTGTGGAATAAAGTTGTGAAAATACGAAGAAAATGGGGTTTCCAACGGTCCAAGGAAGATGAATAAGAGGTGACTTTCGAGCTTGAATGAAAATGATGAAGAAAAGGAAAGAAGGTGTTATTCACATCACATTTCATGAGGATTACAACCTATGAGCCTAAATGACTATACATTGTCACACCCCTTTTCGCGCACGGCGGCGGAAGGGTTTTTCCATTTTAAGTGACGTTATTGATTAAGGGATTATTTTGTTTTTCAGAATCGCCACTGGGAATTGAGTTATGGTGTTCCCAGTCACCTTTTTGTGTAATCCCTAATCATAAGGAAATGACTCTTTATTTGGTCTGCGAATCAGAAATTCGGGTAAGGAATTCTGTTGACCGAGGGGAAGGTATTAGGCATCCCTCGAATCCCGTGGTTCTAGCACGGTCGCTTTTATTGACTTATACTTATCTTGATATATTTTTTTTTTTTTTGGATAATTTGTGTCTATATGTTATGGTTTGCTTATTGTTGAATTTTTATTAGTCTTAAACCGGATGCATAACTGCATTCTCGGTCTTGACATTTGGGGACATAATTGTCTTCCCCTCTCGAGTTCATCACATCACATAATCTCAATTTACACTTCTTGGTTTGAATTAACAAAATTAATTATCAAAATAATTTGGTCAAGGTGCGTAACCGCATCCTTGAATTTATTAAGTATCTCAAAAAGATGTGGAACCACATTCTTAATTGAGATGAAATTTAATTTTTATTACTCATATAATGTATAATAGAGCCTAATAAATACCTATGACTATATTAAAATAGTCTAAAATAGATAGAGACATCAAAATATTATAGTGTTCAAAAATTTTCCTATATTTCAATTACCCCACTCGGCTTACTAAATTTTATTATGTTGAATCTTATCATCTTGACACAATTATGCTTCCAGATATTAACAAAACAAAGCATGGTTAATTTATATATTTACTTTTTACTATTCTAAATCTAAATAATAAATTTTGAATAAGACAAACATATGAATTAAAATCACGCTTCAACTAATGATTAATGACACATGTTGACCTATTTTATTAACAATAAAGTAAAAAAAAAATCTTAAGATAAAACTTTTATTTTTTGTAAGTTATTAAACCAAATCTAATAATATAATTAATGAACCCATAAAAGGCCCTTTTTAGAGAAAAGATAAAAAATAAAAAAAATAAAAAAAATCTTTAGTATTTATACTAAATTTAAACTAATATTATCTACCTATCATATAGAATAATAGGAACACTTTGTTTTATTAATTTTATATTATTATTTTTTTATTTTTGTTGTTCTTTGTAAGTTTCTTTTTTTTTTTAAACGTTCTGTACCATTATTTTTTTTCTTTTTCATTCTGTTTTTCTTCTTTGCTTTTTACTTTAATTTTTGTCGTTCTATGTTTTTGCTTTTTTTTTTTTTTCCTTTTGTTTCATTATTTTTTTTTCGTTGTTCCTTTTTTATATTTTTATAATAATAATTTTTTTTGTTTGACATTCTGTACATTCATTTTCTTTTTCTTTTTAATCTATTTTAATTTTAATTTGTCTTCGTAGCTTCTCCTTATCCTAACAAACTTATTATTATTATGTTTTGTTAGAACCCTAAATATCAAGACAACACACATATTATAGCATAAAACATGACTTAATACTTTTCTAAATACTATCAAACAAAGAATTCATTCAACTTAGTAAGACACAAACATAAAAACTTTGATAATTAATTAAGGAAAAAGAGCGAGGAATGGACTCTTAAGCATGTAAGAAATACTCACATGTCATATAGCATGTTCGAATATATTTCAGTACACAACATTAATAATATTAACAGATTGAACACATACGAAATCTGAACAACTTCAATATATTGAAATTAATTCTTGCACAATAATGACATAAAATTATGCAAAAAATAAAAATACAAATAAATGTTACCTCTTGTGAAAATTAGTTAACGAGAAGAAATGACAAATAATCAGGAGCCACGAACTTGAAACCGCGAAAATAGATTTCTAAATCTTCAACCAGAATGTGAGAAAGTACAATATGTATTGCTTTTTTTTAATGCCTATCTCTCTATGTATGCCTTTTTTGTGTGTCCTCTTTTTTCTTTCTCCTCTTTTTTTTTTGGTTTGTACGTATGTGTCCTATATATAGGATAGGTTTTTTTTCTTTTTCTTGCAGATTTTAGTAGTAGTCTAGTGGGTATAGGAGTGGGTAGTGAGCTGTTTAGTTGAGGAGAATGTGAGGGAGTGTAGAGAATTGTGGGAAAGTGGGAGTGTGTGGGGTGTATGGTATTGTTGTTGTTTATTTGTTTATTTATTTTAAAAAGCATCCAACTGTTTTTGCTCTTCTTTTCCTTTTATTTTCTTACGTGTAGTATGTCTTTTGGTAGGTATAGGAGTGGGGTAGGTTTGTTAGATTAATTAGGTTATTTTTTATTTACTTTAGTTTTAGTTTTATTTTACTCTTAAAATAATAGATTATAATAGCATATCAACTAATTATTTAAAATGAATAAAAATCTAAGAAAAAGTCAACTAGCTATAAGATAAGATCAATTAAATAATACTAGCTTATTTATAAAAACTTAATTTCAAATATAGATTTTTTGTAATCTTTCATTTCTTTTTAAACAATTGACAATAAAACTTACCTTAAAAAGTGATTATATTTTGTTGTTTTCAAATCTTTTAAAATAAACTTAATAAAATAAGAGAAAAGTTAAAATATTTAATTTATATTTATAAAAATATTTCTGCTCTAAAAATGGTGTAAAATTTTAAGTTCGGTAAAAAATTATGTGTCTATAGTTTGCCCCTCTTTGACTGAAAACACGAAGAGTTTTCAGACAAAGAAGTAGACAACGTGACAAGTTTTGAATGGACTCTTATTCGAAAAGAAAAATATGCGACCGAGTCCTAGTTTTGGACATCCTACATATCCCGGGTTATAGGGGAATCAGGTCACGTGTAGTTCAAGGAGATGAAATGATGAGTTGGAAGTCAAGTGAGGTCCCCTTGAGGCTCCAGTTCGCGACTCCTATTGTTACATGAATATAAAAGATGAAAAAATTAAAGGAAATACAAGTACACGACCCTATCTATGTAGCTTTTTTTTTTTGAACCTTGACTTGAGTCTTCGCGCTTCTTGAGTTATGAGATATTGATTTTCATCTCAAATGAGTTCAAAGGTAAACGTCTTTCTCCAGGTAGGTTCCTTTTACTAGTACTTGGTTATTGACTGTGTGTGTGTTTTTTTTTTTTTTAGAATGAGCTGCTGTTTCTTCAATCGAAATTGATCTTGAAAATTACACTATTTTCCATCCAAGATGCTGAGCTGGAAATGTGGATTGACCCCATTCTATCACTAGATTCCTGAAATTAAAACAAACAAAACTAATAACACAAAATTTTGCCCCAGTTTAATATAAGAAAATTTTGTGAGAGAAATAAAAGATGGTGCTTAGCTTTTAAATCGAGACTTTGAACGATTCGAGCTTTGTCGCGATGTACTCTTTAGAAGGCTTATGCGTGTTTACACCAACTCCATTCTTCATGATGAACCGGTTAAATAAAATTATGTCAGTCTAGTCCTATTATCCAGAAGGGTCCTTGCTATACTACGTCCCATTATTCAGGAGGGTCCTTGCTATACTACATCCCATTATTCAGGAGGGTCCTTGCTATATTACATCCCATTATTCAGGAGGGTCCTTGCTACACTATGTTCCATAGACTAATAAGACAAACAAACACTTACCCAATATGGACTATAATTCTTGTGCAATGTTGCCATTTAGCTCTTCATAGACTAAATTGAACATCTAGGTTTTTGGATCTTTGATCTCGAAATAACTTGTGCCCCTGCTTCAACAAAGAAAATTTGTGAGTTTAAAAACGTGGTGGTTGGTTTGTGGTTTTGCATTTTGACGAGGATGGCTAGCACTTGTCATGTTTTACTTATTCCCAACCGGCCAATGCTCGTTATTGATTGAATGTATGCACCCAAATTTGCTTTCTTCGAGATACTTAAATCCCGTATCCGTCTTCACGTCATGACACTCATTGTTTACCCTTCATTAAATCATGGACTTCTTTTGAATTCAAAACTTGCCGACAGATGATAACTCATTGGCCTGATGCTTTGCATTGTACAAATTTAGAGTTGGTAACAAGTCTCGAAATCCTTTCTTACTTTCTGGACATAAACTCGACTCAAAGACATATGAAACAAAACGATAAAAAGTGGAAGAAAAATATATACTACACGAAAATAGCAAAAAATGATTCGATGAAGACTCTCTTTTAGAAAGAGGAAGAAAGAAAAACTTATCTGAATGTGGTAGCCGACTCTATTGATCATGACATGCAATTTGAATTGATTACTCGATTTGTCCATCCAATCTATTCATCAACCATTATTGATCATCTAATCCTAATGTGGAGTTCCAACTATTTGACGAAGTCATAACTAATTTCAAACTCTTATTCACCTTATGATGTCCACGAGGGTTTTTGCCACTAAAAACTCTTTCACTTTGAATCCTTCAACTCACATTCGCCTCATGGTGCCCGTTAGGGTTTTCACCAATAAAACTCTCTCATTTTATTTCTCTCAACTCACATTCGCCTTATGATGCCCAATTAGGGTTTTCACCAATAAGACTCTCCTTTTTTTTTTTTTTTCACTTTCGCCTTATGATGCCGAGTTAGGGTTTTCACCAATAAGACTCTCTCATTTTTGTTTCTTTTAACTCACATTCGCCTCATGGTGCCCGTTAGGGTTTTCACCAATAAAACTCTCATTTTATTTCTCTCAACTCACATTCGCCTTATGATTGCCCAGTTAGGGTTTTCACCAATAAGACTCTCTCCTTTTTTTTTTTTTCACTTTCGCCTTATGATGCCGAGTTAGGGTTTTCACCAATAAGACTCTCTCAAGGTTTCATCATTTCTACCCTTAACATACTTACTCTTGACATTTCAAAGGTTGATCCAAAGGTCTTTCTTTGATTGAAACACAACTTTTATACAAGGTTAGAAAGAAATGACAAGATGAAGGCTCAAATACGACTTTAAATGATGAGATTGACTTTAGCTTTGGGATAGAAAAAAAAAAGAAAATAAATAAATAAATAAATAAAATGGCTTTTGCCCCAGTTTTTTACAAACATGGAATTTTGGATTTTTTATTTGGTTAGACCGAACCCCACGCCAGGGTTGCCTACGTATCTTATCGAAACAAGAATCAGGTCAAACGTAGTTCATGCAGATTGATTTTTTTTATTTTTATTTTTATTATTTTTTTTGGGAAAAAGGACAAATATACCCCCGAACTTTTGTAAATGGTATGTGTATATCCTTCGTTATACTATTAGGACATCAGTATCCTTGCCGTTCAAATTTTGGAGCATATATACCCTTTAAGTTAACGGTGGTACACGTGTCGCGATCCTAACCACTGACTTGATATTTGTTAAATTTCTACCCAAAATTAAAAAAAATCCACCCGAATTAATCTAGAAACCCACCCAAATACATAATACCCATGACCCGAAAATTTTAACCCAAATCCTCAAATCAATTCACCTAAGGGAGAAGAACAAAAGTGGCAACCGTAGCTCCGCCACTACACGGCGGCTGAAGATGTATAATTGTAGGCCGAAGCGTGATCGAAAGGGCAAAATATTGAAGAACGAGTATCAATCAAAGCAGCTTCCGTCAACGAGGATACAGCCAGATCCCTGATGGTTCATCAATACTCGGGTGATTAATACTCGGGAGAAATTGGAATCCTTTAGAGAAGAGATCCAAGATCGGCTTTCTAACAACTACAGTATCATAATGAATGGAAGTAATTTGCCCATGTCCCTTGTGAATGAGCACAAGAAGAAAGGAAATGCTCATCAACTTGACAGTAAGCCTTCTGCTGGAACAGAGAAGAAACACGCAAAACATTTTAAATCATTAGCCAAGAAGGCCAACACACCTTAAGATCTCCCCTTCCACAATTCATAAAGAGACAGACCATCTAAATACAATCTTTTTCCAAGATGATTCGAGGGAGAAGCCAAGTATAAGATTGGATAACTCAGATTTTAGTAAATTAGTAGATACTTCAGTTTATTCGAGAAATTTAGGGAAGTAAAAGTAGAGTCTTATATAAATATCAAGAAGACAACTATGGTACTTAGTTTTTTGGAATGCTGGTAGAACAGCGACTATTGACAATTGCTGTTGATTTTGGCTTTGAGGAATAACTCCTCTATGAGTTGATTTTTTTTTTTCATATTCTGAGTTTGTTTAAAATAAAACACCTAATTTAAGATCCTACTCCGACCCAAAACTCCTTCTCTTTCTCATTCACCTCTTCTCTCCAAACAAATCTAACCCTACTACTTAACCAAATCCTAATCCTAGTATCAGTCTTTGTGCTTGTTTGGATGGGTCTTCTTCTTCTATGAGAAAGTTGAGGAGAAATTGGAGAATTGAGTGTTGAGGATGATTTGGGGATGAAGATGGGGAAAGATGCTGCTAAACAAGTGTTTAAGTTGCTTAATTTGAAATTAAGTGAATTGATTTGGGGATTTGATTAATATTTTTGGGTTATGGGTATTATGTATTTGGGCGGATTTCTAAATTAATTCGGGTGGATTTTTTTAATTTTGGGCAGAAATTTAACAAATATTAGGTCAGTGGTTAAGATCGAGACACGTGTACCACCGTTAACTTAAAGGGTATATATGCTCCAAAATTTGGACGGCAAGGATACTGACGTCCTAAAAGTATAACGAAGGGTATACACATACCATTTACAAAAGTTCGGGGGTATATTTGTCCCTTCTCCCTTTTTTTTTTGGAAGAGCCAAGGAAGCACACGAACCAAGAAAGTAAATTAACTCTCAACAAGGGTGACAACATATGAATTAATACTTAGACACAAAACCAAAAATTTCTATTACATCAACCTTTGAAATGTCAAGTCCAAACATAAGGGTTTCTAATATCAAAAAATCACATCATATATAATATCTCTTCACAGCATCAGCATTGATGACCATTTCTGTCATTTTGCCTTCTATATCTGCTAAGTAAAGAGCACCATTGGATAATACCTTCTTTACAATGAATGGTCCTTTCCAATTTGGAGAAAATTTGCCTTTGACTTCAGCCTGGTGTGGCAGAATACACCTCAACACTAATTGACCCTCTTCGAAACGTCTGGGACGCACCTTTTTGTTGTATGCTCGTGCCATTCTTTTCTGGTACAATTGTCCATGGCATACTGATGTCATTCGCTTCTCATCAATCAAACTTAATTGCTCCAAATGTGTTCTGATCCACTCATCGTCATCAATTTCAGCCTCTACAACAATTCGCAAGGATGAAATCTCAACCTCTACAGGTATAACTGCCTCAGTCCCATATACCAGTGAATAGGGGGTGGCACCCATTGACGTACGAACTGTAGTGCGATAACCCAACAAAGCAAAAGGCAACTTTTCATGCCATTGTCGAGAACTTTGCACCATTTTACGAAGTATCTTTTTTATATTTTTGTTGGCGGCTTCTACAGCCCCATTTGCTTTTGGGCGATAAGGAGTCGAATTTCGATGTTCAATCTTAAATTGACGGCATACCTCTTGCATTAAGTGACTGTTGAGATTTGCAGCATTATCGGTAACAATTGCCTTTGGAATACCAAATCGACAGATGATGTTGAAATGAATGAAATCCACCACGACCTTCTTGGTCACTGACTTGAAAGTTACTGCTTCCACTCACTTTGTAAAGTAATCAATGGCCACTAGGATGAACCTATGACCATTCGACGCTTTTGGTTCTATTGGTCCAATCACATCCATTCCCCATGCCACGAAAGGCCATAGAGCAGACATCGTATGCAACTCGGAGGGAGGAGAATGTATCAAATCACCATGTATTTGACATTTATGACACTTACGAACGAATCGTATAGAATCCCGCTCCATGGTGAGCCAATAATAACCTGCTCGAAGTATCTTCTTTGCCAAAACATATCCATTCATGTGAGGTCCACAAACTCCTGAGTGTACTTCAATCATGATTGTTGAAGCCTCTTTAGAATTTACACATCTTAGAAGACCCAAATCAGGTGTTTTCTTGTATAATATGCCTCCGCTTAAGAAAAAACCGCTAGCTAGTCGCCGAATAGTCCTTTTTTGATTACTAGTGGTATTAGTAGGACATTCTCCGAACTGAAGATATGTTTTAATATCATGGAACCAAGGTTTACCGTCAAATTCTTCATCCACCATGTTGCAATAAGCATATTGATCACGAATCTGTATGTACAAAGGGTCGATATGAGCTTCGTCAGGATGTTGGAGCATCGAAGATAAAGTTGCCAATGCATCAGCAATCTCATTATGAACTCTAGGAATGTGTCTAAACTTTATTGACACAAACCGTTGACAAAGATCTTGTAAACAATGTTGATATGGTATGAGCTTTGGGTCACGAGTCTCCCATTCTCCTTGAATTTGATGGACCAGTAAATCTGAGTCTCCTAGCACTAGCAACTCTTGGATGCCCATGTCAGCAGCTAACCTCAAACCCAAGATGCAAGCCTTATACTCTGACATATTATTAGTACAATAGAATCTAAGTTGGGCTGTTATAGGGAAATATTCCCCTAATTCAGACATAAGAACTGCTCCTATCCCAACTCCCTTATTGTTAGCAGCACCGTCAAAGAACAACTTCCATTCTTGATCCTTATTATGAATAACTTCATCGATACATGATACCTCTTCGTCTGGAAAGTAGGTCTTAAGTGGTTCATATTCATCATCAATAGGGTTCTCTGCCAAGTGATCTGCCAAGGCTTGAGCCTTCATTGCGGTCCGCGTCACATAGATAATGTCAAACTCTGTGAGTAATATTTGCCATTTCGCAAGCCTGCCCGTGGGCATGGGCTTTTGAAAAATGTATTTTAACGGATCCATACGAGAAATGAGATAAGTGGTATAAGATGAAAGATAGTGCTTCAACTTCTGTGCTACCCAAGTTAAGGCACAACACGTTCTTTCAAGAAGGGTGTACTTCGATTCATAAACGGTAAATTTCTTGCTGAGGTAATAAATGGCCTGCTCTTTCTTCCCAGTGCCATCATGCTGGCCCAATACACATCCAAAAGAATTATCCAGTACTGACATATATAATATCAATGGTCTGCCCGGCTCAGGAGGAACCAACACAGGGGGATTCGATAAGTAATTCTTAATCCTTTCAAAAGCCTCTCGACATTCTTCGGTCCATTCGACTGTGGCATTCTTCTTTAACAACTTAAAAATGGGCTCGCAAGTTGTTGTGAGCTAAGCAATGAATCTGCTGATGTAGTTTAACCTTCCTAGAAGGCTCATAACCTCAGTTTTATTCTTCGGAGGTGGCAGTTCCTGAATGACTTTTATTTTTGAAGGATCTAACTTGATACCTCATCGACTGACTATAAACCCCAAAAGTTTTCCTGATGGTACTCCAAATACACATTTTGCAGGATTAAGCTTGAGATTATACCTGCGAAGCCTTTCGAAGAATCTTCTTAAGTCTTGCACATGATTTGACTGCTTTTTTGATTTAATGATCACATCATCCACATAAACTTCGATTTCTTTATGCATCATATCATGAAACATAGTTGTCATTGCCCTCATATAAGTTGCACCCGCATTTTTTAATCCAAATGGCATGACTCGATAACAATATGTACCCTATGGTATGATAAAAGATGTTTTTTCTGCTTCTTCATCATCTATAATAATCTGATGATAACCCGCATAGCAATCCACAAAAGATGCAACCTCATGTTTAGTACAATTGTCCAACAAAATATGCATGTTGGGCAAAGGAAAGCCATCTTTTGGACTTGCTTTGTTCAAATCACGATAATCAACACACATTCGAACTTTGCCGTCTTTCTTAGGGACAGGTACGATGTTGGCTAACCAAGAAGGATATTGAGCGACTCGAATGACTTTGGCCTCAAGTTGCTTTGTGATTTCCTCTTTAATTATTACACTCATGTCAGTTTTAATCTTTCTCAACTTTTGCTTTATTGGAGGGAACTTAGGGTCAATCGGCAACTTGTGAACCACCATGTCAGTGCTTAATCCAGGCATTTCATCATAAGATGATGCAAAAACATCCTTGTAATCAAATAGAGCCTAGATTATATCCTCTTTTTGATGTCGAGTATGTACGCTTATCTTAGTCTCTTTAACATTTTCATGATCCCCTAAATTTATCGTCTCAGTTTCACTCATATTTGGGTTTGATTTATTCTCAAAAGATTTGAAATCCCTGCTTACTTCTTCAAATACCTCGTCTTCATCATATTCGATTTCTTGACTTATAATTTCAGGATTAGGTCGAAGATTAGATTGGATTTTAAGATCCGGTGAAAAATTCTGCATGCATGTCATATCACTAGAATCGGCATAGAAAGAACTGTATAGAAGAAAACAAAATAAATATATTAGACTGAAATAAAAACACAATTACATCCTATTGAAAAGGAAAATAGAGAGTTTGAAATAAAACGACGAGACAAAATCCAAATTACAACCCTTGAATAAATCGGATGACAAAAAGAAAAACAAGGCAGACTACCAAGACTCATTCTTAATGGGGAGAGGAGTGGCTTCCCAATTGTTCAGCTGGACATCAGGACCAATAAATTGCACATCTCTGTCGCTAGTGCCTTCTCCGAGTTCAAGTATATCAGCCTCGACAAATAAATCTTGAAAATAGTTGATCAGTTCTTCGTGAACCTCCAGCACTGGCTCTGGGCGTGGTGACTCAGAAGATTCTGTTGTGCGGGCCTTGAGGAAAGATTTGTATATGGGTGGTATAGGCTTGGTAAGTGACCATACATCTCTCTTCTGCTTCTTGGCCTTCATTTTGTCCTCGACTTTAGGCTTGTATCCTAAGCCAAAAGTACCCAGACTCTTTCGTGGACTCACCGGATAAGCTCTCCCTTGCAAGAAGATCCCCAAGCCTTTACCTGGTTCAAAACCATGCTTCAGCATTTCATTTACCATCATCACGGATGCCATGGGCAGTTGCGGTTTTGAAATGAGATTCCCCTCGAGGATATGCTCAACAACCACTACCTCAAAATCTTGATAAACCAATGCCTCATTATCGTTACTTGCCTTGATAAAAGGGAGGGAAGAGTCTTTGTAGACTGACAGATCCCCCTCACCATGAACAATCACTTCTTGTCGGTCGTATTCAAACTTAATCATTTGATGCAACGTAGATGGGACTGCCCCAGCTCTATGCACCCATGGTCTTCCCAACAATAGATTGTAGGATGCATTGATATTCAGCACTTGAAAATTTACGGTGAAATCGACAGGCCCTATTTTCAGTATGAGCTCTATCTCTCCAATGGCATCTGTTTTGGACCCATCAAAAGCCCTAACACATACGTTGTTGGGTCGTACCCTTTCGACATTAACATTCAATTTTTGTAGAGTTGACAAGGGACAAATATTTGCCCCCAGACCCTCCGTCAATTAGAACTCGAGTGACATATGAAAGCTCACCCTTTACAGTGATATGAAGGCTTTGGTTATGTCTCGTACCTTCCACTGGTAGTTCGTCATCTGAAAAGGTGATTTGGTTTACCTCAAAGATTCTCCCAGCAATCTTCTCTAACTGACTCACTGTAACTTCATTAGGAACATGTGCTTCGTTCAGAATCTTCATTACAGCTTTACGATGATCATCTGAATGTATTAACAATGACAACAAAGAGATTTGGGCTGGAGTTTTCCTTAACTGTTCCACAATGGAGTAGTCTGACAATTTCATCTTTCTTAAGAACTGCTCTGCCTCCCCTTCAGTGACTGGACTTTTAACTTGCATTTGGTCATTTTTATTCTTCCTTAATTCAGCTGGGGCATAGCATCTTCCCGAACGAGTCATTCCTCCTATTTCATCTACTTCTTCATTGATTTCTTTCCCTTTGTATGTCACGACGGTTGGCTCATAATTCCAAGGGACAGCCTTGGGGTTAGTCATTGGAAGTTGGGACACTGGCCTAATGATCACAGGTGGAATATAGGCACCTTGCACGATCAAGATAGGCTTGTCTGACCCTCTTGGAACAACCAATCTTGCCTCTCTCTGACTTGCCCAAACATCTTCAAGTGCTCCTTTCATAGTTAGGATGGGTGTGTTTGATGGGCTTAACTTTTTCGACGTTCTTTCTGCCTCTGAAGGCACCATTTTTGTCAAGTCAACAACATTCGCCGAATTTTCCATGCCAGTTCCAACCTTAAGGATTGGCTTGTATGGGACTGCAACTTCTTCGCAACCCTTCATCATTTCTAACATGTTTGCTTCAGTATGCCTGGGTAGTGGATTTTGATTGATGTTTGGTCCATTTGGGTTTTCAACGATTATTCGATGAGAATCGATCAAATCTTGAATCGCCTTTTTCAAGTACCAACACCTCTCTATGTTGTGCCCTGGGGCATCAGAACAATAAGCGCAGTGTTGAGAATAATCTAGATTTCTTGGGGGAGGATTTGACATCTTTCTTTCAATAGGGCTCAAAACATTCAACGTCCTTAATTTTTGAAACAAGCTAGCATATGATTCTCCAATATGGGTGAATTCATCCTTAGCTCCATTTCCCTTCTTGTATTCTTTTCTAGGACGAAAAGGAAGTCTAACAGTATTTTGGTGAATTTGTGGGGGTGGTGGATGATTTTAAGGAATTGGACGCCATTGCGGATAAGAAGGGGGGACAATTGGTTGTGCGCTGAACACGGGATATGGAGAGTATGGGATGGGATATTGTGGAGCTTGGGGAGGAAAATAGTATTGCGGGGGATTATCTTGGACATAGGTCCGAGGTGTTGATACTACCGTAGCTACATCCTCCCTTCTCTTCTTCCCTCAAATATTTCCAGAACCATTTTGAAGCACTTGTGTTGTGGCTTTTAAGGCAGCTTGGCTTACAATCTTTCCAGACTTGAGCCATTTTCCACCATTTCCCCAACCTTAATAACTTCAGCGAATGTCTTCCCGACGGCAGAAAGCAAATAGTGAAAGTAATCAGGTTCTTGCGCTTGGAGAAAAACGTCAATCATCTCTGACTCCTTCATTGATGGTTTAACCCTAGCAGCTTGCTCTCTCCATCTAACGGCATATTCATGAAAATTTTTCGTGGTCTTTTTCTTCGTGTTGGCTAATGAGGAGCGGTCTGGCACAATGTCAATATTGTATTGGAATTGTTGCATAAAACATCGAGCCAAATCATCCCATGTATGCCAGTTGGCAATATCCTGGTCTATGAACCATTCGGATGCAATTCCCACTAGGCTTTCCCCAAAATAGGCCATAAGCAACTCTTCTTTGCCCTCTGCACCCCTCAGTTGATTGCAATATCTCTTCAAATGAGCTATGGGGTCTCCGTGACCATCGTATTTCTCAAACTTTGGAGTTTTAAAACCAACAGGCAAATGGACATGGGGAAACATGCACAAATCGCTGAATGAGATGCCTTTGTGGCTTCCTAGTCCCTGCATATCTCTTATGCTCTGTTCCAAACTCTTCATTTTCTTTGCCAACTCTTCATGTTCCTCATTTTTAACCGTCTTTTCAACTTCGATAGGGGAACTATATTGATGGATGTGGGGATACGAGCTTGGAATTTTAATTGCCTCTTCAAGGGTATAACCATGATCATGAGGAACTTTGGACGAAGGATCATTGTTGGACATCTTTGTTGGCTGTGGAATGATATTAGTCGGTGCAGTTGGCATAAAAAGTGGATTACTCATCATAGGGGTACTTAAAGGGCGCACCGTAGAAGTTCCAGCGACGTTGGATGTGTTAGCATAGGGGCCGAATCTAGGTGGATAAATGGGATCATTTGTCGACACTTGGATAGAGGGTGGCATGTTTGTATTTAGATAGTCGCGTATTGAAGAAGGCGGAGCTTGTCCACTCGTCCAAGCTTCGTACATATCTGCCATTTGTTGTCTTAATGCCCTTACCTCTTCTATTGATGTTGTTTCTTGTGAAGTCATCTGGTTTCGGACCTCATCATGGTCAGACTCGTTCTCGTCTTTATGGGCCATTTTCTTCTTCCCTTTTGACCTTGTATTGTAGGGATGTGATGCCAGCTTAACCACAAACCAATCACCTTTAAGCTAATATGTATTTCTCTCTCTCTCTCTCTCTCTCTGAATGAAGTAGCAAACATATTAGTGTTAAGGAATCGTGCATATTGCATCTACACATATACTTCTAATATGGAAGACCTTATGTTTCATCCCGGCTTATCTAGGTGTTTTCTCTTATTTACTTATTCTTGTTAAAAACGTTTGATCGAACCCGTTGGATTGCCTATGTATCACGTTAGTGCATGAATCAGATCTTTGCGTAGTTCGAGGATATACATTAACCCTTTTTTTTTGTTATAGATATATACATATAGATATTACTATTTATATATATTTATTCATTTATACTAATGAAAAAATGAAACCAGACATAAACATAACTTAACATATCATTTCAATGTTTGGAACATAAGTAGGAAAATGATGAGAAAACCGTTAAACAAAAATCAATATCTTAAACAGACACGACCTAAACAAAGCGTAGAAAAGTAGGATGAAATAAAACAGGACTTAAACTAAAGAAAACGACACTAAGGAAACAAATGTTTGTATCAACCCTCATATCCCAAAGACATAAATGTCATGCTTGCATCCCCATCTGCTTGCTCATGGAGATGATGGTCTTACACGACCTCCTACACTCTGATATATATCTTGCACCGAATTCATAAGGTACTCAGCGAATTCAGGTACTTCAGCCAGAAATTGTTCATGGTTCATCTCTTCATAATCTAAACCCATTTGGGCAGTGCGATCAGCCAAACGACGGACTTTTGATTGAAGTGAATTGCAAGTCTGATTCCATCCTCGTATCTGTTGATCACGGGAGGCCACCATTTCTCTAGCACGTCTTTCTTGAGTTGAGACTGACTCTATTTCCTCTCGAAGTCTTCCCCTTTCACGGACCCACTGAGCTCTCTCTTGATCAAAATCTGCCTGACTTTTCTGATCACATGTCCTCAATTGTTGTTGTCGAGATACCGCAAGTTCCGCAACTTGTGTTCCCCTAATTGTTGCCAGATCAACTTGTCCTCGGAGTAAGGTTTCTCTCTGAATTGCCTTGGCTCTTTCCTCTTCGAACTCTACTTGTTGTTGGGTTAGAGCGGCTCTAGCGAGCTCTAAATTTGCTCTTAACTCCTGATTTTCAGCAAGGTAATCACGCATAGCCAACTCAATTTTTATTTTCATCTCAGCCTCATGGTCTATTGGTTCTTTCACAGATCTCTCTGGCCTAACTTGTAATCGAGGTTGTTGCTCAAGCCAATTAGAGTATTCCGGGTGAGTTTCTCCTGTGTGTCGTTCTTTAACCATCGTTCCAATTCCCATGACTAAACAACCATCCCAAATTTTTTGGGACAATCCTTCAGGAAGGGGAACCTCTGGTCCAACTTCGGACACAAAATCTTTCATATCCTCTGTGATAGGTAGAATTTGACGTTTGCCTAACTGACGTAAAACCCGCAGCGGTACGTATGGTTGCACACCCCTAATACCCATCAACAATAAAAAAGGGCGAACATACGACATGTGTATGACTTCTACCCAAGGGAACCAAGGATAATTACAAGTGATCTTATCTTCCGTTAGCGAGCGAAAATGTTCAACCCATGCATTAACCCCTTCCGGACACCTGTATTTCTCCACCCTTTTGGCATGACTTGTAATGTAATCGCTTCGATCCTGAATGAACCTTGCCACCATAGGAGGTCGGTAAAGATGTTCTACTATCCATAGTTGAAGCAATATGTTGCATCCCTCGAAGAAACGTTTCCCTTTCTGGTAGACAGTCAGAGCACGGTAGATATTAGCCAAAATCATGGGGACGATGGTATAATTCTTTTTCTCAATTAATACATCCACTACCCCAGTCAAAAGGATGTTAATCTTTCCGTCTCTCCTTGGAAAAGCCATTGTTCCTAATAAAGCTACCATAAAAGCAAAACGTCTATGCTCTTTCCAGGTTTCAAAACTTCCCTTGTTGTCGAGTGTCCTTCCAAATTTCTTGAATCCGTCCTCCCTTCCATACCTATCATACAAAAACTGTAATGAGATCCAACCTTTGTCTAATGATTTTTCCTTGACTTTGCATATGCTCAAATGTTGAAAAAATTTGTTGATGGATATGCCCCTTGGGGCTATAAGCCTCTGATGATGTAACCTCACTCCAAACCCGGTAAAGCCAGCTATTTCCTCCAAGGTTGGGGTCATTTCAAAATTTGAGAAACGAAAAACGTTGTTGGTGGGATCCCGAAAGGACAACAGTGCTTCGATCACATCTCTCTTAGGTTCCACATGCATGATTCTAGTCAAGAAACCCAAATATTTGAATATTATGCCTTGTTCTATCAATCCCATGTCATTCCACCGTGCCCACAACTGCAAGGGAGTACAATCTACAACCTGAAGTGGTACATTCGAATCTCTTTTCCTTTTCTGACACTTTCCACGACCGGGATGAACCATGTTGTGCCTATGGAAAAAGATGCAGGGTCAAGAAATGCTTAATTTTATAGACCTCTTATATTTGGGAAAGGGAAAAAAAATGTGTTAAACTTATATAAACTGACGCAAAATATTTTTCAAATAAAGACTTTTTAAGAAAAGGAAAAAAAAAATAAGCAACTTGTATTTATAAAGTGAATACAATTTAAATGTTTGTCACTTGAAAAAAAAATCAGATTTAGAGCAATGTGGACAATAAATATCTAATTTATTTGAAAATTTCTTTTGATAAGCTACTTATATTCTCTCAAACAAGTGTTTAATTTATGAGTCCAATTGCAAAATAATTTCTAGTAAATGCATCTATAAAATCAAGGTTTAAATAATAATCTTCACTAAATCTACTATTAGGAGTGACTATTACGAATTTTAATTTCAAGTGCTTGTAGATGATCAAAGACATGTTGGAGACGACATACTTTTAATATGACTATGATTAATACCCTGATTCAATATAGGGGTTATATATATAGTTTAATAAAGAATTTTTTATGTACAAATGGAAAAGAGAGGGAAAAAAAAATCTCGAAATTGATTTTTCTTAAACTTATTGAAAATTCCAACATATTATTGGTAGGCACACCTATATATTAAAGCCTACTTTTATCTTGAGAAATAAATAGCTATATATATATATATATATCATTTCATTTTGACCCTTTTTTACTATTAAAAAATAATCATAATATTTATGGATATTAAAAAAAATTATTTTAGAGGGAACCTAAAGCCGGTCAACAATCGAGGTCTTCCACATAATTTTTTACAAATAACACATAAAATGTACATATTGGTCAAGAAGAGGGTCTCTTATCCTAGACGGACCCAACCCTTGTGTCGAGTCCCACTAAGTCAAATGCAAATTATACAAATAAGCGGAGCCTACTAGGAATATGCTGGTAAATGTTTCAATTTTACTAGGTTCGATCCTGAAGGAAATAGGTATCTAGACTGACTTACTCGAGTGGACAGCTCGAGCCAGGGAGGGGCAACTTATCGGTAGCAACGCTATTCCGACTTCATTGCTGGTCCAACCCTGCCTAACATGTGTGACTAAAATCCTTCACTGGGTGCCTAGACACTCCAGCTTTATCTCAAAAGAAGATGGGATGCATAACTGCATTCCCTACTATCCTATTTTTTAGAGACTCAGATGGTGCGCGAGAAGACACTTATTTACAATTCAACAATATCAAAGCGATAAATGTGTAACAAGTAGCACATTAGGTCATCAAAACAATATATCCAATGAAATAATATAATTAAATAAAGTAAAAGTCAAATATACAAAGCTCGAATTCTGGTTTGTCCCCAGCGTGAGTTGCCAGAGATGTCACACCCCTTTTCGCGCACGGCGGCGGAAGGATTTTTCCATTTTAAGTGACGTTATTGATTAAGGGATTATTTTATTTTTCAGAATTGCCACTGGGAATTGAGTTATGGTGTTCCCAGTCACCTTTTTGTGTAATTCCTAATCATAAGGAAATGACTCTTTATTTGGTCTGCGAATCAGAAATTCGGGTAAGGAATTCTGTTGACCGAGGGGAAGGTATTAGGCATCCCTCGAATCCCGTGGTTCTAGCACGGTCGCTTTTATTGACTTATACTTATCTTGATATATTTTTTTTTTTTTTGGATAATTTGTGTCTATATGTTATGGTTTGCTTATTGTTGAATTTTTATTAGTCTTAAACCGGATGCATAACTGCATTCTCGGTCTTGACATTTGGGGACATAATTGTCTTCCCCTCTCGAGTTCATCACATCACATAATCTCAATTTACACTTCTTGGTTTGAATTAACAAAATTAATTATCAAAATAATTTGGTCAAGGTGCGTAACCGCATCCTTGAATTTATTAAGTATCTCAAAAAGATGTGGAACCACATTCTTAATTGAGATGAAATTTAATTTTTATTACTCATATAATGTATAATAGAGCCTAATAAATACCTATGACTATATTAAAATAGTCTAAAATAGATAGAGACATCAAAATATTATAGTGTTCAAAAATTTTCCTATATTTCAATTACCCCACTCGGCTTACTAAATTTTATTATGTTGAATCTTATCATCTTGACACAATTATGCTTCCAGATATTAACAAAACAAAGCATGGTTAATTTATATATTTACTTTTTACTATTCTAAATCTAAATAATAAATTTTGAATAAGACAAACATATGAATTAAAATCACGCTTCAACTAATGATTAATGACACATGTTGACCTATTTTATTAACAATAAAGTAAAAAAAAAATCTTAAGATAAAACTTTTATTTTTTGTAAGTTATTAAACCAAATCTAATAATATAATTAATGAACCCATAAAAGGCCCTTTTTAGAGAAAAGATAAAAAATAAAAAAAATAAAAAAAATCTTTAGTATTTATACTAAATTTAAACTAATATTATCTACCTATCATATAGAATAATAGGAACACTTTGTTTTATTAATTTTATATTATTATTTTTTTATTTTTGTTGTTCTTTGTAAGTTTCTTTTTTTTTTTAAACGTTCTGTACCATTATTTTTTTTCTTTTTCATTCTGTTTTTCTTCTTTGCTTTTTACTTTAATTTTTGTCGTTCTATGTTTTTGCTTTTTTTTTTTTTTCCTTTTGTTTCATTATTTTTTTTTCGTTGTTCCTTTTTTATATTTTTATAATAATAATTTTTTTTGTTTGACATTCTGTACATTCATTTTCTTTTTCTTTTTAATCTATTTTAATTTTAATTTGTCTTCGTAGCTTCTCCTTATCCTAACAAACTTATTATTATTATGTTTTGTTAGAACCCTAAATATCAAGACAACACACATATTATAGCATAAAACATGACTTAATACTTTTCTAAATACTATCAAACAAAGAATTCATTCAACTTAGTAAGACACAAACATAAAAACTTTGATAATTAATTAAGGAAAAAGAGCGAGGAATGGACTCTTAAGCATGTAAGAAATACTCACATGTCATATAGCATGTTCGAATATATTTCAGTACACAACATTAATAATATTAACAGATTGAACACATACGAAATCTGAACAACTTCAATATATTGAAATTAATTCTTGCACAATAATGACATAAAATTATGCAAAAAATAAAAATACAAATAAATGTTACCTCTTGTGAAAATTAGTTAACGAGAAGAAATGACAAATAATCAGGAGCCACGAACTTGAAACCGCGAAAATAGATTTCTAAATCTTCAACCAGAATGTGAGAAAGTACAATATGTATTGCTTTTTTTTAATGCCTATCTCTCTATGTATGCCTTTTTTGTGTGTCCTCTTTTTTCTTTCTCCTCTTTTTTTTTTGGTTTGTACGTATGTGTCCTATATATAGGATAGGTTTTTTTTCTTTTTCTTGCAGATTTTAGTAGTAGTCTAGTGGGTATAGGAGTGGGTAGTGAGCTGTTTAGTTGAGGAGAATGTGAGGGAGTGTAGAGAATTGTGGGAAAGTGGGAGTGTGTGGGGTGTATGGTATTGTTGTTGTTTATTTGTTTATTTATTTTAAAAAGCATCCAACTGTTTTTGCTCTTCTTTTCCTTTTATTTTCTTACGTGTAGTATGTCTTTTGGTAGGTATAGGAGTGGGGTAGGTTTGTTAGATTAATTAGGTTATTTTTTATTTACTTTAGTTTTAGTTTTATTTTACTCTTAAAATAATAGATTATAATAGCATATCAACTAATTATTTAAAATTAATAAAAATCTAAGAAAAAGTCAACTGGCTATAAGATAAGATCAATTAAATAATACTAGCTTATTTATAAAAACTTAATTTCAAATATAGATTTTTTGTAATCTTTCATTTCTTTTTAAACAATTGACAATAAAACTTACCTTAAAAAGTGATTATATTTTGTTGTTTTCATATCTTTTAAAATAAACTTAATAAAATAAGAGAAAAGTTAAAATATTTAATTTATATTTATAAAAATATTTCTGCTCTAAAAATGGTGTAAAATTTTAAGTTCGGTAAAAAATTACGTGTCTACATACATTTGCACTCAGCCCCATTATAAGCCTTGAAAATGCCTTTCTGATCTTGAATAAGCTGAACCAGAAGTTGATTGGAAAATACGGGCAAACCTATAGGTGAAATCCTACACTGTGTGAGCGTTGCATTTGATTTTGGAACTTTAAATTGTTGAATCATTGTGTGAATATGGAATCATTCTTTCTGTGAGGGCATTTGATCACCTTTGTTGAGCTTGAACTTGCATATGAAGCAAGTAATGTGAGCTTGAGATTCTTTGATAATGGTGAGTCACAACTTTAATCTTTGAGTGGACAATTGATACTTGCATGAGTTAGTTGAGTCTTTCTGTGTGCATTCATGATTGAGTCTTGTGAAGCACTATTTGTGACATCCTTTTTGAACTGTTGAACTTGAGTTTTACTTAAGGGCAAACAAAAGTTTAAGTTGGGGTGTTGATAAGTCCATAATTTGGAATTATTTAGGGCTTTATTTTAATAGATTTAGTGTTCTCAAATGCATATTTTGTGCTAATAACTGATGTAAATCCTTGAATTTCAAGTATTTAGATTTAGGAACAAAGCATGGACACAAATAAGCAAAAAGGAACAAGACAGCTGAAAGAACGAAAAAAAGAAGGTCTGAGGATCACCTAAACCATTGAGCAAGTTACCGGATGGCCTTGACCTCGCCTAATGTTCCAATGTGCTAATCCCTGAAGGAGAAAATCAAGTCGGCAATAGAAGAGAGTAGTCGACGAGTCGCCGAATAGTTCCGCGATGAAGTGCCTTATTGCCCAAAGTTATAGAACTTCAAGGATGGTGAAGGCCATAGCAAAACAGCGATACAAATGACCAAAGGGCGGATCGGCGATCCCGACTAACTGCACTGGTTGGACCTTCGCAACACATTTTTGACAACTATAAATACTTGTTGGAATTTTTAGTTTAGTATGCAATTTCAGAGATAACATTTTATTTTCTAAGTTTTCAAGTAGAGAGCATTTTGCTTAGTTTTTGAAGATTTGAAGGCTTACAATTCCAAGAAATTAAAAGTTGGTGTTGAAGATTCTTCATCTTAGACTCGATTGAAGTGAATATAAATCATACCCAGTTGATGTTACTTAGATTTGGTATCATTTTCTTCTTTTTTTTCTATGTCTAGCTAAAACCCCAATCCTTGGGGTGTGATTTTGTGAATATGGGTTAAATTTCCTGTTGGATATTGCTTATTGTTAGTCTATTTGCTGTTTAAATGTGATTTTGTTTAGTGGTTGTGTTTGAACTTAATGGGATTGTAGTTTCAAATACAATTTCATCTTAGTGTTTTTGGCTTGCTTGAGAAAGAGGTTTTAAAACTAAGACTACTAAATCGATAGCCGGTGGTTATTGGGTCGTCGTGGGTTCAGCTCGAGAGAGTGAATCCTAGGCCTTTTCCCACACATTCAGCTCGAGAGTGTGAATAGGCTAAGGCGGAGTCTGTGCTTAAAAATGGCAACTCGATGTTCGAGAGAAACCGAGTTAATTCGAGGTATGTTGCTTGAGAGAGAATTTACCCCCACTAAAGTCTAGCCTAGTTACAAATGTACAACAATTGACTATCAATAGCATTTACCCGATTGTGTAGTTTATCACACATTCCTATCACATCCCAAGAATCCCGTCTCCTTAATTCGCATCTTCTTATTTTCACTGTTTTTATCCATTAATTAAATACAAACCCCCCATTGATAATTGACATTCGTGTCAACCCCTTCACTTTTTATGTTTTTACTCGATAATATTTTTAGCTATCATTAACTATATCATATTCACACTTAAATCTTAATTCTCAGAAACCACTCCCTTGGGACTCGACCCCAACCCTTGGTTCGGTTATATTACTATTTTACGATCGTAGACACTCGAATTGAAAGTTGTGTCTTGATTATGCAAACAACAAAATGGCGTCGCTGCCGAGGAGTGGTGTTATTTGAGAATCTTTATTTAAGTTGAATTTCGTTCTTGTTAATTATAGTTACACTTGCTTAATTTTTAGTTTTGTTTTGCTTGTTTGTGTATTGAAACATGAAAGATGAGTATGAATGGTCACTATGTGTACCAAATGGATCAAGTACTATCTTCTCTCTACCCAGATCCAAAAAAGGGGTGGTCTCATGAAAATGAGGGAAACCTCACTAATGGAACTTGAGTGAGGAGCTGCGTCATGCCACGACGTTAAATAAGGTGCTTCTTGGGAGGCAACCCAAAGTTTTACCGCTTTATTTTTGCTTTAAGAAATAATGATGTGTTATTTGGGTAGGTTGAAGTATGGAAAGTGAATGAAAACTGTAAATTGGCGAGCCAAAAGTCCAGTTGGCGCATTGCCAAAGAAGTCGGCGACCCCGACTTAGACCGACGTTGGACTAAAGACAACTTCAAAGTGGATTCTGTAAAACTCGACGTGCCCAGAAAATTATTGGGGAATTGCCGACCTGTTCGGCGATTGTAATCTAGTCCACCGATTGGACCCCCAATTTTACTAGAGGTGCAGTAAAACTCGGTGAGGTAAGTATCCACTCGGCGAGTCACCGAATGGATCGGCGACCACGACTAATGTCGCCGAATGGGCGAGAACTGGACGACTTCTTAAAAGGCCAAAGGTTGAAACTTTCAAACTCTACACTTTCTCTCACTTTAAACCTTCACAAACTCGCACCCGTTTAGTATTTTCAATATTTCTTGCATTTTTACTGTATTTGAGTTGTTGATTGGTGCTCGGAGTTGGATTACATTGCTGCCTATCATTTCAAAAGTATTTTAACGATATCTAAGGTTAGTTTTCTGAACCCCGAGTATATTTTTATCGAACTTGTACTCATTTGCAATGATATTATCTTGATGAAGTGTGTTGGGACTCTCTGATAGGATTAGAATGTTTGAATGCCTATTTCAATTTGATAATCTTACCCGTAATGTTTTGATTATTGAAATCCCTTATTCTTGTGCTTTAAAATGAATTAAATTTTGTGGGGTTGTTCTTGCATGTTGTTTAAGTTAGTTGGGTGAAGTCTGAGTAGCCTATATTTGTGCCAAAAGATGTAATTTGCCCAATGATAGAGTGAGTGATATCATTCTTAAGGGCAATAGTCATCAATTGGCAAAATTTGGCAAAACCGAGAGAAGTCTGAGTATCCCAGGGTAATGGGTGCTATGGGTCTAGTCTTAATTTGAGTAGTGCATGTTTTTATTTTGTTTTCGGGGGGTTGTGGGGTTGAATTCGACAAGTTGGGTTGAAAGTAGGCACGTTGGATCATTTGGCGAGCTGGGTCAAGCTCGCCGAACTACTCGATGGTTTGCCGAAGGTCCCTATCCCGCCTTTAATTTCATTCTTTATGTGTGGTTGGGTTCTGTAACTTTCGGCGAGAATCTTGAGGTCGCCGAAGGCGCTCGACGACTCGCCGAAATTCTTCTTGGTCACTTTTTATTTGCACCCCTGAATTCTTGTTGCACTGTAACTTTTGGCGATTTGACCCTTGCTCACTATAGCAATTCAGCGACTCACCGACCGGTACGGCGAGTTTGTCTGCAACTGATTTTCTGTGTTTTTCTTTGAATATTTTCTAACCTTTCCTCAATGTTTTGCAGACATGGCCAGACCTAAAGTTGCAGGAAGAAACATGTCACCTCGAAAGATTAGAGCACGGAATTTCAAAATAAATTAAGGGAGGTCAAATCCTCCCAAGAATGGAAGACAAGAACCTCCACTTGCAGACAAATGCAACGGCAAGAGGCCTATTTCTGGGAATGAGACTACTCCCTGAAGCCCCTCCATCTTTCATGGGCTCAAGATTCTATGCAGTTGTGCGGAACTTTTTGGCGGATACACCTGTGGCAGCTCCTGGTGGATCTGGTACTACTGTTCCTCATGAGGTGACCCCGAGCACTGATGTCCAGATCTAGAGTACAACACCGGGCACTGATGCTCAAACAGATTGAGCGAATGCTTAGACATGACCCCTCTTTACCTCCCTCTCTGTCTCACTTTATTTTAACTTTTGGATATCTTCGTTTGCATTTGAGGACAAATGACTTTATTTGTGGTAGGGTGAGGCCTACCTTTTGTGTGAGTATTGATGTTTTGTTTATATAATTGGGTTTAGAGCTAAATATGTGTTATTCACTGCTTTTTGTGGAAGGTTTGAACTTGTAGCTCCATGTTTATAATTGTAAATGATTTTTGACCCTTTCGAAACTCTTTTGCCACCTCATGTTTGTGTTGAATGTGGCTGTTCATTTGCAAATTTGAGTATCGATTTTGATCAATATCGACGACTTGAATAGTGCTTATAATCGAACAAACATGAATGTGCGGCTACGATGAGGCCAAATGAAGTTGCATAATCAATATGTAAACTCTTTGCATCTCGTTGTGACTAGCCAAGTACCGAATTGAGTCTCTTTTGATGAGCTTTGCACACTAGCGAAAATGTGGAGTCTTGTTTTGGCATTGGGGTCGCTGCGTTGTGTGATGAGCTTACCGTGAACCATGTATAATGACACCTAGATTTTGCCCCATTAGTCCGGTTAAATAAGTGAGGCAATTTCTTGAGATGATCTTAGGCAGCTTTAAAGAGTGTGAACCAATTTGACATTATACCTCTTTTTGTGGCCTACCTTGTGAGTGTGTGAACCCTGCTTGAGCACCCTTGAACCTTACCCTTTTCTTGGAAGAAACTTGATGAAAACATAACCTTTCTTGTTCCATTACCCATAATCCTCATGATTTGTGGCATGTTTGAATAGCCAACTTAGACCAAAAGCCTAAGTTGAGGGTGTGGTGAATAGAAAAGGCAAATCAAGAAAATGCAAAGAAGTCCCTTTTGCCCATGTTTTGAGAATAATGGAACCTATCCATATAAAAAAAAGAGAAAAAGTAGAAAAGAATGAAAAAGAAAAAGAAAGAAAAAGTTGTGAAAATATAAAGAAAATGGGGTTTTCAACGGTCCAAGGAAGATGAATAAGAAGTGACTTTCGAGCTTGAATGAAAATGATGAAGAAAAGGAAAGAAGGTGTTGTTCACATCACATTTCATAAGGATTACAACCTATGAGCCTAAATGACCATACCTTTGCACTCAGCCCCATTACAAGCCTTGCAAATATCTTTTTGATCTTGAATAAGCTACACCAGAAGTCGATTAGATAATACGGGTAAACCTATAGGTGAAATCATACACTGTGTTCATCTTTGTGAGTGTGAGTGTTGCATTTGATTTCGAAACTGTAAATTGTTGAATCATTGTGTGTTAATATGGCGTCATTATTTGTGTGAGTGCATTTGATCACCTTTGTTGAGCTTGAACTTGCATTTGAAGCAAGTAATGTGAGCTTGAGATTCTTTGGTAATGGTGAGTCACAACTTGAATCTTTGAGTGGAGAATTGATCATTGCATGAGTAAGCTGAGTTTTTTCGTGTGCATTCATGATTGAGTCTTGTGAAACACTATTTGAGACATCCTTTTTGAACTGTTGAACTTGAATATTACTTGAGGGCAAGTGAACGTTTAAGTTGGGGTGTTGATGAGTCCATGATTTGGACTCATTTAGAGATTTATTTTAATAGATTTAGTGTCCTCAAATACATATTTTGTGCCAATAACTGATGTAAATCCTTGAATTTCAATTATTTAGATTGAGGAACAAAGCATGGTTACAAATAAGCAAAAAGGAACAAGACAGCTGAAATAACGAAGAAAAGAAGGCCTGAGGATCGCCTAAACCATTGGGCGAGTTGCCGAATGGCCTTGACCTCGCCTAATGTTCCAGTGTGCCAAACCCTGAAGGAGAAAATCAAGTCGGCGATAGAAGAGAGTAGTCGGCGAGTCGCCGAACAGTTCCGCGATGCAGTGCCTTATCTCCCAAAGTTACAGAACTTCAAGATGCTGAAGGCAAAAGCAAAACAACGATATAAATGACCAAAGGGCGGATCGGCGATTGGATTGGCGATCCCAACTAACTGCGCCGATTGGACTTTCGCAACACATTTTTTGACAACTATAAATACTTGTTGGAATTTTTAGTTTAGTATGCAATTTCAGAGATAATATTTTATTTTCTAAGTTTTCAAGTAGAGAATATTTTGCTTAGCTTTTGAAGATTTGAAGACTTTGAATTCCAAGAAATTGGAAGTGGGTATTGAAGATTCTTCATCTTATACTCGATTGAAGTGAATATAAATCATACCCAGTTGATGTTACTTTGATTTGGTATCATTTTCTTCCTTTTTCCTATGTCTAGCTAAAACCTCAATTCTTGGGGTGTGATTTTGTGAATATGGGTTAAATTTCCTGTTGGATATTGCTTATTGTTAGTCTATTTGTTGTTTAAATGTGATTTTGTTTAGTGGTTATGTTTGAACTTAATGGGATTGTAGTTTCAAATACAATTTCATCTTAATGTTTTTGGATTGCTTGAGAAAGAGGTTTTAAAACTAAGACTACTAAATCGATAGCCGGTGGTTATTGGGTCGTCGTGGGTTCAACTCGAGAGAGTGAATCCTAGGCCTTTTCCCACACATTCAGCTCGAGAGTGTGAATAGGCTAAGGCGGAGTCTGTGCTTAAAAATGGCAACTCGATGTTTGAGAGAAACTGAGTTAATTCGAGGTAAGTTGCTCGAGAGAGAATTTACCCCCACTAAAGTCTAGCCTAGTTACAAATGTTCAACAATTGACTATCAATAGCATTTACCTGATTGTGTAGTTTATCACACATTCCTATCACATCCCAAGAATCTCGTCTCCCTAATTTGCATCTTCTTATTTTCGCTATTTTTGTTCATTAATTAAATACAAACCTCCCATTGATAATTGATATTCGTGTCAACCCCTTAATTTATTATGTTTTTACTCGATAATGTTTTTAGCTATGGTTAACTATAGCATATTCGCGCTTAATTCTTAATTCTCAGAAACCGCTCCCTTGGGACTTGACACCAACCCTTGGTTGGATTATATTAATATTGTACGATCGTAGACACTGGAATTGGAAGTTGTGTCTTGATCATGCAAACATCACCTGGCCCATACATCATGTTCAAAAGGAAAATACAATGAAAAGGAACTAAACAATAAAACTCCGTTCTTGAAGCATGAGGACTCACCAATGCTCAGAATCTCAAGATCAACACTTAGCCACGAAACTGACCCTGACTGCCGGACCTACATTTGGGGAAAATGTAGGTAAGAGTATGTATTAGTACAAAAATACACTAAGTATGATAACTATGCAAGAAAAAAATTAAAACATGATAAAAGAGACATTTCATTTCAAAGCATGCAATTTACCAAGTTTAAACATCATCATAGATATAGTTGGAAAACATAAGTCATAACATCATCTTTCTATGCAAGCTAGCATCATCTTTAAAACCTTTGAACACTACGACATACTTCTTGAAGCATGTCTTAGTTCATTATTAATCTTGTTGTGGGAAATAAGCCTTAACCGACATTGAGAACATGTGAGCTATAACTATCACGACCCGAGTCTACACCAAGAATCATTGCTGGTCCCCAAGCGAACCCACATCCTAGCTGACTACAAGCGGAAGACTAACTTAAGCATGCAAAAGCTTAAAAACTAAAATGATTAACTGTGAATAAAAATAATATATTCAACTCGCCAAAAAAATAGGCAACTTAAGTCTTTAAAACATTTAACAAAATAAATAAACAGAGTTCTGAAACTCTAATGTCTATCTATGAATCCTCTATCTGATGAAGATGGAAGTCGGGACAAGACCCACGACATCCTAAAAATTGATATAACTGAAAGTACAAGTGGAACCCTTTGGAAGCAATGAGGCTCACCATAGCTAATTCAAACTGCATGTGGTATCAACAAAGCTCTTGTTGATGATCCTGAATACATGTATCTACATCATGAAAAAATGCAGGCCAAATGACTCAGTGCATGGAATGTACGAGCATGTAAGAGGAATTCTAAAGGATAACATAAGCTTGAACTTGATTAAAAGGAAACATACTTACCTCTTCTCAACTCACTCAACTAAACTCAACTCAAGAATAAGATACTCAACTCAAAAATAAAGCAACAATAAGAGATACAATATATATAAAGCTTTTAAACTAGTAGAAAGCAACTCAATGTATTTAAGAATACAATATACTCAGTTTATAGTGCAAGGATACAAAATAAACTCTGTTTGTATATGAAAATACAAAATAAACTCTGTGTATATAAGAATACAAAATAATCTATGTGGGAGTTTCTCTAACCGACAACCATCACTTATGAGTTATGTGATGATACAATGTTTGCCTCACGCTGTCAGGGACATCCTATACCTTTCCAGGGGTATAGAACCAAACTACTAAGTGGATCCACTAGTCTATGCTAAAATTAACTAAGGAATCATCTAAAAAGTATGACCCTTTTCCACCCACGTTGACTACATGGTTTATGAGGGCTGTGAGTTGTCTGAACTCTCACCTATATCGGTGCTCAATACTACTCCCAAAATATAACTAGATCATATGTTTAAAAACATAACTCTTTCTGGGTTTGAGATAATTACTCAAAAACTAGCCCAAAGGCTCTCTAGGAAATCAATGCTTCCTCTCTTACTTAAATATTAAAGCATTTACTCTTTACTGAAAAACTAGCTCAAAGGCTCTGCTGGAAATCAGTGTTTCCTTTCTTGTTTAAATGTGAAAACATTTACTTTTTGGAAATACATAGTCCCCATATACTCTTTTGAAGAAATGAATTTCACTTTTTACTCTTTACTCAACTCAAAACTCAAGTCTTAAAACAAGTTTAAAGCATTTGCAAAAGACTTTTTAAAATAGAGTTCATGCCGAATTATGGACGTGAACGACTCAATTCAAGGTTTTCAATAACCATACATAGAACTCAAGAACTTCAATAATAATACTCATTTCAAGAATGCTCGACTCAGAGGGTTCATGTGGAATTATGGGCATGAACTACTCAACTTAAGGACTCAAAGATACTTCTCATCTCAAGACTGCTCAACTTATAGAGTTCATGCGGAATTATGAGCATAAACTACTCAACTCAAAGACTTCACGGGTAACGTGCAATGATCCCATGATTAGTAATATAGTCTCAAAGGGTTAGGAACTCAATATTCAAGACTTAGAACTTGAAGATACTACTCCTCTCAAAGGTACTCAACTGATGGAGTTCATGTGGAATTTATGGGCATAAACGATTTGACTCAAGGGTATTCGTAATGATATGGAACTCGTGTATACGACTCTACTCATTCTCGTACTTACTTCCTTAAAACTTAGCTCAAAGTGATACTTGATCTCAAAAGATTCACAATTGAACTCAAAGACTTTCGTGAACTCTACTCTTAACTCTTTCTTGAATTTGAATTATGAATTCAAGAGTTATGATTCATGATATGAAGGATCTCAATAACAATATAGCTATTCGATAATTAGGAATAGAACTTTTAAAAGAAACATGAACTCAAGAACTCAAAATCAATTTATCTCAAGAATACTCAAATCTAGGGAAAGTATCGTTGATTACTATTTTACTGATATGAAAGTAGATGTAGGGCGTGAGGACGAACTAGTCCAACACTATGATAGTCTTACATACTTGAAAAAAACAAGGTTCTTGAAGAATCTTGAAGAATCTTGAAGAAGAACTTGACTAGAAGCCTTGAAACCCTAGCTTGAAGGTAAACAATCAAGAAAACCTTTTATGAGATTCTTGAATTAGTTTCTTGAAATATCTATGGCCAAGATTTATGATTTTCATTAGTGATTCATAATTGTATAGAGGAACTTGAGTTGGAAATAATGGAATTCTTGGAGAAAAACTTACCTTGAAGAAGAATCTTGAAAAAGATTGAAAGAATCTTAAATGGAGTCTTCTACTTTGATTTTTACTTAGGATTTGAGAGAGAAGAGAATGATGGACTAAAAGATAAAAATATGATTATTTTGAGCCTTTTATTAGTCAAGAAATTCTTTTATAGTTTTCTTGGAGGTAAAAAAATAAAAACAAGCCTTTTTAATGTTTTCTTGTCGGCTAAATTCGTAACAACATTGTATAGGTTACTAAAATAGTCATAACTTTTTACTCAAAAATTGGATTTGGCGCGAAATTGGTGGCGTTGGAAAGTAGATTCAAATACCTTTAATTTAATAGGTTATGGCTCACGTAACTCTTTATATTCTAAGAGATATGGTCGTTTGAAGTTGACCCAAGTAGAATCTTACATCAAAACTTAATCGATAAGGAAACTTCAAGAACACTTATCAAGAACTTTAATATTTCAACTTCAAGAATGAAATTTGTGCTGAAAATAACATGATTGCCGTGTGAGTGAATGAACCCAACACTATGGAAGCTTACATACCTCTTAGGGATTAAACCCATGGCGAAAATCCGCAACAAAACTCAAGAGCCTCGACGAACGCTTTGATCCTCTCCTCTTTTCTCTTCCTTTCGCTTCTTGAACTCTCAACTAAAACTCTAGGCGTATATTAGGATTATAAAACTGAACCTAATCAGATTAGACCCTAAAACCTTACTAAAAATGAATTAAATTTGATTTGGTATGGAAAAGACCAAAATACTCCTCACTATTTTCGGGTAACTTTCCTTAAATGGACATCTTAACTTGAAAAGGGCATATCTCACTCATCCAACCTCAAAACTTATCAAACTTGGTGGCGTTGGAAAGATAATTCAAAGACCTTTCATTAGATATCTTGTATCCCACCTAACTCATCATGTACTAAGAGTCATGGTCGTTTGAAGTTGACCCAAAACTCATAACTTAAGCATAACTTGCAAAATTTCAGATTTTTCTATTTCCAATTGAGTTATTTTTGGAACTCAATGTGTTACATCTAGTGACCTTACCTTAATACTTAATAAATTTAAATTCTTTGATAAAATCCTACTTACAACAAGGATGGTTCAAGTTTTAGCTCAAAAAATTTCTAGGGTGTTATAATAACATGTTCACCTGGTTTCTCCCACACCGAAAAGGGTTGGTCTACTTGCCTAAGGTAGAATCGATAACTCTTAGCTTAGGTGGATCCACTAGCTAAATATCCTACGGGAAACGTAGTTTAAGGGATACAAAGATTTCCACTAGAAATCCGGACTCCACTACGTGAAGGTTTCCATCTCATGAGATATTTGGGAAACCTGAACTCTACTACGTGAGAGTTCCCATTTTGGAAACCTGGACTCAACTACGTGTGAGCCTCCATCTCATATTCAATATCCACTCGGTGCGAAATATAAATCCCATGAAATACTTATTAAGTCTTAACTTAACTCATGTCTCATAGAAGGATGTCCTTGACAATCAATCCAAGTTAATTCATTAGAATAGCTCTTTAGACAATGCGTGAGAAAACCTTTCACCATCCATAATCACTTTTACTCTTAGATTCAATTAGGTGAAAAAACATTTCAACCTAAGAATCCTTACTATGTGAGAAAAACCTTTCACATTAATGTTCATATATGTTAGAGAATGTCCTTTCAATCAACAAAACAACAATATCATAATCATTGATACTTCACTCTCAAAGTGTCTTTAAAGCATTTTCATAGATTTCATAAAAACATGCATAATCTCATACTTTGCTCTTCAAGGTTCAAAACCTACTTTCAATCACCACATCTAGAATTCAAACATTAGATATGAATTTCATCATAATTTCATGTGATTCTATCACCTCATGCATCAATTCATAAAATTCTTCTTTCATCAACAAAGACCCACATCATAAGCTCACAATTGAGAAATATGGGAATTACATGGGTTCATGGGGAACTTCATGAAAACCATAAGAAATCATCAATTAGTGCTTAATTTAACTCAATTCAATCAAGTTTGAAAGGAACCCATGACTTTTGTATCAAACCCTAACAATGGGGGATTTCTATCTTTTGAAATTGAAGATTTTGAAGGAACTCCATGGATGAAAGTTATCCATGGATTAAAGCTACCATACATTAACAACAAATCCCAATGCTAAACTTAAATGGAGGAATTGAGCCTTGACCTTGATCCTAGCTTTAACTTCCTTCTTCTTTTTCTTCTTCTAGTTTCTAGAGAGAGATATTTTGAGAGGAAGAACTTTGGGGATTTGTTTTGGGTTTTGGAAATAATGACTTGAATGGGTTAGTTTTAGAGTTAAAATAGTTTATATAGGGGTCCAAGGATTAGGCAAAATGACGTGGCGTAAGTTTAATTAAAATCGGAATTACCTAAATTAACCCACACTTGCCAGCCCACTGTCCACCTTCATGAGAGGCACCACGAGCCATAGTCCCCTCCGTGGTGATGGACCATTAGATTGGCAAGCCTTTACTCAATCCCCTAAAAACTAACTCCCCTCTATGAGCCTTCCCATGAATAGTGGTCTTCACCACTAGCCGTGTAGTGGCTCGTGAAGATAGGGGCTGTTTTGGGGAGGCTACTGCCTAGCCCACCATGAGCCACACCACGAGTCGTGGTCCTCACCACGAGCCATAGTGGGGGTTGTGGGGGTTGTGGTAGGTGGGTCAGTGCCTATGATAACGTAGGCTGCCCTAGCCCACTTCCTTGGCCCTTGCCCTTCTTCCTTGGCTCTAACCCTCACACTTAGCCCTAATTTAGTCTACTAGTTTCCGGGGTGTTACAGATAAATTTATCCTTTTTCCCTTTTAAAGATATATATGTGCCCACGTGGACAAGTTACTATTTCCACTAAATCAATATCAATATTTATTTCAAAATCTATTTTCAAATTATGAATTGTTATATTGTCAAAATTATCTAATAATGCTTACATCTAAATTGGTATGATGGAGTTAATGTTATTAGGACTTGGAAAATTCAATACAAAAGTGTAGTTAATTTTATAATAGTGGATAATAGTCATCTAATGACTTTTCCTAATTAATATGTGAAAGAAACTTTTCTTCTCTCATTCTCATTGAAGATAAAAACCAATTCTTATACAAGAGGTTCCTGGGGAGCCAAGTCTCCTAACATTACTAGAATACACAAAGAGAAAGGATACATAAATATATAATACTTCTAGTTATCTTTCCTAGTTAGAGTCAAAGAACATTTATCCTTTACATACCCTCTCAAGTTGAGCAGGATGTGGGAACATTGTCAACCTCTTTCTGAGCATCTGATAACGTGCTTTGGGCAGAAATTTAGTGAGGACATCAAGTACTATATGATCATGAGAGCTGATATACTTAACTATAAGAGCCTTGTCTCGGACCTTTTCACGGAAAAAATGAAAATTTGTTTCCATGTGTTTTGTGCATGAGTGAACGATTGAATTTGCAGTCAAATAGGTGGCACTAAGGTTGTGACACCAAAGAATAGGTGCGGGTGAATCAAGCTGGCAGCCAATCTCTTTAAGTACTATTTCCAGCCACATGAGTTCAAAGGTAGCACAAACAAGTACTCTATACTCCGATTCAGTACTCGAGTGAGACACAACCTTTTGCTTTCTAGATGCCTAAGAAATAAAATGAGAACCAAGATAGATGGCAAAACCAGTAGTGGATTTGCAATCATCAAGGGAACCACCCCAATCAACATCACTAGAACCATGTAAAACCAGTGAGGATTGTTGGGTAAAGAAAAGACTATGTGAGGGAGTGACTTTGATATATCAAAGTATTTGTTTCACTGACATCCAGTCAGATTCCAATTGTAATGCATGAGATGTGATACTTTGTTAACTGAGTTGGAGATGTCAGGCCTTAAATACTACAGAGCACCGATAATACTTCGAAATAAGGTCTGATTATGAAAGAGTTAACCATCAGAGGAGGATAATCTGCTTGAAGATGAAGCTGGAGTAGCCACCGAGGTGCAGGACTCCATTTGAGCACGTTTAAGTAAGTCAGAGACATACTTCTGCTGGCACAAATGCAAGCCGCGGGGTGTCCAGGTTGCTTCAATACCCAAAAAATATGATTTTTTTCCAGATCTTTAACTGCAAATTGTGATTGCAACTTAAAAATCCGAGAGCGAAGACAACCAGAACTACTTCCCATCACCAAGATATCATCAACATAAATCAAGCAAGATATTTTAACACCTTTAGAATCAAATAAAACAATGAACTATCTACCTTAGAGCACTTGAAACCAAAGGAGATTAGAGCATCAGTGAGGCATTTATTCTACATGTGAGGGGCCTATTTAAGGCCATAAAGTGATCATTTGAGTAAGCACACATGATCTTGTCGTGAAGGATCAACAAATACCGGAGGTTGGGACATATAGACAACTTTATCCAGATGCCCATGACGAAAGACATTGGACATGTCCAACTGAGTAATATGCTAATAATAAGAAACAACAGTGACAGAAGCAGTCAAATAGTGGTAAGTTTAGCTATCGGGTTGAATGTATCAATATAGTTAATGATCGGTATTTGATGATAACCCTTGGGCTACAAGTGGCGTCTTACACCGTTCTACTAATCCATTTGGCTTCATCTTAGTTTTGAAGACCCATTACATCCAATCACATTATGAGATGGGGATGGTGGAATTAGTTGTCAAGTTTCATTTTGTATGAGGGCGTTGTATTCATCATGCATAGCTTAGCGCCAGTTCTTTTCTTTTGTAGCTTGCAAAAAGCAAGTTGGGTTTTGTGAAATTGATGTCACGGTGAAAAGTGATATGGGCTATTTTGGTTTTAAACAGTCTGTTTGAGCACAAGTCACCATTTTGTAGGACTTTAGAAGTGTAGGATGCATGGAAGAGTTAGATGGTGAGTGATTAGGCATGGATTGACAACGTGTGAGATTGTTAGATGGAGAAATACCATTTGTAGTAGGTTGACCACCTGTGGTAAGAGGTATTTGCATTGAGATAGTTGGGTCCATTGTATCAGTTGCATAGGCAGATGCTAGTTGGTTAGAGGATGAGAAAGGTGATAGCATAGGAGCATCTTGACACCTATTTGTCGGTATATTCAAATTAAGATAGACTGGAACAATAGTTGGCACTGGCAACTGAATGGTAACATATGTACTATCAGAACTAGCCAAAGTAGTAGGCACCACATCATCCCGAACAATGAAAGGAAAAGTGCTTTTATAAAAAAGCAACATGACGAGAGACATAAAATCTAGATGTGAGAGGATCAAAACAGTTATAACCCTTATGAATCTTGCTATAACCAAGAAAACCACAAGCTTTAGAGCGAGGTGATAACTTATCTTTTGTGTAAGGACGAAGCCACGAAAAACAAAGGCAACCAAAAATTTGCAAACGGGAATAGTCCAGATCTATTTTGAATAAAATGCTAAAAGGAGATGAATTATTCAATTGTGGAGTGGGCAAGCTATTGATTGTAAACACAATAATGTCAAAAGTATTGGTCCAAAGTTTGTTTATGTTTCCTCTCAGCACAATCGTTTTGTTCTGGAGTATAAGGGCACAATGAACATTGAACAATGCCATTGTCTCTCAAGTAGCTAGTTAACACCTGAAATTCACACCCCCTCCCCCCCAGTCTACTTGAAAGCATTTTATTGGGCAACCAAAGAAATTTTCCACAATTGTACAAAATTGAATAAAAATGGATAGGACATCTGATTTGAACTGAAGAAAGTAGATCTAAGTATATTTGCTAAAGTGATTAAAGAAGATAACATAATAACGATAGTCATAATTAGAAATAACTGGGGCGAGACCCCAAACGTCTGAACAAATTAAATCTAGAGGCCCTGTGGCCCTAAAACTAGAATCGCTAAAGTGGACTTTGTGACTTTTGCGAACTGCACATGTAGAGCACAATTTAGGAGATAAACTAGGAGACGACACAAAGACACTTGACAGTAAAGCCTTACAAACGGTAAGATAATATTCATGAGCTAGTCATGTATGCCAAACACCAAGGGATGCAATATATGAAGCAGGAGAAGATGGTGATTTCAACAGTGGAAGGGAGTACAAATCATCAGTTTTCGGCCATGTATAAAGAATTGCCCTCGTCGCCAAATTCTTTGCCAAAAAATAGGTAGGAAAAAATTCAGCCGAAACTTGATTAGATGTAGTAAAAGAACTACTCCCTCCATTTAAAAAAGAATGACCTAATTTCCTTTTTCTTCTGTTTAAAAAAGAATGACCCTTTTCTTTTTTTGGCAACACTTTAACTTCAACTTTCCACGTGACATATTTAAGGCCACAAGATTAAAGGGAAATTTGGTACATTTGACATAACTTTAATTTAGAACCACAAGATTAAAAATTCTTCTTTCTTTTGTTAAACTCCATTCCAAGTCAAACTAAGTCATTCTTTTTTAAATGGAGGGAGTAATAGATAGTAAATTTTGAGTGGCAGTAGAAACATGTAGAATATTATCTAGAGTAAATATTTTATTAGAAATAGAAAGTGAGCCTTAACCTATATGAGAGATAGGTGGCTTGGAACCATTACCTAAGGTTACTTCTTCAGGACCTTGGTATTCTGAATGAATGGCGAGATTGTTAAGAAAAGCTATAAGATGATGTGTGGTGCCACTATCCATTAACCAGTTCTGTGCAGGCTAAGTCGATGTGCTAGCTAAATTTGAGAAGGATCGGCTAGGGACCTTATAACCACTGTTGATTTTTGGTGAAGGGAAAACACATGAAATAAGACCCTTTTCCTTCGCAATTATGACAAACAATCCCAAACATATCAGAGTACAAAGATTGGACCCCAGATTGAGTTAATGGAGTAGAACTCTAAAAGTTGTGTTCCTGAGAAGACTGTGTAAATCCTTGATTAGAAGAACAACCACGACCTCGGCCACCTCTACCTCTACCTCTACCACTACCACGACCACGTGTGGTGGGAACAAAACTTTGAGTATATTGAGCTGAAGGAGAAATCACATGGAGGGCATCATCTTTTCAATTGTCTTTCTTCATACAACAACATGTCATATAAATCATCAAAAGTGACATATTCATAACGTGCATCAAGTGCTTTGGTGAAAGGACGATATGCAGGACCGAGACCTGCAAAAACAAACTATATAAGTTCTTCGTTATTAACAGGATGTTGCAAGAAGCCAACCTATTTAAAATCCGTTTTGTCCTTTGGACATAAATCTCAATGCTCGCATTGTCACAATTCAGAGTATGCAATTGTGTTTTGAGCTAACGAATTTGTGGTTTGGATCCGGATGCATAGGCTGCAACTAGTTTGTTCCATGTTGCATGGGTTGTTTTAGCGCCAACTTATTATGGTAGCACATTCTCGGATACTGAAGCGACAATCCAACTTAAAACAAGTTGGTCTTGGCGTGTCCAAGCTTTGTAGGCTAGATTCAACTGATTATCTGCTATAAACTTATCAGGAACAAGTTCACTACCATCAATATGGTGATTAAGACCACACCCACAAATCATTGAAAGAAATTTTGTCTTCCATACCAAGAAGTTTGACGATGTAAGCTTCAAGGTCAATTGATGAGCAAGGTTAGGTGTTTGGCGAATAAGTTGTCATTGGGGTGGTTGAAGCGGCTACTGGGGTGGTTGACTTGCTTGGCAGAATAGAGTCTCCCATTGTTGGTTCAAGTGGTCAATTTTTTTCTTTACCTTAGAGAAGAAGAACGAAAAAAAAAAAATCCTAGTTAGAAGGTTGCTTAAACTACTAGGGCTCTGATACCATGAAAAAAACTTTTGTTCTCTGATTCTCATTGAAGATAAAAACCAATACTTATACAAGAGGTTCCTGAGGAGCCAAGTCTCCTAACATTACTAGAGTACATAAAGAGAAAGGACACATAAATATATAAATCTATCCTAGTTAGAGTCAAAGTATATTTATCCTTTACACGAGATATTTAGATGACAAACAATAATTTGCCACGTCAATCAAATATATTAAACATACTCATTTTTCTTCTTTCATCACCAATATGTTTTCTGTGTAGAAGTTATCCAAATAACAGTTGTCATTTTTTAAATAAAAAGCTTGTTTAAAAACTAAGGATTCCAAAAGAAAAAATTATTAAGAAATGCTTGTAAAAAAATATATCCATTATTTTTCCCGATGAATTACTTGAATTTTGTGAATTTGTTTAACAAATTGTGTTTTAATAATTATTTATTTTTCAAATTTTGTTATGGTCTACTTACACCCTTATTTGGAGAAAATTGCATACTGAAAATCATATTCCATATAATTCATATATGACTCTCAAGATATTTTACTTTTAAATGTTATTTGATATATTTTTTTATCAAAAAAAATTACCAGCTCTATTTTATGAACAATATAATATCGAAAACAAATGAAAATTCTTCCTTGCAAAAATAAGACCTTGTTACTAAAAGTACAGATAATGGATATAGTCAACGATCTATCAACAACATTTTAATTAAATAAGCAAAAAGTAAAAACAGATTAAATCACAATTAATACAAAATTTTCTAAAAACTTGAATGGAAGTATATGAAAAGAGATTCACAACAATTGACATATATAATAATTAATAATTATTAGAATAATACATGTAAATTATTTTTTCTTATCTCATTATGTAATACTTCTTTCTTTGAATCTTCATGTTAGTTCTTACGATGAAAATTATGTGAACAATTGATTTCAAAAAGACCTAATGAAGAAACAATCTCCAAGAGACTATTTTAAAAGTTTAAGATAAAAAAAAATAGCCATCTTTTTTCCACATATTATATGACATATGCAATGAGCTTTGATTATATGAGTAAAGGGATAGAGTTTCAAATTTTGATATATACTCTAATGTTTTGCAAACTGAAGTTTTATTGCACTACCAAATTTCAATATTAAGAAAATATTTCTTGTATTTCTTTTATTAGGGTTCTTTTCAGTTATTTTAGTTCTTTTTATGTAGAAAAAGAAGACCTACCAATATTAAGAGCATGTTTGGTATGAGAAATAAGGTATAATAATCTCGGGATAAAATGCAGGACTATTTTATCCTACGTTTAATTGCAGGTATTAGGCAGTTTTGAGATTATTTATCCCACCATTTACACCTTAGTGATGAGATAAGTTATTCCTCATATATGGTGGAATAAGTTATCACGGAATAACTTGTTCCCAAGATAAGTTATTCCTCATATATGGTGAAATAAGTTATCCTGAAATAACTTGTTTCCAACCAAACAATAATGGTCAAACCTACTTTTTCTACATAAAATATTATAAAAATAATTAATTTAGGACTTTTAATTTTTCAGGACGTTTAGGAGTCAATATTATAAATATAATTAATTAATAATTTCTAAAAAATATTGAAAGACGATTCATTTAATAAAATATAGATTAAAAATTTAATAACAAACAAAAAAAGTAAAACGTCGACAGCAGGGTTCGAACCTGCGCGGGCGAAGCCCAACAGATTTCAAGTCTGTCTCCTTAACCACTCGGACATATCGACTTTGTTGATTTTAAAGCTAGGAAAAGATTTATATTATATTACCAACAAAGTCTTTTGAATGTCACCACACACTATACATGGTGTGGGAACTCAATTTCTATGTTTAGTCATGCTGCAGATATAAATGATGAATAATTTTAGACTATGGTAAATACCCTTGATAGAAGGGCTGAGTACAACCTTCTTTTTACCCTTCGTGGTGGTCCAATGGTTTGGGCTTGGGACTTTCACGTTGGAGGTCTCAAGTTCGAAAATCCCTTTCGAACAAAAACAAGGAATTTGCCTACTAGGAATTATCTCTCCATAAGAAAGTGGAGTATAACGCCAAGTGGTTGCAAATTGTAGAGTTGGTAGTTGGTAAATCCCTGTCTTACCTAAAACGCGACTGTTGGACACTTGTGACCCATCTACATAAGGCAACAAACTCTTATTGTCAATAAGTTGCATTTACTGTACAAAATGGGTCACAATTTGGCTCCACAAATATTGACCGAGTTCAGATAAACTATATGCATATGCAAATAATTGTAACTTACTTTTACACTTGATATCAAAATGTCCCTACATCAAACTTGTTCTTTCTACTATACACAAGGGGAAAAAAAAGAGGAAGCAAACTCAGCTGTTTGCTGTCCCTATGTTTATGCCAACTATGACTGACTGAACTAAACCTTTTTCACCTATTATGACTACTTCCCTATCTGCCTTATAGGATTTGAGAATATATACATGAAAACATATTTCTGTTACAAACAATGTTTGTTGCTATATAAACTATATAACCACTTTCTATGGTAACTGCAGGCAACATCCATTCTAAGAAGCCTAAGAAATCTAAAGGATTGTAATATTTCTTTCTTGATGAGAGAAGCACAAGTTGTCCTCCGCTCCTCAAGCTTGGAAGATGCGAGATCAAAAGCAATCCTTCAAGTTTTATGTACATTTCAGAGATTCCTTCCCTGAAAAAGAATGCATTGGAATCCAAGTGGTGGACATCGAGATTTTGAACAAGTATTCTAACCTGCAGAAGTAATCATGCTTCGGACATAGAGAACTCACAGTTGGAAAAAAAGAAAATGTGAACGACCTTGAGGCACCATGAAGTCGATGGCATTTCTACTCGAGGTTGATCATAAGAATTCATCAGGAATGTTCTTCAGGTATTCTGAGTTGGCTTGATCTGGAAAAAGCGTGATACTTCTTCATAAAGCTGCTCAGCTTCAAATGGCTTCGAAACATAACCATCCATTCCACATTTTTGACACTGTTCATTTGTAGCTTGAATTACGTCAGCAGTCATGGCCAGAATGGGTACTTTCCAGCTTGAAATGTTTCCATATGCTTCAGGAGGAAGTTGCCCAAGTTTGATACGGCTATTGATATCAGATTCCATTTCGCGGATTATTTTTGTAGCTTGAAACCTGTAATTTAATTTATAGTGTTACTGTCAGCTTAAAAACGATTAAATTTGTCAAACAGTGGTAGAAAATATAGTTTGTCTTAAGAAACATACCCATCCATTTCTGGCATCTGAATATCCATGAAACAGGCATCGAATTGATGAGGTGGTTGTAGAAAAGTGAGTGCTTTTTTCCCACTGTCTGTGCAGACGACATCAGCACCATACTTCTTCAGTGCAGCAGCAGCTACTCTAAGGTTCACGTTGTTGTCATCTACAATCAAAATTTTTCTCCCTTGAAGGAGCTTGGAAAGAGAGAGACCGGAGAGCTCTCCATTTGTACAATTTCCTTTGTTACCAACACCCATGGCACGTTGGAGTGATGCGGCAAGCATACTTTCCCTTAATGGCTTCATGATGATAAATGGAGTAGGAAAACCATTGACTGAGACACCCACTCGGCTAGAATTTATAGAATTGGCTAATATGAAAAGTTTGGGAGAACTACTAGTATTGATCTTTCTTAAGTTTTTGACAAAGAGACTTGACTTTCCCGAATCAGTATCCCAGATCTCCTGTTCAATGAGGATCATATTCGTAACTCCATTTTCAGTTCTTACATAAGACAAACCATGATTCAAATCTAAGACCACTTCAGTATGGACTCCAAGTCGTTTCATGTGATACTGTGAGACCCTTGCACGGACTGTTCTTGGGTCAACAATTAAGGCTCTCATGCCATGGAAATCTGAAGAGATAGAGTTCGATTGATTGTTTATTTGCTGGCTCTTCTTCTCATTCCAATTATTGCGGCCATTGGTGAAAACAGCAGTAAAAGTAAAGGTGGATCCAATCTTTGGCAAACTTACAAATCCAATTTCACCTTTCATAAGCTGTACCAAACATTTGCTTATGCTAAGTCCAATACCAGTTCCTCCATGGATGCGAGCAATAGAAGGACCAACCTGCATGAAGGGGGTGAATATACGAGATTGAGCATCTAAAGGAATTCCAACACCAGTGTCTTCTACTGAAACCATTAGAGTAATCTGGTCCAATGAGGAAGATGTGAAAGAAGATCCTTCTTGATTGAAACCCATGAAACTTCTCCAGCTCTGTCGTTTATCGGCTACAGGCAATCCACTCAAAGTGCTCTTAAACAATGAATTCACCTTGAACTCCTCAGCTGACTCGGTCACTTCCTCGACAAGATGGACAGTCACAAATATATGGCCTTTTTCAGTGAACTGCAAAAAGATATTATACTTTAGAGAGTGTGAAAAGTGATCATCCAAACCAAATCCTTATGTGGGCGGAGTACCCACAACTAACCCCTTATATATGCAATTCTTGATTTTATATATCACCAAAACTCTTTCTTGTCCTTATAGATCTAAGATCAACATGAGTCATTGTATATCTGTGACAACCTCCTTACTCTTATCGCCTTACATACTTGATATGAGTCATTCCCTATCTCCAACACTCCAGACTTGAATGCACATTTGCACGTGAGAAAATAGGTTTACCAAAAGTTGGGGCTGATACCTTGTCACAAAATCTAACCATTCAAGCTAAAACCAATAAAATTAGGTATCCCAACACCTTACGAGAATCCTTTGGATGCCTTTATACCCTGGATACAACAATAACAATTACACCCCAGTCCCAAGCGAGTTGAGGTCGGCTAGAATGAATCATATCAAGTATACATAGACTTATCCTTGATGTAGGACCTTATATATCGTCATCAAGGTGAGTGATATATATAACCAAGATAACAGACTTAACAAAACCTGGCGCAACTTTGATAAATGAATTAGCAGAACAGACAAGCACATTATCAATTGCATTAATTACTTCCTCCCCTCCCCCCCTCCCCCCCAAACTCTCGGCTACAGGGTAGCGTTCTGCTTTCGCTTCTAGCTAATTTCAAGCTCTGTCGCTGCTATATTTTCTGGGACCAAAGTCTAAGAGATAAGTGAACTTACTTTGATAGAGTTTCCCACCAAGTTTGTGATAATCTGACGAAACCGTCCAGGGTCACCAATGAGCACATCAGGAACCTTATCAGAGATGTAACCTGCCAACTGCTCTCCAGAGAAAAGGTTAATTAGATCACACAATAGGAAAAAGAAGACAGTAATAAATGGAAAGTCTAAGTTGTGGACTACCTCCACTCCTTTTTCTTGAGATTTCCCTGAAAAGAGTGACAGAACCTCATCCAGAGTAGCTCTCACGTCAAAACAAACTGCGTCAAGCTCAAGCTTACCAGATTCAATCTTTGCTTGGTCCAAAACCTCATTTATGAGTGAAACTAAAGCTTTACCACTGGCCTGAGCAGTGCTGACATAATCTTGTTGTGTCACATCTAGATTGGTGTCCGTAAGCATATGAAGCATGCCTGTGAAACAAGTGTATATATGTTTATCGTAATCACTCCGATATATACTAAGAGTAGTGATGCAGCAAAATGAATATTTTTACACTCACCAAGAACACCGTTCATGGGGGTCCTGATCTCATGGGAAACAGTAGCAAGAAACTACAAGATAGAGGTCAGTTTAGAACATATCCCATAACAAGTGTTAAATAAAAGTATTAAGCGAACTAAGAAAAGTTGCATATACCTGTGATTTTGCAACATCAGCAGCCTCTGCACGTTTTTTCAGCATCATCATCTCATGATAATCATCCTCAACTTTGGCGATTCTGTTGATGGTTGCATGAAATATTTGCCCTATAAGCAATGCAATTATGAGGATTCCTGTTGCAGTTGTGATGGCTAGCCAAGGCCATGGTGGTTTCTGTTTGAATCTGCAAAAACGAATACCAATCCCAGTGGATTCAATTCTCTGGAGACTTCTCTAATCTTTAGTGTGGATATTTAGTTAAGCGAATAGAAAAAGCCTAAAATGACGGGAATCATGATCATACACAAAAAAAGGTGCTTCTTGCCGCTTTATTAGTAAGTAAGCTTGCTTTATAAAATCAAGGACACCTCATTCAACTAAATAAAAATAGCTGCACAAATGCTTCCATCAAACAAAATATCACAATCAGCAACATGGAAGCTAGGCCACAAGATGAAGTTGAAACAGAAAACATCCAATGATATGAAAGAACATAATCACCTGCAACGCATCTCATGCCTTCTAAATGGATCCCCAAAGTTGAGGGCACTGACATGCTCCAGACCATCACGCGACACATTTGAACCATACATGCTAATACGGTGGGAGTTATTAGTCGTATCATAGACGTTTACAAGGATAGTTTGTTTGCTTGCAAGCTGCTGAAGAAGCTTCTCTACAAGTGATTCAATGTCAAGTACTCCACCAAGGTACCTGCTTGGAAAGGGAAGAAGCATCAAAATATTTGTGAAATTTGGTAACATACTTAGGTCTTGAGAAGTCATTAGTTTACAATCCCCTTCATGAACTCCTATTTAATAAGTATCCCAGAATATTAGCTTACTCGTAGAATGTGAATTCTTAAAGGTTGAACCAAGTTTATTATCTTTTGTCTTTCTCTTGCAGTTCTGAGATTCTTTTCCCACTATGAAGGGGCAACATATTCAAAAAGTTGGTTACACAGTGAGTGATTGCATAAAATCAGATGGCATACCCGTCAGTTGCTTGGATCCTTTCATTTGGAGTTGCATTGGAAGGAAGATCAGTTTTGTAAACTGCAAATGTCTTTATCACCCCAAGGCGATTTGTTTTAAGTAGCCTGAAGGGAGCTGTGAGGACACCCTTTCCTGATTCCCTCGCACGTAAAACATTCTCGCGATCTTCCTGTTAGGCACAATCAATTGTAAGGGTCTTGCTCTGTACTTCCCTTTGTATGTATGTCGGTGAGTGTGAATAGCAGAAAGTAAAATGACTAGAAATTTAGCTATTTAATACTGTACATTCAATAAACACTTGGGAACCTAAATAAAGAAGTTACCTTTCCAGAGAGCATATCAACAGAAATTACATGTGCTATCGTATCCTGTGCAAAAATAACAGGGGCATATTCTGCCTGAATTGGAGATGGCTCCAGGCCATCTCTATCATACTCATTGTCTTTGTGAACTGGAGTTGGTTCACGTGTATCCATTCTCTTAATACTCCAACCGTGTCGCTTCTCAAACTCTTTTCTTTCTGAGTGGAGCACTCTTACTGCATATGCCACCCCACTAGTAAGAGGCCTCTCAAATGCTGTTCTTTCTGTATAGCTTGCAAAAGTACACTGCACGAACATAGTTTTTCGGTATTTTAGTGAATTAAATAGAAAGATTACTAATTAAGTTGGTTCTTTAGGCTCAATGTAAACTAAGAATACCTAGAAGACTTCATTAAACAGCAAAAAATTAGACAGTTCACTTTTATTCTATTAAAAACAGGAGTATGCATGGAGTTCAACATAAAAAGTTCAAAAAAAGGTTCATGACAAAGCACAAGAATTTATGGTTTTAGAGTTCATTATTCAAAGGCATATTGATGGGAAACACATAAATATGTGAAAAATCATTGATGGGAGGAGGGGTTTAAACCAAGTATAGTCCTTGAATTGAAAAGATGAGTAATTTTGACCTGATCAATAGCAGAAGGATTCCTGGCATGGTGGAAAGTTGAGATGAGAATGGACATGGCCTGCACATGGTTCATACTAACATTAAACTGATCTTGTAACATCCTAGCTCTCTCATCACACATACTTGTAAGTGTTTCTTTTCTCTTTTCAACAGCTTTAGAGTTCATATACCACAAGACTGAAAAAGAAACAACAATCCAAAATAATAACCATACTATCAAAAGCTTCCTCCACCACTTGTTTCCCACTTTCCTATTTCCAACATACTGAGGGTAACAATGACAAATCTTAGCACTCAACTCCCACAATTTCTTCACTATGAGCTCTCCATCACCAAGCAAAGTCTTGCTGCTAGTCATAACTTCACCATTCATGGAAAAAATCAGAGACAGAAACCAGCAACATAGAGTCAAAAGTAGGCTCCCCAATTTCAAACCAAACCCAATAACATGAAACAAACTCATCCAACTACTCTGGAACACATCAAACACAAACCCCTTTTCAAGAATTAGCAGTCTACTGAACCTAACATCAGTAAAGGTTCAAACTTTAGTTAAGAAGATGTGATGAGAGGAATAAAGAAGGTGAAAAGTTAGAATTTGATGCTATCTTCCTTCAAATTAGGGGAATGCCAGAATTCATGAACAAGATAAGAAACAGCAAAAAACCAAAGAAAGAATCAAGGGATCCCATCCCAAAGATTCCAAATTTGATTATTACCAAGTTAAGCTCAAAAACAATGGGCCAAATCAAGATTCTCCAAAGTAATTACACCAGGATAAAGCAAAAAACAACCCCAGACAAAGAATCTTGGATGTGTCCTTAATATGAAAATTACAAGCTAATCTTTATTCAAGTAGCACAACTTTTGGATACCCAGTCAATAATTAAGAATTTTGTTTTGTAACCAAAAAGAAAAAAAAAAAACAAAAGAGTTTTGGTTCATATAAACTCATAAAGAATCTGTAAAAGCAAAGATGAAAGGAATATGGTGGTGGTAGAAAATGTCTGCTGCCACGGTCTGTTATCTCTCTATCCAATTTATGTCTACATCCAAATAATAAAAGAAAAATAAATACTTTAAATTATTAAATGAACATATTCTCATCTTATGATAAAAATAATAAAGGGCAGAAAAGTATACTTCCACTCAGCAAGAAAATGACTTTATATTTTTTATCTTCCTTTTTTTTCCTTTCTTTTTCATACTTCCACTTAGCTTTGTGTTCACATCGCCTTATCCATCCACACAAGACAAGTCCTATGGTTACACGCCAAGTTGTTGAACTCTATTCCTTGTACGTTTATAGAATGTTAATGGACAATATTATCCTTGCATGTTGAGCAATATATCATGCATGGCATCTAATACCAAGAGGGTAAGAGAACAACAAATATTCTTTTAGGGGGAATTAATTAAAATTTGTTGTCTTGTATGGTTATGGATATTATAGCACTAACACATGATAAATGTAACCCCAATATAAATACAAATTTTTAAATGTAGTTAGTTATTTACCATTTTCTACTACTTACTAGATAATCATTATTTCATGATTGTATTGGGAATGTTATGATCATGTACATGTCGCGGCGTAGGACAAAAGGAGCATATGACATCAGAGTGAAATTAGAAAAGGAATTAGCATAGAGGCATCGAAAATAAATATCCTATGAGATATCATAGTTGTTGTTAGAGAAGAAAAAAACTAAGTCATGAAAGAAGAAGAAAAGGGAATGTGGCCCAAAGATACGATGAATATTGGGAAAATAACAGTGTAACACACTGCAAATTCTACTCTAAGATTCGAACCATTTTTGTATGTGTGTAGGCCTAGACCGGATGATTTCCTAATTGTGCTTAGGGTTAGGGTCAATTTCTAAATCTGGTAAGTGTATTAGATGTGAATTAGGGTCATAAGGAACCTCTAGTACTAAGTCGAGTTCAACACTTCCCTACTTATTAAGTTATCGTGTAAGTTCAAATAAGGGTCAACTTCAAATAGTCATATCTTCTATAATAAAAAGGGTTATGTGGCCCATAATCTATACAATTAAAAGTATACGAGTCTAGTTGCAAACACAACAAACCATTTGTCAATCCGATATGGGATAAAGAAGTTATGCCCATTTTTCTAAGGACTACTCTGAGGTCTATGTCACACCTATCACCAAACTAAACTTTAGAAGCTGAAAATCATCCTAGGTTTGCGATGGAGCCTGCGGGGTGACTCCCAGTGTCTGAAATGAACCCCACAATGCACCCATTTTGTTCCTAGGTGAAAAATGCATCCGAGTTTGTCTCATTAATTCTATTTTGGTCATTTCCAATTAGGACGCCTCACTCGACTTTTAAGTCTAGTATAAGCATAAGATCAAGGGTATTGTAACACCTCAGAAATTGGAAGTTGAGTTGGAAAGGGAAAAGTTGCAGAAAAAGTGTGCTGGTGAGTTTCTATGAAGCCTATCTATGGTTCGTAGAAATCTCTGTGGGTCGTAGGAGGCTCTCGTGAAACTGAGTTAGGGTTTTGGAAAATACCAAGTCTCTGTGACAATCTATGAATGGACAGGACAAACCGTAGGAACCTCTACGGGTCGTAGAAATGGTTCCAGACTTGGTGAAATTATGGACTTAGCTCTACGAAAAGACCTACAGGTTGTATGAGTTCATGTTAAGACCATAGAAAGGGTGCCTTTGGAAAGTGGTTGGACTTAAAGGATTTTTTTAGTAAATTGGTTTCTACGGAAGAGGTCTACAGACTGTAGAAAAGTTGACAACTCGTAAAAGCTAATCATAGAAATTGTTCAAAGTTTTGGGTTCCAGTAGTTGACTCTACGAATGGCTAGGACGAAACGTAAAAATTCCAACGATCCATAGGTTCAAACCGTAGGAGTCATCCGACCATTTTTTAATAAGGGTGTTTTGGTCTGTTTCTACCCATCTAACCCCTAAACTATGTCATTTTGGCCATATGACTACCCCTATAACTGAATTTACTCTTCAAACTTAGCTTATTCCATCTCATTCACTCAAATCCCTCGAATTCCCCCAAGTCTTCTTCCCTAATTTTTTCTCAAGGCAAAGCTAGGGTTTCAAGAGCTTCAAGGTTTCTCCCTCAATTGCTAGGGCTTTGATTACCCAATGTATGTGAGAATTCACCAATGGATCTCTTTCATCCATTGGATTCCAAAAGAATCTCAATCTCTAATCCAATTTCACCCAATTTTTTAGGGTTTCATGTTATTCTCCAGGAGTTCAATTTATTTTGATTCAATTATTCATATTCAATCTTATTATGCATGATTTAACTCGATTACATTATTTTCAATTGATTTCAAATGAACTCATTACTATGTCTATTTTATGAATATGAACTATGATTATGAAGCTATGATGAAAGTAATTATTTATGACTAAAGGATGATTTTAGGACAAAGTGTCAATGATTTGTGAAAGGTTTTCTCACATATGAATAAAATCATGATTTGGATGCTTAGATAAGTAAGTGTCTTAATGAATGAATATATGAAATCATGATTTTGAAAGGAGCTATAAGATCCCATACTTTTTTTCTCTATTCTTGCATAATATGTGTGGCGTAGTATGGCGTGGTTATATGAGGTGTATCTGACTTGGTATAGTACATTAGAGATTAAGATTGCAAATGGGTGGCAATATCAAGGAACTAAACTAAAGTTTTAGGTCAAAGGGACCCCTCAAAAAAATTTCGGGATAAAAGAAATGGCTCGGGTAGCACTTCGCCCGTTTGAAAGGATTAAATTATCCCATACCTTGGGTATAATCCTATGAGTGTCTAACATGCTAAGAATAATGTGCTACGAGGTATTATAATAGCACAATAGTCGTATGTTAAGTTTTGAAGTCAAGAAAATTAGCGAAACTAAGGTCGGCAAAAGTTATTGAAGTTTCTCTAATAAAATTTTCTTAACTTTGGGTTAAATGTCTTGGATGTTCTCCCCTAATATATAAAGTTTTACAAGGCCCATAACCCATCAAATCGAAGGCCTATGAGTCTAGTTTGCAACACATAAAACCCCATATCCAACCGACGTTGAAGTAAACAGTTGTGAGGATTTTACTTTGGACTGTCTAGGTAGAATTCGGGTCGTGACCCGGGTCGGGTAAAAAAATGTGGTATGTAGGCTACTCAACGTTTTAACCCATAAACACATTTCTTCTCACTTCCTAACCAAAACGAAAGTTGAAGAGAGGGTTCTAATGGAGTTCTTGCATGATGAAGGTTAATTTTTAGTTTTTTCTACCATTAAAGGTTGCCCCTGTGCTTAGAAACGTGATCTCTACACGTGGCAATCATTTTCCCCTTCTATTATGTCACTCCCCGGCCTATACCCTAGACGTGGTCGACACTCGAAGACCATTGCTGGCCCCAAGCAAACCCTTGGCCTGGCTTACTTAATTCAGCGGAAGACTTAACTCAACAAAATAAACTCAAGTAAAAGTTTAAATGATAACATCTTAGCCAAAATGGCAACTTATGTCTCAAAACAAAGTATCTGCATATACATAGCTGAGAGACTCAAAACTAACTGTCTGACTGTCGATGAAGCCTTTATAATACTGAGATGGATGTTGGGACAGATCCCACAACATCCTAATAAAGCAAAACTAGGAAAGCGAAATAACAGAGTCCTCCAGAATGCAAGGAGGCTCACCACTGACTCTGGAATGCTCAACTGGATCAACGGTATACTAGATGCTAATCATGGTTACCTGTGTCTGCATCATAATAAGATGCAGGCAAACTGGCATCAGTACATTGAATGTACGAGTATGCGAGTTGGAAAGGTAAACAACAACTTAAGCTTGAAAGGAGTACAAAGGAACACTTACCTTGGCTCTGTTTAACTCATGAACAACTGAACTCAATATAAACCAATAAGACACATGCAATATATATAAAGCTTGTAAAATAGTGTAAACAACTTAGTTTGTTAAAGATAAAGCAATAACAACTCAACTTTACTTAAATATAAAAGTAATATAACTTTTGTGGGAAATTCTCTAACCGACAACCACCACTATGAGCCTAAGTGGTAATACAACGTCTTGCCCATGTTGCCAGAACTGTCTTATACTTTGTCGTCATATAGAATGCTTAACTTAGTGGATACACTAGTCTATGCTAAGGCTGGGCACCGGAACGGGTTGTACCGATACCATTCCAGTCCGTTCCGGTACCATTCCGGTCTGTTCCGGTCCGGTAGTATTCGGGACGGGATGGGATACATTGAACCGGTACACGGAACGGAACGGTACCATGATTTGGTACCGGTATACCGGTACCGGTTCATCCCGGTTCATTCCGGTTCCGTTCCGGTCCGGTCCGGTATCGGTAAATCATTTTTAATTAAAATAAAAAATAATATTTTTGTCATTATTTACTTTTATTAGCATTTCTTTTTTGTTTATTTAATTTTTTTAAAATTACAAGCTTAAGTTATTTAACATACAAGTTATAAGTATAACTTAATTACTTATAAACTTCAAAAGATTCAAATCTTTAAAACTTATAACATAGTTACATAAGCTCAAAAACTAAAAAAAAAAACTTTATTAAACTTAACTTACAAACTTATATACATAAAAATTTAAAAAAAAATCTTTAAAATAAACTTAAGTAAAATTATTATAAATTTTAAAACTTAAATACTATAAACTAATATAACTTAGAAAAATAAAAAAAAACATTCGTATTTTCGTAATTCAAAATAACTCAAAAAAAATAATTATTTTTTGAAATAGCTATATGTGTCGTCCCGTTTATCCCATCCCGTTCCATTCTGGTCCATTCCGGTCCGTCCCGGTATATAGTGGGACGGGACGGAACTGAGCCTCTGAGCCTCCATCCCGATAGTTCCAGTCCGGTTCATCCTGGTAACGGTCAACAACCCGGTCAAACCGTCCCGTTCCGATCCGGTACCGGTTCGTTTCGGTCCAGTGGTCCCATTCCGATCCTGTGCCCAGCCTTAGTCTATGCTAAAAACATCTTAAGGAGTCATCTAAAAAGTATGATCATTTACTACCCATGATGGCTACATGGTTTATGGAGACTTGAGTTAATATGAACTCGTATCCCCATATCGGTGCTCAATACTACTCCCAAAATATACTTTATCTCATATGTTTTTAAAAACATAACTTCTTTCTTTTGTTTGAGATAATTACTCAAAACTTAGCTTAAAAGTTCTCTTATTCCCTTTTTCTTTCTGAAATGTGAAAACATTTATAGACTCTTTGGGAATACTTAGTTCCCTAATAGTTTTCTGATAAATGAGCTCAATTGTTTACTCTTTGCTTAACTTGAAACTTGAGCCTTAAAACGAAGTTAAAACGTTTAGTAAAGACTCTTGAAAACTTTAAGAACTTTGCTTTTGACTTGCTTCTTAAACTTCTAGACTTGAATCTTAACTTCTTTGACTTTGATCTTAACTTTCCTTAAATTGGATTATCTATTCAAGGCTTATGATCTCATGTTTATGGATTATTTCATAATGCTTAGATGTACCTTAGAGTGTTGGAATCAACTAGAAAATGTAGGTACATTGCTTAGGAACAAGTACGGAAAGGTGGGGAACGAATGGGGAGAACTGGCGTCCCTGGCGCTCTGAGAAGCGCGAGACGCCAGCCCTCAAGCTTTAGAGAAGCCTGGCTGGCGCGACACTCCAGAGGCCAAACTTCAGAGAAGTTTTTTTGGCGCTCTGGCAAGCGCGACGCCCATCCCTTTTTGCCCAACGACTTCCGACTTTTCTCTTCCATTTTTCATCTCTAAACTCCCCTAACTTTCATAATTCTTTCCCCAAACACTTAGGATCCATTGGAACCTCAATATACAACCAATCTAACTCGAAAAACAACCCGAAAACATGAATCAATTCACCTCCATGCATCAACAACTCAACCAACAAGAATTCTTTGTTCTTCAAGAACCTCACTTCCTCAACTTATACACAACTCAAAATCAATGAATTGAAACAATTTGGTGTGTGGGTGAACTAACCCAACACGAAAAGATCTCACATACCTTAATAGGGATCACCCCCGACTAATTCCACTCGCAAGCTTGGATGATCTTGACGAATTCTTGCCTTTTTCTCCCTTTCTTTCTTATTTTCTCTCTTCTTCAAGCCCTAAGCGTATTTCTCAATTCTCCAAACTGACTAAGTCATGTTTTTACCCCAATAAATCCTTAAAATCAAATTAGGAAATTAATTAGAGAAAAGGCTACTTTGCCCCTCCCTAAAACCAGATTGAGACTTTCCTCAATCCAACAACCCAATTTCCGAAAGGTATAACTCACTCATACGATGTCGAAATCGGGCAATCTCAGTGACTTTGGAAATATCTCTCCAAGATCTTTCCAACCATATCAAGGGTTGCTCCTAAATCATCCTGAGATAGGAGTTATGGCCGTTTGAAAATGGTCAAAACTCACTTTCTTAAATCCAGATTTCCTTATTCTTTCCAAAAATCAATATGTTCGTATTTTAAACTCTTTATAGTCGTTTCTAGGTGTAAGATGTTACATATTAGATTCATTTGGAGCTTGTTTTTGAAGATATAAATTGGTACTTATTGGTGTTTTTTCAAGGTTTATGCTTGGTTTGCTAAGGTAATCATCTTAGGGCTCTTTTATGATTGTTTTTACGAAGTTCTATGGACATTTTTTCAAGTTAGGGCTGTATGAAAAATCTACCAATTTAATGTCTATTATGGATTGTTTATAGGTGCGTACCAACTGTGTATATATAGTGTTTGTGAAGCTTAAGGCGTAAGGACAACTTTTGTGAAGAAACTGCGGGCATTCGATCATTCATTGGAAAGGTATGTTAAGGCTAAGCTTTGTCCTTCATTTTAGCATGACTCCTGGGAAATTCCTTAAATGCCAAATGTGATAATTTGCTATTCTCTTGCTAGAAAAACCATCTATGAAAAACATTGAGATCTCAGCTGAATTATTTCTACTATTTTGATATTCCACTCCTTCGGATAAATAGGATGTAACACCACGTTTTTTTGAAAGAACTAGAAAGACCTAGAATTAGAAAGAGTGGTTTTTGGAAAGAATGAACAATCTGGAAATTTGTTAAGTTGTGTTAAGTTTTGGTTTTTGGTCAACTTCAAATGACCATAAATCCTAGCTCAGGATGAGTTAGGTGTACTTCTTGATACTGTAAGAAAGATCTTGGAATTATATTTCCAACGCCGCCGAGTTTGCTCGATTCCGAGTTCGTCTGAGTGAGATATGCTCATTGGAAGTTGGGTTGTTCAATTAAGGAAAGTCTAATCTAGATTTTAGAAGGGCATTTTGGTCTTTTCCATGCTCCATGACTTGATTTCAATTTTTGGTAGTTAATTGGGGTCTAAACTGATAGGATTCAATTTACGCTTTTACAATATTGAGTTAGGGTTTTAGAGAAGAGAAAAAAAAGAGGAGAAAAGAGGAGAAGGACCAAGAATCGTCAAGATCTTCAAGAATCGCTTATGGATTTCGTCAAGGGGTGATCCCTACGAGGTATGTGAGTTCACATAGCGTTGGGTTCATTCACCCACGCGCCAAACATGTTTATTTCAGTATGATTTTCATCCTAAAAGATTGAAACTTTGATGTTGTTGAATTGCTTTCGTTCTTGAATTTGGGGTGCGATTAAGGACTTCTTGAGAGTTTAAGGTCGATTGTTAGAGTTGTTTTGAGTTAGATTCTCGTGTACATACACTGGGTATCTAAATCTAAAGGGAATTTGAGAAAAAAAACCGAGTTTAGGAGAATTGAGGTCAAAAACTGAAGAAGGAAAAAGTCGATAGAATCTGGGTACCAGGTCCGCGTCGCAGACCTGTTCCTCAGAATGGGAAAAAGTTCTCCTCGCGCCACGGAACGGTCACGGACCGTTCTGCCTTAAAATTACTTCGCGACCAAATAATTAAATGCATCTTTGCGTCTCGGACTTGCTTCCAGATAGTGATTTCTTGATCTTTTCTCATGTTTAACTATCTAAAAACACTCCTAAACATCATGAGATCTTTCCTATCAGAAATCACAATCCTTGAATCCATAATTCAATTCAAGGAAAGTTACGAGTCAAGTCAAGTTAAGAGAAGTTAAAAGTCAAGTCAAGAGAAGTTACGATTCAAGTCAAGAGAAGTTTTTAGAGTCTTCCAAAAGTCTTTTACAAATGTTTCAACTTTGTTTTAAGACTTGAGTTTTGAGTTGAGTAAAGAGTAAAGTTTGAAGTTCATTTCTTCAAAAGAATATTTTGGGACTATGTATTCCCAAAGAGTAAAATGTTTTCACATTTAAAGAAAAAAGGAAACCTTGATTTCCAAAAGAGCCTTTGAGATAGTTTTCAGTTAAAGAGTAAATGTTTTCACATTTAAAGAAGAAGGGAAACCTTGATTTCCAAAAGAGCCTTTGATCTAGTTTGACCTAGTTTTCAGTTAAAGAGTAAATTTTTTCACATTTGAGCACAAAAGGGAACATCGATTCCAAGAGAGATTTTAAGCTAAGTTTTGAGTAATTATCTCAAACCAAAGAAAGAAGTTATGTTTTTAAACATATGAGCTAATATATTTTGGGAGTAGTATTGAGCACCGATATGTGGGAGAGTTCAGATAACTCACTGCCCCCATAAACCATGTAGCCATCATGGGTAGAAAGGATCATACTTTTTAGATGACTCCTTAAGTGCTTTTTAGCATAGACTAGTGGATCCACTTAGTTAAGGCGTTCTATATGAAGGCAAAGTATAGGACAGTTCTGGCAGCGTGGGCAAGACGTTATATCACCACTTAGGCTCATAGTGGTGGTTGTCGTTAGAGAAACTCCCACATCAATATTATTTTGTATTTTTTTTATATATATTTCAGAGTTATATTGTATCCTTGCATAAACATCAGAGTTACTATTGTATTTTTAAATACACAGAGTTGATATCTGTAACACCCTAGAAACTAGCAAGTTGAACTTGGGGGATGTAGAGCCTTTCGTAAGAGGTTAGGAGTGTGGTATGAGGATTAAAAGTTATAAAAAAAATGATTCACGTACTTAGAATAGGGGTTTAAGAGTTAGGGCGTCAAGGTAAGACCCCCCAAGAACCACCCAAGAGGTCCTTGAGGAAGACCCTTGGAACAGCCCAAAAGCTGTAAAAAAAATGTCATGGTCCACGAATGGACACCCAGGAATCGTGGGTGGACCCACGCCCCATAGGTAGGGGTCGTGGGTCAAAGCTTGACCTCCCCAAATCTCCCTAGTTCTAGTAAGGAACCACGAGCCAACAAAATGGCCGGTCAACCCACCCACTGTCCGTGGGTGGGGGTTCCGTAGGTCCCTTCAGTTTTTAGTTTTAGTTAGGGGCTTAGGGAATTAATTAAGTAATTAATTAAGGGTTAGGCATGTCGGTTAATTAGTTAAATAACCACCTATAAATACCTAATAAGACCCTAAACTAAGTCATTAACACATTCATCTAAAGACCACACATCCTCTCAAATATTTCTCTCTCTAGAAGCAAAGAAGAAGAAGAGGAAGGGCAGCAACCTAGGTCAAATTCACCATTGAATAAAGCTTTGTTTAGAGCTTTGTGTTGAGGTATGTTTATCTTATTCATCTATGGATTTTTCCACCCATAGAGTCCCCTAGGTTTTCCCTAATTTGTGAAGAAAAACCCCAATCTAAGCTAGGGTTACTTCCAATGTGTGGGTTTTAGATGGGTATGATTCCAATTGGTTGGATAATACTTATATATGATTAATTTAGTGTTGATTCATGATACTATGAAGAATTTATGTGAATTCTATGGTTACCCGTAGAAATCAAAGTATGTGGGTTTATGCCTTGCGAATAGAAATTGATGATTCTTGATAGATTCTGTAGAATTTTTATCATGTATAGAACTTGTTCAATAATAGGAATATGAAATAATTAATTGAACTAGATTTATGAATGTATGCTAGATCATGAATTGTAGTGGTTGAATTTGGGGTCTTATGATGAATTATGCTTAAAATTGCCTATGATTAAGACTTGTGACTAATATGTCTTGTGATCTAGTCTAGTATGATGATTGTGGAGTAAAGCTTGAAGGTATGTCTTTAAGTCATAATGTTGATCACTAGGGCTTATAGAATAAGTCTTATATGATGAGATAACTTGCATGAAATTGGTATACAAAATAAATAGTGTTGTGATGGAAGGCTTTTACCCACATGACCTACCTAGAACTATATGAATGCATGTATGTAGAATGTGAAAGGTCTTCTCACCTAGAATGGTTCTAATTGAAAGGCTAATCACCTAAAATGAATCAAATCATGTTAGAATAGAATTGCTTGAAGTTGTGACGTATGATCCCTTTATGTATAGCTTGTCTAGGTAGCATGAGTTAGTAGTTCTCATGGTAGCTTAGGATTGAGGAATTATACTCTCCTAAGGTTAGCTTGAATGAGCATTCTAGGATGTTCTTCGTGGTATATTTCATTAGTATATGCATGATAACTTAGGATTGAGGACCTATACTCTCCTAAGGGAAGCTTGAACTAGCATTTTTAGAATGCCTTCATGGTAGCATGACTTGGTTAGGCCAAGACCACTTCATGGTAGCTTAGAATAGAGGATTTATACTCTCATTAGCTTAGATTTGAGACACCCTACTCTACTAAGGGGTAGCTTAGGGTTGAGGATTCATACTCCCCTAAGGGTAGCATGCATAATATTTAATGTTGCATGGTAGCTAGGTTGTGGTACTTGTACTCGACCTTTTATAACTTGGTTTGCAGATAGTGTGTCTTACCATAGTAGTTAGGTCTAGCCTAGTAGTGTGCTATTCTTTGATAGTCTAAAATGATAAATAGTAAGCATTGAGTAAGCTAGCCTAAAAAAGTACTTAGTGTGAGTAGTAGTATGGGATGTCATTCATACATAGCACAAGTATGACTTGAAGCTACTTATGAAGTTTTATCTTATGTGATATATGCTTAGCTTGGATTGTTTCTATAGTTGTCTTCCATACTATGATTGACTTAAGATGACAGTTCTTTGTCTTTATGAAGTAGGTCAAGAATGACACATATGACTAGTAAGCATGAATATAGTGATGTTAAGATATGCTTAGTGTGGATGGTATTATGGGATGTCATTCATGCATTGCACCAGTGTTCCTTGAGGTTGCTTAGGAGTATAGTGCTCTTATGACATGAAAACCTATGTCTTGACTATGAATGTGAAATATACCTAAGAATGACCAAAAAGAGGTACTTAGCTTGGATGGTATTATAGGATGTTATTCTTGCCTTGCACATGTATACTTTGAGGCTTGTGAAGTACTTCTCCTGTAATATAAAAGACCAAAGGTTGAAGTATGTAATTATGAAAGTCTAAGTAAGGACTATGCCATGAATATGATTTATCTCATATGCTCATTAACTTTGTCTTATGTTGACTTGTGATGATATGATGCTTATGTTGGAGATTATGCTATGATTATGTTATTGTCTTTTATGCTTATGTCTTATGTTGACTAACCATTTTGAGATGCTCTTATGATGTTGGGCTAGCTTTCATACTTGGTACATTTTGTACTAATGCATATTGCCTACATTCTAATCAAATGTAGGGTTTTGGAGATTGAGTTCCTTTGAAGGCTAGGTTTCTAAGGAGCAAGAAGAAGATTGAAGATTTGATAAGTCCTCATGGCTTCGAGGACAAACTCATTATTCCTTTATGTTATATCTTTATGTTCTAGACATTGTATGGGCTACGTCCCAAGTCTTTTATTCAAGAGTTTAATAGATGGTTTGAGACAAAGGTTTAGTAAGGACTTCCGTTTGCTTATGAAAATGTTTTCGATTGTATGGTTTTAAAGAAATTTTAAATGTTCCATACTTTTCTACTATCTTATGTTATGATTATGCTAAGGGTTTGTATGAGACCCCTTCGGGGTCAAGTACGCCATGTTACGTCTAGGGGGTACCCCTGGGTCATGATAATATCCATGTTTTAAAAGTTTTTCTTTATATTGCATTTATGTTATTGCTTTATATTGAAATGAGTTCAGTTAAGTTGAGTTGAGTTGAGCCAAGTAAGTTCTTCAGTTCTTATCAAGCTTATGTCTTGTTTTAGAATTCCCCTCATATACTTGTACATTCAATGTACTGATGCCATTTGGCCTGCATCTTTTTATGATGCAGACACATGTAACCAGGATCAACATCTAGTGCATCGTTGATTCTAGTTGAGCTCCAGAGTTTGTTGGTGAGCCTCCTTGTTTCCGGAGAATCCCTTTTTATTGCTTTTCAGTATTTAGTTCAGTAGGACGTCGTGGGTCTTGTCCTGACATCCATCTCAGTTATTAGACGTATCATAGATAGACATTGAGTTAGTTCATTTGTCTTTATCTTGTTATTGACTTATGTTCAGTTTTGAGGTGCCACTTTGGCTAAGTTAAATGTTTATTTTTAAAACATTATGAGTTTTGTCATGACTCGAGAGCACTCTCTAGTCGTAACTGGCGTTTTCGACCTCGAAGAGGTCAAATACAAGCCTCATGGATCTTTCATTCATCGCATAGACACTAAAACCCCCAAGGAAAAAAAATTTCTTCACACACGAAGAAACTTTCATCAAATAACAAGCGAAAGACTTTCTAGACTTTATCCAAAATGTCTCAAAACCATCTAATACTTGAATACAACAATGGGACTAAGCCCACTCAAAACTATAACAAAACTACAAGACATAAAGGAACATGTTGGTTATTGTCCTTGAATATATGAGGACTCACCAAGTCTTCATCTTCAAACATCTTAGAAACCTAACCATCAACCATGGAATATCGACATCTCCAAATCCCTACACTTTAGTCAAAAGGGAAAGAAAGGAGTTAGTACAATTAAGTACTAAGTATGGAAACCATGCAAAAACATGCTATAAAGGGCATTTGGTTGAAAGTCATGCCCTATGCCATTTTAGTAAAACTTCATGAATATTGACATATTAGACATATTATAGAACATAACCAACATATAAGACATTAACCACATTATAGACATACTCAACTTTTTCACCACGTAACTCATTTTATCATCCAAGAACCCTTATCTAAAGTTACCCTAAGACACACTTGAGTGAGACATGAAGTGGTCGCCCATACAACCTCTTCATACACACCTAAGTGTTCCTCAAGGCTACTATAGACAAGAACCATTATGCTTCAAGGTAGCATACTAAGTAACTCACTTCATTAACATAAGCTATCCATTCAACAAATCATTTAGACAATAAGTCAACATTCTTCTTTAAAGTCATTTAGGACACATTCATGCATTTAGGGAACTTCACACTTTAGTCATATAGACTTAGGGAACTCACTTTAGCACCTTCAAAGCTTACTCGTGCCATGTGTAGATAGCATCCCATACTCCTACCTACACGTTGTAGAACCTATCAAGTAACTAGAGTTCACACTAAGGACATCAAGTTTTACATTTAAAGATCCAAGTGTCAAGAATGCTCATAGCACAAATTTCCAAGAGATTCAATAACAAGGCTCGCCCAATATATACATCATGTCGTCACACCAAGCACAAACAAGTATCAAGAAGGCCCGACTCCCAATATCAAGAAGGGTCAAAGCCCAATAATCAAGAGAACCAAGAACCATATTAAAAATGGCTTTCTAATTTGTACTTAAAATGGGCAACTTCTATTCATAAGACGGACTAAAAATCTAGAGTCAAGTTGGCAAGTGATCCGAATCAAGAGGCATGCCAAGAGTGACAAAGTCACAGCCACAAGAAGGACAAGGTCCCAACAAGAGTGCCAGGTGATCAAAGAGTCCGTACAAGTGGGCGAGTTACATGAGCGTCTTTAACGTCTTAAAGGATACCAACACGACAATGCAAAGTGACAAGAGGTAGCCAAGGTACCAAGATCAACTTTCAAATATTTCCGCAGTTAAAAGAGTGCAAGTACAAGTTTATACATAAACTTATTGCTTTAGCAAAGAACCAATCCAACACAACTTTGCAAGTTCAGACCGTAGACCAACCAGCGTTTCAAGGTCCTCAACTTGTTCACGAGTATATACAACCTTAACAATACAATAAAATAACTTCTTTAACTTCTATTAGCTCAGTAATGTTGATGTAAAATAGGATCATCATCACAAGTAAGCCTAGCATGTACAAATACAACTATGCTCCCAAAACGGTGAATCTGTCCAACCTGGTACCTCAAGTCGCAAGTTAGATTTGAAGAGGAAAACGGCAAAACTACACTTTATAACCTTCATGCAAGATGTAGGTACATCTCTAAAGGTTGCAAATAAACAAGAATCACCGCAAAATATATTTTGTACAAAAAGATATATTCAAAACACTACAGCTGATCATACAGGATTTCAATTTCCGAAATCTGGGCAGAACCTGCCCTATGTTGCGTCCCATATTTCGTATCCATAACAGTTAAATTAGAGTTTTACATAAATATAAGAGTTGTAGGTATACGAGTTATCTTTCCAAATCATATTTATTCATTGTAAACTAAGTTCTAGAGAATAAGATATGCATAAATTACTAAACACTACCCAACTCACAAACGGATTTCATCACTGACATGTGAAAGGAATGCCATAGCCTATCGATTTATATTCAACATAGCTTTTCATTTATCAAGAAGAGCACCTAAGTCTACCAAGTCAAGAGATGACATTCAACAATATAAGGCACTTCACATTCCATCATCTTCATTCATAAGTGTTAAGAGAGAACATACTTTTAATCACAACACAATAATACTTTATTCAAGCTCATCTTGGGATCCCATGAACACATTTATATTCACAACATGATTACCTTTACTTCATTGGATTCTCATTCAAATCCTTTACATCACATTCACATATATGATATCATGTCAACACTTCAATTCCTCATATAATGCCTTCAAGGCCATAATCATAATACATTCAATAAGTAAACACCTCCACCATAAGTGGATCACACATCAATCTATCACAATTCTATATCAATTCAACATTAACAATGAAGTTAGGACAACTTACCCTTTTCCAAAGCCACAATCACCATTCCTCAATTCTTCAACAATTCTCAATAGATAAACATAGATAATAATAGAAATCAACTACTCAACTCAACCTAAGCATTTTTCCATCATCATTCAATCATAAACATTCAACCCACTACATAAGCCAAATTTAGAAAACTTGGAAAGACATGGGTTCATGGACTTTTCTTTCTTAAAACCATCAATAAACATCAATAATAACATAAATCATCATTAAAAATCATTTAATGCAAGAACCCATGCTAGAACCGAAATTAGGACTTTATTGAGTTTTTGAAGAACTTTCAAAACACTTTGATTTGGCTCCTTGAATGGAAAAGGAATCAAGGATAAAGGATCCCCATACCTTAACCTTCATGAATCCCACGAAAATTGAAGAAGAAAATCCATGAAATCCTCAACTCTAGCTCCCACTTCATCTTCTTCTTTGAGTTAGAGAGAAATATAGAGAGAGGGAAGACTTGGGGATTTTGATTTTGGGAAAAGAGAGTAAATGACTTGTTAAAAGACTTAAAACCTTATATAAGTCATTTAATTAACTCCTAACCGACCCCCTAAGCCCTTAATATAATAACTAATTAATTCACAAAGCCCCAACTAAAAATTAAAATGTCAAAAGCCGGCAGCATCTACGGACCCCAAATCTCTTTAACCAAACTCAAAAAGCCGATTTACATTATTTAATCAAGTTACCAACTTCAATACACATGTGAGGCTCTAGTTCTTCCTATTTCATTTTTAGGGTCGTTACAAGTTTAGTTTGAGACAGTTGAGTTATCTTACATTTGAGTTCTTTTCTTAATGCTTAAAGTCTTCCGCTGAGTAAGTAAGTCAAGCCAAGGGTTCACTTGGGGCCAGTAATGGTTCTCGAGTGCCAGTCCTGCCCAGGGTGTAGGCTCGGGGCGTGACATAGGATATTCAACATCTACATGTCATTTTATAGGTTTCCTTAATTATATGTCCATATGTATGAATTCTTATTCTTCTTTGGGTGATGTGACTTAAAAGTATTATGGGAGACCTTTATTATTTGTAACCAACCTTCTTTAACCGCTAAAGTTTTATGATGAAAAATCTTTAAAGTAACACATGATTTTCAAAACTCTCAAATATAACTTAAATGTTTAAACTATTAGAACACTTGATATTTGAAATACTTATTTTATAAATTATCTAGGAATCAAGTATAGGAACTAAGTAAATCACCTTAAACTTGTTATGAACATCTTCAAGGTTAGGTTATCTTTCAAAAAGTTGAGTTAAGTTTTCAAGCTTATTCGGAAGAACATATGGGGTTCCATGAGATGGATACATATCATACGAAAATGATTACAAGGTTATGAGAAGAAGAGTACAAACGGGCCAAGATTGGCAACATGACAACGGTAACATATATGTTCTATAAATTCATGACATGACATGTTATGCATTATATTCCCGAGTTATTATCGGGAGGTATGGGGCCTATTGCCTATATTTATACGTATGAGACACCGATGGCCACAAGTTTGCGAATATGATGTCGGTTAGCTACTGAAAAACACCACCATTGCTAGTATTTGGTTGGGTATGTCATGCATTTGCATCTATATATATGTATTCACGACATACGATTATATGAGCATATCATGCATAGTAAAACAGTAAGAGGCAAAATGTCAGTCATGGAGATTATTTTAGTTTCAATTTCAGATGGTATCTCTATTACCCTTTTATAGCTGCTACTTATGATTCTACTTTCTTGCTTTTTGTTTCGTGCGAGCAGGTTCAGGCAGAGATTCTGATCGATCCACCCGCTAAGATTCAGGTTCAGCTGTGAGTTGGTAAGCTCCATCTTATCCTGAGGCTATTAGAGAATGTTTACTTTTGTTATACAGTTTGGGTATAGTCGGGGCCTTGTCCCGACAGTGCTTATGTCACTCGTATAGGCTATCATGGACACATTATTCTTGGTTTTATTTTGTAAGTTTTAATCTCCAGCCCATAGACTTGGTATGTATATATATGTGTCTATAAGTAGGTATGTCTTCAGTTGCGGCCTCGTCGGCTATCTAGTACATCTTTATTTTTTTGGCTTGTCTACCATTATTTGTATGGGTTATTGTCATACAGGTCATGACCTTCATGGTCCAGGCTTCACATTTTAGATGTTGTGTTGCCTCATCTTTTTGTCTCATAGTTTGGTTAGCTAGTATGTTTCAGTGGCTAACTCGATCAACTAGGTTATCGAGTGCCAGTTACGCCTTCCTATTTTGGGGTGTGACACTATTCTATACGAACTTATGATTGTACTGTTAGTCTTAAATTTTGTCTTTCCAAGTATTATTGATATGATTAATAGTATTTTTCGTTGGAATTTTTACTTAGCACCAAGAGGACTTGAAACGGAGGCTCTCCCATTAGTAGAGGTCAGGTCTTTAGAAGTAATCTCTTTCTCTCAAACTACGTGCCCTTGTAGGATGTCTTAAATGACCTAAGCTTATGGATCCACTTTAGAAATAATGAATGATACATAGTTCTACCTTGGTAAGTAGACTCTCTCTTTTTTGTGTGAGGGTTACACCGGTTTCCATGTCATAGCTCATATGGTCTTATTTTCGATTGACGGTAAAATATCCCACAAATGAATTACGTTACTACAAAAAGGTTTTATGAAAGCTTTCTTTATGATTTTAAGATGCACTGACCTTGTACACACTTTATGAATTGTCTTTTAAACCTTCACTATGTCTTTACATGGTCTTGCATATTCACGTTGCTAACTCATTATTATATTTTATTTATGTTTATGCATATTTCTCCCTACTTAGTACATTCACCATACAAATGCATATTTATGCCTATATTGTCTCATAATATAGGATCGGACACTCATCCACATGGACGCACTTAGGTGATAGATCAGTTGTTGCTACTATTGATTGGTAAGTCGTCATAGTTAGAGGGCAAGGTCATTATTAGCTTTATGATTTCTAGTCTTTTCAGTTTTGTCTTAGTCACATTATGATTAGTAGAGATATTGTTAGATATAAATAGTGTTTTGTGTATTCTCTTATGTACTATGTTGGTATCTTTTATGCCATTAGTAGATTTGAGATTTATATCAATTATATCTCTTGAATTGTACTTTACTACGTCATGTTAATGTCAAGTGACTTGTTGCGCCTCTCGAAGTCTTATTCTCCATGTCACACCTCAGGGATACTTTGGGTCGTGACAAATATCCCTTATTATTTTCTTCCAACAACTTCAAGACACAAAAGTCTCTTAAAGAGCTAAACCTAGGGTTTTATTCAAGAAAGTCCATCTAGAGTTCTTCCTTCTATTTTAATTTCTACTCCTATAGGTATGTAATACTATCATAGTCAGGAACCTAATTATCCCTCACGCCCTACATCTACAGTTTCAGTTAATAAGATTAAAGCTAGGGTTTTTACTCCAAAATTTATGATTTTGAATTCTCTCTATTTCATATTGTTCATTGTTGATCCTATTATATTTCATATTTATTGATGATTCTTGGTTAATGGTTCATGATTATTCTACCACATGGGCCTTTTTAGATAAGGTTACTTGAAAACCTTGTTATAGTATTCATATGAATTGTATTCATGAATAAAGTAAGTTTCAAGATTTTTAAAGAAGTATATCAAGAAAGAGTTCAAGAAAGTAACACCTTTGTAATGCCTTTTTGCCTAAATGGTTGCCAGTTTTCTGATAAAAGTGGCGCTTGAACGGATGGTTTACAATCTCACATCTACAAATCATCAGTCAAACGTCAGCCTCACTTGGAACCTCAATGATGAATTATTTTTACACTTCTATTATGTTACAATTTCTTTTGAAGACTATGACTTCTCAAAAGGGGTCATCAAACAAGAAGGACCGCCAACCCTCTTCTTACATTGACAAAGGAAAAAGTAAAGGAAAGAGAGGATAAATCTCCTCACAACAAAGCCAATGAAGTTGAGTGGATGAAATATAAGTATACTCTACAAAAGCAAATGCTTGAGTGGATGAAAGATAAGTACACTCTCTACAAAAGTAAATGCACCTTCACTCCGGAAAAGAGCTTCAACATAGCTAGGTTGGGGGAAGAATTCATCACCACCAGAAAGTGGATTCCCCTTCACAAACACCCCATAGGTCTTCTTTCCAAAATTGGTCATGGAATTTTATGTCTCATCTCAGGTAAGGCATGAGCTGATGGGCCTTTGTGGACCTGCAGAAATGTTTCCAAATCTTTTTTCAGTTCTTGTGAGGGCGTGGAGATCGACAATACACCAAAGGCAATCAACTCTCTCTTCTAGGATGAAAAGATAAGGAAAAAAACTGCATTTACTAAGAAAATCTCCACCAAGAGCAGCCACCTTCTATGGGTTGCCAACTCTATTGTTGTGGGCCAAGCCACACTCTGGAGCGAATTTATATGTGTGCGGCTCATTCCCTCCAAACATGAACAAGGAGTCCATAGAGCTAACATACTTATCGCTTGTTTAATTACGGGGTCCATATCAACTATGGGAAAATAGTTGCGACATAAATACGAAGAAAAGCACGACAAAAGACCCTCTATATGCCTTTCCCAATTCTAGTTGGAGAATTGTCTACTCGTGCCCATGTGAGGTACGTACCTTTGGATGTTGCTCCACCCGCTATCGGGGTGATTGATGTGGATTGCAAGAGAAATTACGAGGAACCTAAGATCAATAGGCATAAAATTAAGATGTTGTGAGACCAATATTTTCCTCATGATACTCCGAAGAGACCAATTCTAGAACCAAGACATGCAACAATGAGAGAAAACACTAATCCGGGAGGAACTTCTTCTCAACTATCATTAAACTAAAGTTCCTACCACTCACTGATGGAACTAACTTATTCTAATAAGTGCCAACTGAAAAGGCTTTCAAAATCTCCACCTAGCATGCTCATGGCTGTGACGAAAAGAGCAATAAAGGGCTTGGCGAATAGTGTCAATAACGTGTGCAAAGAGGCTGTCATTATTTTGCAAACTGACATGAGAGACTTATAGGGGAAAGCTCTGATACAGGATAGTGAAATGTCTATGTTGGTTGAGGTATGAAAACTATGAAAAACACCCTTGGACTAATAGATGTTTTGATGTGGAGTATGGGGATCGCAAAGGAGGGAGCCAATGAGAAGATAACAAAAATGTAACAAGCCATGGAGGTATCTGTTAGGACAATCACTCACAAGGAGATGAAGTTTAGTCTAGCGTGTTGTTCGAGCAACACGATGATGAAATGGGGGTGGGTGATGAAGAAGAAGAGGTCCAATGATCCACCAAGTGTTTCCCCCTTCTAATTTTATTACAAGAGCATTGGGGACAATGCTAACTTTAAGTTTGGGGGTCATTTGAGGTTATTTGTGTGTTAATTTGGTTGTTGTGTGTTAATTTTTTAATTTTTAATTTTTGTGACTATGTTACGGTTGATTTTACTTTTCTTTTAAGAATGTTAAACTATGTCATGTTAGGCGTATGAGATAATCTTCTTGATTGTTAGCCGGGTTAATCTTATACTTCTCTATTATATTACTAGTCATAAATAAACACGTCTTTGTAAATAATTGTTAGTTGCATAAACACCAACATTTCCTATATGTCGCGTTTATTTTCAAAGGAGCAAAATATTTGTTTTCTTCTTTTATTTTATTTTTTTCTTGAGTCGTTTTTTGTGTTGAATTGGGTTGGCGTTCTCTATGATAGATTGTGATACTACTTTCTTAAGAGAAAATGTCAAATTTTAGTTTTAAATCGAGTCTTGTGTTGTACCTCTTGCAAGAGAGACCACCATAAAAGATTTCTTGGAAAAAGAAGTTTTAAAAATGCTTTTAAAAATGGAAAAAAGTGAATTGAAAAACAATTTTTTATCATGGTTCATACATTTTTTATTTGGCTTTATAATTTACAAGTGGGATCTCCCCATTGTAGTTTGTCAAAAGTCATTCGAGTTAATTGATTTTGAGACTAGCTTGAGAGTTTGTTGGATTGTAATGTCTTGTGCGGAAAGGATTTGATTCATTCTTGTATGTGCATGTAGTCTAGAACTTGCCCTAAAATATGTTCCAAGGCAAAATTCTAGATTTGACTTGTCTTGAAAGATGAACCTATGCCATTTTTTACCAGCCAATCTATCCCAAATTCCCCCTCCAATAATGTGACTTTAGTCAGCCTCTTCGAGCCTAGACCAAATTTTGTATCCATCGTGTTGCATACCTTGAACCTTTGTAGCTCTCTATCTTGACACCCTAATGTCTCCCTAGTTACTAATGGTTTGTAATATAGGGTAAAGCCTAAGTTCCGAGAAGAAGAAAAAAGTGAATGAGTTGAAATGTAGGCAAGAAACTAAGTTTGGGAGTTCGTGCACCAATGAAACAAAGAGGTTTGAGCCAAAACATTAGCACCATAAGCTTTAATTTGAAAAGTGCTGAAAAGATTCTATGAATGAAGAAAAATAAGAATGTCACTTGACCAAATGATACCCTACATATTTCCTAAGTCTAAGCTAACCCCGCAAATCCTTGGAGATTTGAGTCTTATCAATCTACATTTGTGGCGATCTACATACAGGGCGGGTTAATGTGTATACTTGAATTCATTTGTAAAAGGAAGTGTTTTGCATGATCTACAATCACTTGAACTGACATCCTTAATTGTGTGTGAGATTCTCTGTTATGTGAGTGACATTGTATCCTTCAGGTTAATTGAGATGTCTTGATTTCAATTGATTTGCATGAATTCGACAAATTTGTGTGAATCTTTAGGCAAAATGAGAGATTGATACCATTGACTTGAGATTCTTTAAGATTGTGTTTGAATGAAAAATTGGTCACAGACCAATGATGAGATATGCTAGTATAGAGTCTTTTTTATTTGGAGTCTTTTGTTTTTGTTGGTTTTGAGTCAAGTATATAATTATGTGAATTATATCTTTGGTGTAATTGATCTTAAAACATATATAATGATTTTTTTTCTAAAAAAGTGAAAACATAATATCATATAAATTCATTTTTTTTCAATTATAAGGTTGAAAAATATTTTCGTCTTGATATATTCCTAAAATAATTAAGAGTTTTGACTTAATTAAGACATTGATAGTTATTCATTTTTTTAAAATAAAAAATAAATATACATATTTATCTTGATATTTGTTGTTTAACAAAAATATATTAATAATTTCAATTTTTTATAATATTGGGCCTGTGTCACGTGTCATTTCCTCTAGTAGGATCATAAGTCAAACATAGTATTACTCCAATATAAGATATACTAGACATAGGAGCCTGAGTAAGTAAGTGTCCAACATATGTTATTGTCTTTGGCCCAATTTATGCAATATAGATGGAATTTAGAACTTCAATTAATGTTTTATATGTTTTTGAAAATAATTGAAAATTTTAATTATTGTGTGTTAGAGTAATTTATACGTCATTTTCAAATAATATGTGTTTCTCCCCCCTGTCCCAATTTATGTGGTGTAGATGGAATTTGGAGATCCAATCTAAATTATTTATTATATATTTTAGATATTTTGAAATTGCTATATTGTGATTTATATTCCTTTAATATTTACGTAATTTTTAAATATAAAATTAATATTTTAAGTTGTTAACTAATGTAATTTATAATATTTTAAAGATAATTTTCAAGCATATAACATATTAAAAAGTAAAGTAAGATAAAATAAAATTATAATGAAAAAAATAATGAAGGACCCACTACAAGCACATAACTCAAGCAAACATCGTCAACGAGCTTTGGGCTCGTTTGGGCTTGTGGTGTCTTATATCGTAGAATATTACTTTACTTTATTTGACTTCTATTAATAAGAGTCTAGGAAGAGGTAGGTGGTCATCAACATGCCTGCTTCCTAAACAGGTAATTTGATCATTTTGTACTTTTTTTCTGTTTTAATTTGTTTGTATTATTTATTTTTTTAGTCTGCTATATATTTAAAGATTAAGTAAAATAATATTATCTCACAATAATTAGCAACTTAAAATATTTATATATATATATATATATAAAAGATTGATTTTCCCATAAATTAGGATAGAGAAAGTAACATATAATATTTGAAATGACTAAAAAGTACTATAAACACACAATAATTAACAACTCAAAATTTTAAATGACATATAAAAAGTTCGGTTGACTCTCAAAATTTCATCAGTGTCACATAAATTGAGATAAAGGGATTAACATATGTTATTTCAAAATAACGTAAAAAGTATTATAAATCACAATAATTCACAACTTAAAATATATTTTTAAAAAACGTGAAAATTTTAGTTGACTCTCGAACTTCTATCGGTGTTACATATATTGGGACAAAAAGAGTAACATATATTATCTGAAAATTATGTAAAAAGTACTATAAATCACAATAATTAATAACTTGAATATCTACAAATCATATTTTTTTGTTTTTAATTGACTCTCCAAATTTCATTTGTGTCACATAAATTGAAACAAAGTGAGTAACATATATTGAGCTCGTGTTGACACAGACTCCAATATCGCGTGTGTATATATATATATATGCTTGATTGGTTTTAGTGAGACATCTAAATGTGCAATGAAATAGTTGATGTACCGTCTAATATGAGTTTCATCGTTTGATGAACTAGGTAAAACGTAGTTCATGTGCTATAAAAAATTTGTCTTCTCATTGGAAAGAAATTTTCATCTTAACTTAATTTCTGACGATGTTTTGTAACTTTTTAATAATACTATATATTATAATACTAAAAATGTAGTCTTTATTTCTTCTGTTGCCCAATAAAACTTGTGGACGCACCCAACTAATTAATTATTTTGAATGTTGCTTTACCATCTTTATTTAGAATATTAATGGTAAAATAATCCAATTGCTAGAGAAACAAGTGAGATAAGAAAGTTGGTTGGCCAACCTTCTTCTTTAATGATTAATAAAATAATATATTTAGGTGTTTCACATTGTAGTAACCTTTTTCTCTTCTACTTTCTTAATCTTTTAATTATGCTCAAGGAAACAAATAAAGTAATTAAAAAGATGACAAAAGAGAGAGTTGATTGGATATTTTGTGGCATCAAAGTGATTGCAAGCTAGCTAAGACTGACTTGATAGGCATAATGTCACAAGCATATACAAAATTTCTCCATCCGCACAGAGAGTACCTTTTTTTTTATTTGGTATTCATATTGAAGCTCGATTAAATTTGAATCTTCGTCTGAAAGTTCACATAAAAAAATAAAATGCTTTTTAACAAAGACAACATTGTATCTAACAAACTCGAAATCACTAATTAAAATTAAATAAATATTTACTATTCCAACACAACTTTTGTTGGTACATAGAGTACATTGATTGTACATAAAGGTTATAAAAAATAATAAAGTCCGGCGCTACAAGACACATTTTTCATCTCATTGCACCAAACGGGTTGTTCCCAGCTATTAGGCGAACCCCAATTTTTGTCATTGTCGGTCATTAACGTCCGTTTATTTTTTAATTATTTTTAAAATAAAATAAAATTAAAGGAGTAGGCTTGCAACAAACTCCATTTTAATATTCTTTCTTTTGTTTGCCATTTTTTGCAACGAACTACAGGTTGTTCCTTTTTTCCCCATTTTTTCAATCAAGACTCGAGATTGAAATTTCTTTTTTTTGGTTCATTGTTCTTTAAGCTTACTTATGCTGATGTGATTGAAAAGAATTTCAGGACTATTGTCACGATTCCGATCTGATGTGAGACACCTTACTAACCTCTGGTGGAAGAATCAACTAACTATTATCACACGGTCCATGTCCATTAAAGAATAAAAAATAACTTGTTTTCAATTCAAAGACAAACTTTCATAATTTCAAAATTAAGTTTCATAAAGCACAAGTCATTATCATCAAACATTTGCGGAAGAAACCTCCTAGGAACTGGAAGTCCTATACCAAAACATCTACTAGTCTACAATATAGCGATGCAACCCAAAAACAAAGAACTAAAGAGAGTCTCAGTCCAAAAAATGGACTAGGAAAAACAAGATGAATCCATGACAGCACAGAATAAACATCTCACCCTTGAATCAGTTAATGCTAGGATCACAGTTGAGATCAAGAAGCAACTGCTGAAATATGTCATGTACTCAACAAAGAAAGAGCAAGTGCAATATAAGTACACAAAATTCATAGTGTAATGATAGGATCATCGACTAGTTCCAGCATATAGAATATGAACAGGCAACCACAACTTAGTAAAAACAGATAACATACAATTATAACCACAATTATGAACATAACACCGACTCTCAGCCCTCACCATTAGTTAATATGCATAATAAACATGAACAACCACATCATAACAAGTCAACCCGATCGACTCACTTATGGAACCCACACACGAACAGTTAATGTACTAGGCATAGTACCCAAGCCAACCATTTGTATGTACTAGTGTGGTACTTGAGCCAACCATTAGTGTGTACCAGGCGTAGTACCCGATCCAACCATGGAAATATCATATTCGAAACATGGTACCCGAGTCAATCATCAATCACACATCACATTCATAATGAATTGCAATCACACTTATACACACAAGTAAACACATACATTGCATGTGATTAACAACAATTAACATTTCAATTCATGCTCCTTTCATTCCCTAACCATACATCATACATGCAGTAGTAACGAAGCAATTAACAAGTACATATAACATAAATGATAAATAAATAACTATCACCAACCTCAAATCAATCTTTGAAAGCTTGGACCTGAGTCTTCCCCTTACTATGAATCTTGGCTTGTTCTTAGTCTACAAATAATAATATAACACAAAATTGTTCTCTCATGGCCTAATTATACCCGAGTGATACTCAAATCCTAAATTTCAGGTCATTCCCATGATCATCATTACCCAAACCAAGGTTTTCTATCATTAAATCCTACAAAAACCCTCCATGAGATAACCACCATAGATTCTAAGGTCTAAAGAATCAATTACTAAGTTAGGGGGAGTAATTAAATTACATATATCGATGAAAGCGATTGAAAATAAAGAAAATTTACCCTAGTTCGTCCTTACTCTTCCCTAAAACGAAATTGCTAAACAATGGGGAGTTTTGTAAAGTTTCTGCATAAAATTGTAGCTAACCTCACTATAACAGCCCCAACCCACTATAGCGGTGTTGCCATAGCAGGATCACCTCGTATAGAAGGAACTTATTTCTCCGTTATAGCAGTGTGGCACTTGCTGTAGCGGCTTGTATAGGACAAAAACTTAGAAATCTCCCCAAAAATCCCCATTTTACAACAAACATTCATACCTTGACTTTCAAAACCAACCCATTAACACCAAGTTTAATATCGGGAGTTATACTTGCCCGAATTTGATTATGAAAAGCCCCGCCAACTCCTTAATATCTTAAATAATAGAAAATCAGCTCAAGCTTAGATATTTTATCCAATTCTTTCTCGAATTTTTCTAAACCTCACCTTTCTTAGATTTCGTCTGAGTCTAGCCTAGTTTGAAAATTTTAGCTCACCACTCCAAAAGTGTCCTGGCCTAGTTTCTTTTACACTTAGTTCACATGTAACGATGGAATGGGTCGTTAAAATAGATATCAATTTACCCATCGCTCATCATAGAGTTGTCAAAAAAAGAAAATCTAGCTAAGTCAAGAAGAAAGTAGTACCTGGATCCTCGAACAAGTGAGGGCAATTGTCCCGCATGTCCCTATCGGTTTTCCAAATGGCTTCCTCAACTAGGCGATGGTTCCACTAAACCTTCACGGATTTGATTTTGTTTGTCCTCAACTTTCAGACATCCTCATCAGGAATAACAACCAACTCTCATTTGTACTTTATATCCTTGTCTATCTATATCGTGTTCCACTTGATTATATAATCTCTATCCTCATGGTACTTCTTCAGCATGAACACATGGAAAATTCGTGAACTATAGAAAAGTTGGGTTGCAAGGCTAACCTGTACTACTAACTCCACACTGCCAAGAACCTCAAATGGACCAATATAATGAGGATTAACCTTACCTTTCTCGCCAAACCGCAATACCCCTTTCATTTGTTACACCTTCAATAAATAATTCTTACCAACCTGAAACATCATGTCTCTTACCTTGCAATCTGCATATTCCTTTTGCATGCTCTGAGCTGTCAATAGCTTGGTTTGGAATCCCCTTACCTTTTCCTGGGCTTTCCTCACCAAGTCAAGAACCAGAGGTTTCACATCTCTCGTCCTCTAAAACACAACACCCGACCAACATCAAGTGTGGCATCTGGGGTCTCACTAGATACCACCTTGTCCCGAATTTTGCTCAATTTCTCATCCTAAAATATCTCGAATTTGATCTCATCAAGGAAGGTGGTTTAATTTCGATGTTGGACAACACTCCACCGTTATCTAAAATTCCCAAGTGCATGAATTCAGATGCTAGAGTTTGAATCTCCCTAGAAAAAGATCGCTCAAGTAAGCCAAATTACCCATGATAATTGTACTCAATGCATCTACAATCACATTGGCCTTACCTAAATGGTATTTTATCATCACATTATAGTCTTTAAAAAATTCCATCCACCTTTTCTATCTCAGATTCAAATTTTTCTGTGTGAGCACATGTTGCAGGATACGATGATCAGTGAATACCTCGCACTTGACACCATAAAGATAGTGTCTCTAAATCTTGAGTGCAACAAGTACCACACACTGCCAACTCAAAATCATGTGTTAGATAGTTCCTTTCATGGAGCTTCAATTTCCTTGAAGCATAGGCTATCACACTATTATCCTGCATTAACACCACCCAACCCAAAATGAGAAGCATCACGAAATACAATGAAGTCCTTACCTTTTACCCAGATTATGCTCAGATCTTAAACCTAGACCATTCTCATGAGGATCCCTACCCGAATAAAGGTTTATACACCATTAAATCCAACAAAACTCTCTCATAAGATAACCACAATAGTTTCTAATGTCCAAGAATCAAATTTCTAAATTAGGTGAGTAATTAACTTACCTTTACCATTGAAAAACATGGAAAAACTCTCACCCTAGTTCACCCTTGCTCTTCCCTAAAACGAAATTGTCAAATACTAACGATTTAGGAAAGCTTCTGCATAAAATTTCGACTAACCCTGCTATAGCGGCGGCGGCATAGCGGGATCATCTGTTATAACGACGTGTAACACCTCACTATTTGAAAGAACTAGAAAGAGATAGAATTAGAAATAGTCAGTTTTGGAAGGTATGAAAAATCTGGAATTTTGTTCAAGTTAAGTTAAGAATGAGTTTTGGGTCAACTTCAAACAACCATAAATCCTATATCACAATGATTTAGGTGTGATTCCATATACCGTAGGAAAGAACTTGGGATTATCTTTCCAACCCACCAAGTTCACGCGATTCTGAGTTTGTATGAGTGAGATATGCCCATTTGAGGTTCGGATGTTCAAATAAGGAAAGTCTAATCCGGATTTTGGAAGGGTAGTGTAGTCATTTCCTTACCCAATTATTTTATTTCATTTTTAGGAGTTTATTTGGGGTCTAAACTAAACTTGGTCAGTTTACGCTTTTGAAAAACTAAGTTGGGGTTTTGAGGGAAGAGAAAAGAAGAGGAGAAAAGATGAGAATGAGCAAGAATCGTCAAGTTCTTCAAGAATCGCTTGTGGATTTCATCAAGGGGTGATACCTACGAGGTATGTGAGATCACATAGCATTGGTTTAGTCCACCCACGCGCTAATCATGATTCAATTCAGCAAAGTTATATAGTTTTGAAAGCAAATCTTATGAGTTCTTGATGAAATTCGTTTGAAATCTTGTGGGTTCTTGAGGTTGATTCATGATTTTAGGTATGATTTTGAGTTGAATCTTGCATATATTAAAGGTATAGTCGATCTAAGTGTTTGGGGAAAGAACCAAGTTGATTTAGGGGGTTTAAAGTTGAAAAATGAGCAAGAAAAGTCGGGACTTACCTAGGCAGGGGCCTGGGGTGCCTCCCCAGCCAGAGTGCCTCAACAGAGGCACTGAAGTTTGGGTCTTGGGGCACCGTGCCAGCCAAAGCTCCACACTCTTGCTTCTGAAGTTTTCCCTCTGGCGCTCCATGTCATTCTGAGCGCCAGGGACACCAGTTCTTCCCATTCTTCTCCCATCTTTCCGTACTAGTTTCTTAGCAACGTACCTATGTTTCCTAATTGATTCCAACACTCTAAGGTAAGTCTAAACATCATGAAATAATCCATAAACATGAGATCAGGAACCTTGAATTCATAGTTCAATTCAAGGAAAGTTAAGAGACAAGTTAAGAAGTCAAGAATCAACTTAATAAAAGTTCATAGAATTTTTCAAAAGTCATTTACAAACATTTTCATGTTGTTTTAAGACTTAAGTTTTGAGTTGAGTAAAGAGTAAGAGTAAATTTCATTTCTTAAAAGATTATACGAGAACTAAGTACTCCCAAGAGTTAAAATGTTTTCACATTTGAGCAAGAAAGGAAACACTTATTTTCAAGAGAGCTTTAAGCTAAGTTTTGAGTAATTATCTCAAACCAAAGAAAGAGTTTTTTCTTTAAAAAAATATGAGTTGAGTATATTTTGGGAGTAGTATTGAGCACCGATATGGGGACGCGAGTTCATAATAACTCAAGTCTCCATAAACCATGTAGCCATCATGGGTAGAAAATGATCATACTTTATAGATGATTTCTTAGATTTTTTTAGCATAGACTAGTGGATCCACTTAGTTAAGGGTGTTCTATATGAAGACAAATTATATGACAGTTCTGGCAGCGTGGGCAAGACGTTGTATCACCACTTAGGCTTATAGTGGTGGTTGACGGTTAGAGAAATTCCCACAGTATTATATTACTTTACATGTAAACTGAGTTGTTATTTAATATCTTTAACAAATTGAGTTGCTACTATTGTTTTAAATGCTTTGTATAACTGCACTATTATTGTTGTTTTACTTTGCATTTGAGTTAAGCTATTCATGAGTTGAGTAAAGCCAAGGTAAGTGTTCTTTTCAGATTCCTTTCAAGCTTATGTCTTGTTTAGTATTCCCCTCGCATACTCGTACATTTAATGTACTGATATCATTTGACCTGCATCATTTTATGATGTAGACACAGGTAACCAGGATCAACATCCAGCGCCTCGTTGATCCAGTTGAGGACTTAGAGTCAGCTGGTGAGCCTCTTTGCTTTTCGGAGGACTCTTTTTACTTTGCTTTCTAGTATTTCAGTTGTTAGGATGATCAGGAGTCTTGTCCCGACATCCTTATTTGTTTTAGAGGCTTCATAGACGAGTAGTCACAGTTCTTTAGTCCTGTATTTCAGATGTTTTGCTATAAGGCTTGAGTTTCCAATTATGGCTAGTTTGAATGTTTATCTTTAAATGTTCTAAGTTTATTCTAGCTAGTTGTTTTACAAATGCATTTGATTCGTGGAAAAATGCTTTAAGTCTTCCGTTGAGTAAGTAAGTCAGGCCAAGGGTTTTCTTAGGGCCAACAATGGTTCTCGAGTGCCTGTCCCGCACAAGGTGTTGGCTCGGGGCTTTACAAGCTTGGTATTATAGCCCAAAGTTCAAGAGTCCTAGGGAGTCTATAAATTCATGTCTGTAGAGTCCTAGTTATCGGTGTGAAGCGCACCACATCTATAATTATGAGGTTGCAACACTTTGGAAAATTACCTCACTTATTTTACACTCATTTCGTGTGTTAGAGTTTGATCTCTAGAAAGTTTCTTATAATTCATGCTTGCGCATATTTTCAGTTTACCTCCATGAAGAGTTGTCTGAGGTCGTACTGCTAGGAGGAACGTTGAGGAGCAAATGGTATCTAATGCACCTGAAGTGCAACCCCAAGGAGAAGTCACGAATGCTGAGTTCAGGGAAGCGATTCAAAATTTAAGTCAAGTTGTGCTTAACCAGGTTGGATAACAAAGAGGAGCTAGACAGGAAGTGGCTGATACTTCGAGGATCCGAGAGTTCTTGACGATGAATCCTCCAAGTTTCACCGGTTCAAGCACTACTGAGGATCCAGAGAATTTTGTTGAGGAATCGCAAAAGGTATTTGAGGTCATGTATGTTGTCAATGTTGAGTGAGTTGAACTAGCTGCATATCAACTGAAGAATGTTACTAGGACTTGGTTTGACCAGTGGAAGAAGGGTAGAGGTGAGGGATCACCACCTGCGAGTTGGGCTTGTTTTAAGGAGGCTTTCTTGGAGAGTTTCTTTCCCCGAGAACTGAAAGAGGCCAAGGTACGAGAGTTTCTCACCCTTAAGCAAGATTCACTAAGTGTTCATAAGTATAGCTTGAAGTTCATCCAACTTTCCCGATATGTTTCGGAGATGGTTGCGGATATGAGAAGCAAGATGGGTTTTTTTTGTTGCTAGGTTGTCCCGTCTATCAAGCAAAGAGGGCAAGGTAGCCATGCTAATTAGGGACATGGATATAGCATGGTTGATGGTCTATGTTCAGCAGGTTGAGGAAGAGAAGCTGAGGGATAGAGAGGAGTTTAGAAACAAGAAAGCGAAGACATGGAATGAGTCTGGGCAGCAAAGAAATAATGTGAATCGGTCTTCTTTCGAACAAAAGCAAAAGGGGCCTGCTCCATCATCTGCTAGTGCACCTGCACCCAGAAACAAATGTGAGTACAATGGTGAGAATTCACAGAACTTCAGAGCTAGACCCACACAGTCTTAGGGTAGTGTGGCACAAAGAGGTAACTGGGCTCCTGCATGTTCTAAGTGTGGAAGGACTCACCCAGGTAAGTGTCGTGATGGCTCCACAGGTTGTTTCAAGTGAGAACAAGAGGGTCACTTCATGAAAAAGTGCCCTAAGAACCGACAAGGTAATTGAAATCAGGGAATTAGAGCCCAATCTTCATCAGTTGCTCCACCAGACAGGGCTGCACCTAGAGGAGCTACTTCTGGTACTAGAAGAGGAGCAAACCGCCTTTATACGATCACTAGTCATCAAGAGCAAGAGAATTCTCCAGATGTTGTCACTGGTATGATCAAAGTCTTTACTCTTGATGTTTATGCTTTGCTAGACCCAGGAGCAAGTTTATCTTTTGTGACTCCTTATGTTGCAAATAATTTTGATGTTCTTCCAGAGAAACCTTGTGAACTCTTTTATGTTTCTACACATGTTGGGGAGTCTATTCTAGCTGAGCAAGTCTATCGTGATTGTGTCATTTCCATCAATCACAAGAACACCATGGCTAATTTAATTGAGTTAGACATGGTAGATTTTGATGTCATTCTTGGTATGGACTGACTTCATGCTTGTTATGCCTCCATTGATTGTAGAACTCGAGTTGTTAGGTTCCAAATTCCTAATGAGCTAGTTATAGAGTGGAGTAGCAGTTCAGCAGTGCCTAAGGGTCATTTCATTTTGTACCTTAAGGTGAGGAAGTTAGTTTCCAAGGGGTGTGTCTATCACTTAGTCTGAACTAATGACTCTAGTGTTGAGATACCTCATATTCATTCAGTTTCAGTAGTAAAAAGATTTCCAGAAGTTTTTCCTGATGATCTTCCCGGAGTCCCTCCTGAGAGAGAAATAGACTTCGATATAGACACTCAGATACTCGTCCTATGTCTATTCCACCATACATAATGGCATCAGCAGAGTTAAAAGAGTTGAATGAGTAGTTGAAAGACCTCCTACATAAAGGTTTCATTCGACCAAGTGTCTCACCTTGGGGGTGCTCCGGTCTTATTTGTGAGAAAAAAAGATGGTTCCCTTAGGATGTGTATAGATTACCGCCAGTTGAACAAGGTTACCTTCAAAAATAAGTTTCCTCTTCCGAGAATTGATGATCTTTTCGATCAGCTTCAGGGTGCTACCTGTTTCTCTAAGATAGACCTCAAATCAGGCTACCATCAGTTGAGAGTAAGGGAATGTGATATTCCAAAGACAACATTCAGGACCCTTTATGGTCATTATGAGTTCCTAGTCATGTCTTTTGGTTTGACCAATGCGTCTGCAGCATTCATGGACCTTATGAATAGAGTATTCAAACCTTATTTAGATATGTTTGTTATCGTATTCATTAATGACATACTAATCTATTCAAGGAATGAAGAAGATCATGCTAGTCATCTCAAAATAGTTCTCCAAACTTTAAAGGATAGAGAGTTATATGCCAAGTTCTCTAGTGTGAGTTTTGGCTTGAGTCTGTGGCCTTTTTAGGCCACAATGTGTCTGGATAGAGAATTAAAGTTGATACTCAGAAGATAGATGCAGTGCAGAACTGGCCTAGACCCATATCTCCAATTGATATTAGAAGTTTCTTGGGGTTGGCTGGATATTATAGAAGGTTCGTATAGGGGTTCTCATCTATTTCATCCCCTTTGACCAAGTTGACTCAGAAAATAGTGAAATTTCAATGGTCTGAAGCTTGTGAGAAAAGCTTTCAAGAATTGAAAAGAGGTTGACTACTACCCCAGTATTGACCTTACCAGAAGGCACGTAAGGCTTTGTTGTATATTGTGATGCGTTTAGAGTTGGTTTGGGTTGTGTGTTAATGTAGAATGGCAAAGTTATAGCTTATGCCTCCAGACAATTGAAAGCTTATGAGAAGAATTACCCAACCCATGATCTAGAATTAGTTGCCGTAGTTTTTAATTTGAAAATATTGCACCACTATCTGTATGGTATTCATGTGGACGTGTTCATCGATCACAAGAGTCTACAGTATATGTTTACTCAGAAAGAGTTTAATCTGAGACAGCGAAGGTGGTTAGAGTTACTCAAGGATTATTACATGAGTATTATTTATCACCCAGGTAAGGCTAATGTGGTTGTTGATGCCTTGAGTAGGTTGTTTATGGGTAGTACTACCCATGTTGAGGAAGAAAAGAGAGAGTTAGCGAAATATGTGCATAGGCTTGCATGATTGGGAGTTCGTCTAATCGATTCCACTAAAGGAGGAGTAGTGGTGATGAATGGAACTGAATCATCCTTAGTGTCAGAAGTGAAAGAAAAGCAAGACCAAGATCCTATTTTGCTTGAATTGAAGGCAAATGTTCACAAGTAAAAAGTATTGACTTTTGAACAAGGGGGAGATGGCGTATGGAGGTATCAAGGTAGGTTGTGTGTACCAAGGATGGATGAACTCCAAGAGAGGATCATGGAGAAAGCTCATAGCTCCAGTTATTCAATCCATCCAGGTTCCACAAAGATGTATTGTGATTTGAGAAAGGTTTATTGGTGGAGTAGTATGAAGAAGGGAATTGCAGAGTTTATTGCTAAGTGCCCGAATTGCCAACAAGTTAAAGTAGAGCACCTAAGGTTGGGTGGTATGGATCAGAATATAGAACTTCTGGAATGGAAGTGGGAGATAATCAATATGGACTTCATCACAGGTTTACCAAGGTCTCATAGGCACCATGATTCTATTTGGGTGATTATTGATAGAATGACAAAATCAGCCCACTTTTTGCTGGTAAAGACTACCCATTCAGCAGAAGATTATGCTAAGTTATATATTCAAGAGGTGGTTAGACTTCATGGGGTGCCAGTTTTGCTTATTTCAGATAGAGGTGCACAATTTACTGCACAGTTCTGGAAATCTTCTCAGAAAGGCTTGGGTTTAAAGGTGAACTTAAGTACTGTTTTTCATCCTCAGACAGATGGTCAAGCAAAGCGCACTATTTAGACCGTAGAGGATTTGTTAAGGGCTTGTGTGATGGATTTCAAGGGGAATTGGGATGATCAACTACCTCTCATTGAGTTCGCTTACAACAATAGTTACCATTCTAGCATCCAAATGGCTCCTTATGAAGCTCTTTATGGGAGAAGATGCATATCTCCTATCAGATGGTTTGAAGTTGGTGAAGCTGGGTTGATAGGATCAGACTTAGTTCATCAAGCTATGGAGAAAGTGAAATTCATTCAAGAGAGGTTGAAAACAACGCAAAGTCGTCAGAAATCCTACACTGATGTTAGGAGAATGGAGTTAGAGTTTGAAGTAGATGATTGGGTATACTTGAAAGTTTCACCCATGAAGGGTGTTATGAGATTTGGTAAGAAAGGGAAGCTTAGTCCCCGATATATTGGCCCTTACAGAATATCCAAAAGGGTTGGTAATGTAACTTATGAGCTAGAGCTACCTCAAGAGTTAGCAGCGGTTCATCTGGTATTTCATACTTCCATGATGAAGAAGTGCATGGGAGATCATTCACTTATCATACCAACTGAAGATATTGGTATCAAGGATAACTTATCCTATGAGGGGATTCCGGTTCAGATTTTAAACCGTCTGGTTCGCAAGTTGAGAACCAAAGAAGTAGCGTCAGTCAAAGTCCTTTGGAGGAATCAGTTTTTTGAGGAAGCTACTTGGGAATAGTACTCTTTAATTTATATACTTGATGTGTTAGATTTGCTTGTTGGGTGTTTGAACTGAATGATAGTTGTTACACCCTTAGCCTAGTAAGAGTAATATCATTCGAGGACGAATATTACCAAGGGAGAGATATTGTAACACCTCACTATTTGAAAGAACTAGAAAGAGCTACAATTAGAAATAGTCATTTTTGGAAAGAATGAAATATCTGGAAATTTGTTTAAGTTAAGTTAAGAATGAGTTTTAGGTCAACTTCAAACGACCATAACTCCTAGATCAGGATGAGTTAGATGTGCTTTCATATACCGTAGTAAAGATCTTAGGATTATCTTTCCAACGCTGCCGAGTTTGCGCGATTTTGAGTTCGTATGAGTGAGATATGCCTATTTGAAGTTGGGATGTTCAAATAAGGAAAGTCTAATTCGGATTTTGGAAAGGGTAGTTTAGTCTTTTCCTTACCCAATTATTTTATTTCGTTTTTAGGAGTTTATTTGGGGTCTAAACTAAGTTAGGGTTTTGAGGGAAGAGAAAATAATAGGAGAAAAGAGGAGAAGGAGCAAGAATCGTCAAGTTCTTCCAGAATCGCTTGTGGATTTCGTCAAGGGGTGATCCCTAGGAGGTATGTGAGATCACATAACGTTGGGTTAGTTCACCCACGCGCCAATCATGATTCAATTCATCGAAGTTATATTGTTTTGAAAGCAAATCTTATGAGTTCTTGATGAAATTCGTTTGAAATCTTGTGGGTTCTTGTTGTTGAAGTTTCTTGAGGTTGATTCATGTTTTTAGGTGTGATTTTGAGTTTAATCTTGCATATATTGAAGGTATAGTCGATTCTAAATGTTTGGAGAAAGAACCAAGTTGATTTAGGGGATTTAGAGTTGAAAAACGAGCAAGAAAAGTCTGGACTTACCTGGGCAGGGGCCTGGGACACCGCCCCAGCCAGAGCGCCTCAGCAGAGGCTCTGAAGTTTGGGTCTTGGGGCACCGTGCCAGACAAAGCGCCCCACCCTTGCTTCTGAAGTTTTTCCTCTGGCGCTCCACGTCGCTCTGAGCGCTTGGGACGCCAGTTCTTCCCATTCTTCCCCCATCTTTCTGTATTAGTTCATTAGCAATGTACCTATGTTTCCTAATTGATTCCAACACTCTAAGGTACGTCTAAATATCATGAAATCATCCATAAACATGATATCATGAACCTTGAATTCATAATTCAATTCAAGGAAAGTTAAGAAGTTAAGAATCAAGTCAAAAGAAGTTCAAAGAGTTTTTCAAAAGTCTTTTACAAACGTTTTAACGTCGTTTTAAGAATTAAGTTTTGAGTTGAGTAAAGAGTAAAAGTAAAGTTCATTTCTTCAAAGATTATACGGGAACTAAGTATTCCCAAGAGTTAAAATGTTTTCACATTTGAGCAAGAAAGGAAACACTGATTTCCAAGAGAGCGTTTAAGCTAAGTTTTGAGTAATTATCTCAAACCAAAGAAAGAGTTTTTGTTTTAAAAACATATGAGCTGAGTATATTTTGGGAGTAGTATTGAGCACCGATATGGGGATGCGAGTTCATTATAACTCAAGTCTCCATAAACCATGTAGCCATCATGGGTAGAAAAAGATCATACTTTTTAGATGAATCCTTGGTGTTTTTTAGCATAGACTAGTGGATCCACTTAGTTAAGGCATTCTATATGACGACAAAGTATAGGACAGTTCTAGCAGCGTGGGCAAGACGTTGTATCACCACTTAGGCTCATAGTGGTGGTTGTTGGTTAGAGAAATTCCAACAGTATTAGTTTACTTTATATGTAAACTGAGTTGTTATTGCATTTCTTTAACAAATTGAGTTGCTACTACTATTTTAAATGTTATGTATAACTGCACTATTATTGTTGTTTTACTTTGCATTTGAGTTGAGCTATTCATGAGTTGAGTAAAGTCAAGGTAAGTGTTCTTTTCAGATTCCTTTCAAGCTTATGTCTTGTTTAGTATTCCCCTCACATACTCGTACATTTAATGTACTGATGTCATTTGGTCTGCATCGTTTTATGATGCAGAGACAGGTAACCAGGATCAGCATCCAGCCCCTCGTTGATCTAGTTGAGGACTCAGAGTCAGTTGGTGAGCCTCTTTGCTTTTCGGAGGACTCCTTTTACTTTGCTTTCTAGTATTTCAGTTATTAGGATGATCGGAGGTCTTGTCCTGACATCCCTCTTTGTTTTAAAGGCTTCGTAGACGAGTAGTCACAGTTCTTTAGTATTGTATTTCAGATGTTTTGCTATAAGACTTGAGTTGCCAATTATGGCTAGTTTGAATGTTTATCTTTAAACGTTCTAAGTTTATTCCAGCTAGTTGTTTTACAAATGCATTTGATTCTTGTAATAATTCTTTAAGTCTTCCGCTGAGTAAGTACGTCAGGCCAAGGATTTACTTGGGGCCAACAATGGTTCTCGAGTGCCAATCCATCCCAGGGTGTAGGCTCGGGGCGTGACACGACGTGTCACCCGCTATCAGGGGCGAACCCACATGGAGTCTGCCGGGTGCTCGAGCACCCATTAACTTCGTCTCGAAATATATATATTTATGTAGAAATTAAGAGGTATTTGTATAAAATTAACATAGAGCACCCAATGAATAAATAATCTAATTGACCCATTGGCTCTTGGGTGGGTGCTTAAGGCTATTTTAGTATTGTTGAGTCTGAGTTCGAATCTCATTGTTAACATGTATTTTTTATACTTTTCACTCCGCCACTTTCAGAGCACCCACAACCTTAGATTCTAGATCCGCTAACAAAATAAAGTTTAATTCTCACCACGTCAATAATTGTTGAATCACAAAGAACACAATAATATTATGTGGTCGGGTAGAGGGGTTTGTTGCATGGTAAACAACCCCGTAATCTAAATTTCAAATTACACGTAGTCATTTAAAGTTTAAGGTATGTATTTTATATATCATATAGTACAATAAATTATAAATTATAAATTAAATTAATAAAAAAATATCAGTTGAGATGTGGATATCAGGTGGAAATTATTTATATCCATAACTTTACTTTAAATATTAAATTCCCCCCCTCAAGTTTGAAAAATCGTGATTCTCTCCCTTTTTTGCCTAATTAACTTTCTAAATGTCTTCTCTATCTTTACACTATCAAAAGAAATTTATATACACTTCTTTAAAATCATAGTATTTTTGTTATTTAATTTACATAAATCTATAAAAGAACACAAATTTGACCAAAAAGGAAAAGTGAGAACTGAGAAGTATTGCTTGAGTATATAAATTAATGTCGTCCTAAAAGGAAACAAATGAATAGAATAAAAAACAATTTTACTGTTTTTAATGAAATTAATAGTATAATAACTTTATAAACATATTTCGATAAAATTAATATAAAAATAATTATTAAAAATAAAGATATACTTCATAACAAATTTTCTTTAGAGATTATCTACTTATATTATATAACTTAAATAACATTTCATATTAGTGATAACCAAAATTTATTTATCAATGTAGATAATGCAGAATAAGAGATAAACGTATATATGAACGTGTTATTTAATTTGAACTCAACTAGTATATATGTCCTCCATTTTTTAGTATAAATAAGTAAATATTTAAACTTGAATTTAAAAATTATATGACAATTTGTGTGAAATATACTCAAATTAATTTATGTTATGCCATATAGGATACATGCTATATCGTGTTAGAATATATATTACAAGTATATGTACCTACTTATTCATACCCAAAATTGAAGGTTGTAAATGCAAACTGAACTGAAATACTCAACTTTTTGGAGCGGATCAATTTTTTATTGCTCCCCCAACCCCGCCGCCGCCTTCCCTGTCTATATAAACATATACATGAACATGAACATGAACATGTCATTTAACTTGGCTTCAGCTATTATATATGTCTTCAAACTTTAACTGTAAACAAGTAGACACTTAATCTTGAACTTAAAAACTATGTGATAATTGTGTGAGATATACTCAAATTAATTTATATTATGTCATATATGACACATGTTATTTCGTGTTAGAATATGTATTACACGTTTAAATATCTACTTGTTCACATTCAAAATTAAAGACTATGAGTGCAAATCAAAATACTCAACTTTTTAGAGCAGATCAATCTTCTAATAGTCCCCTTGCCACATGGTTAGTGACGGACACAGAATTTTCATTAAGGGGTGTCAATGGTTATAATAAAAAAAAACTATAAATAGGCTAGTAGGACTTGAACACATGACCTCATGGAGTGTTTGCAAGCCTCTAACCAATAGACTAAACCTTCAATTTGTTTCAAGAAGTGTCAATTTATGTATTTATATTTATTAAACTAAAATTTAATCACTATACACAACATAATTTTCCAACGAAGGTATATCGTTCGACACCCCTTGGACCAAGGTAGGTCCGCCACTGCACATGGTCGCTGACAGCACGAAAGCTAAGTCACTAATGTTGTCATATATGTAATCTGAAGTCAAGTTAAAAAGTACGTTAATACATTATTCTTAAAAAAATAATAAACTATTGATATATTTACACGTAATACATACATACGTACCCATAATTTAAAGATATTTCCAACCCTTTTCAATAAGAAAAAAAAAGGTTTTGAGAGTGAAAAAGAAGGATGAATGTAGTGATGTTGTGAGAAAGTGATTAGGCCATCACTAGAAACTTGTCTTTTCTTTTTAGAGAGTGACGTGCCACGTCAATCCACCCCTTCTCTGACTTATGATCAATTATTATAACCTACAACATTTAATGGACAACCCATCTATTTGCCACGTGTCGTATAGGGGGATCTCTTTGCTGCCCATAATACGACAAAGACACTCTTCTAATCCTTATCCTCTTCCACATGGCACTTTTATGATTTTTTCAGCCCAAAAAATACTTTATTTATTCAATTTTAATTGTTATGTTACGATTTTTAAAAGTTAATTAAATTAATTTTTAAAGTTAAATTAAATTATATTAATTTGATATTTTAAATAAATAATTTAGATAATTAAAAACTATACGAAAAATATTATTCCCTCCATTTCAAATTAATTGAATTGTTAAGCTATTTCACGCCTTTTAAGAAAAGAAGATTAAGACATAAATTAGATATAATTTTCCATTTTTACTCTTATTAATTATTATCAATTTTATGATTAAAACAACTAAATATTAATTAATAACTAATTCCAATACTAATTAATGAAGGGTAAAATTGGAAGAACATTTTAAAAATAGTCTTGAAAATTGAACAATTAAGTTAATTTGAAAAATGAAAAATGTCTCAATAATTCAATTAATTTGAAATGGAGGGAGTATAAATTTCAATTTTAGCATATCAATATGATAAAAAATACATCGTAAAATGTTAGTTAAAATTAATATCATTTGACTCTAAAAAGTAAACTATGACAATTAAAAGTGGACAGAGGTAATAAATAAAGAAGACATTTTGCTAGTTATAATAAATAGTAATAAATAGTTTCTTTGAGTCCGATTAAGACTAGATATTTGGAAAAATATAAAATTAATTTATATGACTTATTTTTTATTTTATACTTCACTTGAATCTTCAATAAGTGCATGTTATTGCGTTTATAAACAAAAAAAAATCAACTATATATATCGTTAAACTAATAAAAATTGTAATTTATAGTACTTTTCATATAGCTTTTGACTAAATTTTTTGTTTAAAATATTGAATTAATATAATCTAATTTAACTTTAAATATTAATCAAATTAACTTCTGAAAAAACGTAACATGATAATTAAAAACATTTCATGGTAAAAGAAATAATAATGCGTGTTTGGTAGCTATTAATTTCTACCATTTTACCAAATACCAATTATACTTTTTGGATCTGTTAAGGAAAGCCACCTGATGATTGAAATTTGTGTAATTACATAATCTAGCAATTATATTGATCAATTCTATCTGTTTAAAAAAGAATGACTTAATTTCCTTTTTAGTTTATTTAGAAAAAAATGACCTTCTTTTCTTTTTTGGCAACACTTTAACTTTATCTTTTCATGTAGCATGTTTAAAATCACAAGATTAAAGAGCATATTGGTACATTTGACATAACTTTAATTTAGAACCACAAGATTAAAATGTTTTGTTTATTTTCTCAAACTCCATTCCAAGCTAAATTAGGTTATTCTTTTTTAAACGGAGAGAGTATTTATTTAATAAAATTTAGTATCCTTGTCACACCAAATAACATTGCCGCGTGTCCTAATGGGGATGTATTTGCTACCATATAGGACAAGGACACTCTTCTAATCCCTTATCTACTTCGACATGGCACTTCTATGAATTTTTCAACCAAAAAAAAATACATTTTGCTATTTATAGTAAGTAGTTTCGTTAAAAAGTCCATGTTCACCTTTTTTTTTGTTGTTTTCAATTGACTTTTATTTTTAATGATATTCAAATATAATTCACTATATATGGTAATAAAATGATCTTAGTTTGAGTGATATTTTTTTGACTTTGATATGGTATTTAATCAAAAGAAAAAAAATTAAAATTAAAATATTAATGTGATTGAAAATTATTTTATTAAGAATACTTTATAAAAATTTGTAATAAGATGACATTTTTTAAGAACAAATTAATTTTCTTCCTAATTCCTACGTCCTATTGCGTGTGCGTTTCTGTTTTAATACTGCACTTCAATCTTCAATAAGTGCATGTTATTGCGTTTTTTATAAACAAAAAAATCAACTATATATACCATTGGGAATACCCTTGAGATCGATCTGGTTCCAAAAACTAGCTAATCCCTGATCCATTGAAACTACGTACCAATCTTCTTGACCACAGGCTTAGCATGAAAGTCTTGTATCACACCCTCTACATTCTTAGTATGTGATCGTCTTCTCATCTGATGGTTGTTCAATCAATATATGTCCGCCACCATAACAATGTTTCATCCTTAGTCATCATCAGTACTCTAGTAACTTACCGAACTCAGATTTCTCATCAATCCATAGACCCACAATTATAATATGTTGAAATTTCGAATAGTAGCTAGCCTGTGCATGGGGACTATGAGAACTGTACGTGTGCCTTATGGGCATAGTCCCATTACTTGACAAGCTACTCAATAAAGTCAGATATCACATCAAAAGAAGCCTCTCAAACAGCTGGTACCTCTACATGATCAGTGAAGTTCGACAATATGCGGGGGAATTCATTTATTTTACTTCTTAATTTGATATAGGCTAGGCTTCTTAACCGAGTAGTTAAAGTTATCTTTACTAATATAATATCTTATAGATTGTCAAGTGATTTCGTGCTTAGGCCTTTGAGCACGGAGTCTTGGAATTGTGGTTAGTTATGGTTTAGGTTGGGGATGAATTTGCTTAGTTGATGTTCAACTTATGGTGTTTGCTGAGTGTTATCCTAGGAAAGGTAATTGTGGGTGATCAGATTATGATCAGAAAATAGTAGGTGATGGTTATTTGATTTCCAAGTTATGCGATATGTTCATGTCAACTGTTATATAGTATTACTTGGACAATGCATGTGGGGAAAACACAAGGGATGAATATTGAAATTACATTATGTTGATAAATTTTATGCAATGAACCTATTTAATTTATTTGTGGCTTCAACTGCAATTTTTCATTGTGAATGTGATAGTGTATGTTGTTTGTGATTGTTTGTTGGCTCGGTTACCATGTTGGTACAGATTACTAATGGTTGGCTCGGATTCATGCATGGTATGTATTAGCAGTTGGCATGAGTATCATGCATGGGTACGAGATATCATTTGTGTGCGTACCATGAACGTTCAGTATTTATTTATTGTTTTATATTTATTACATGTTGGTCTTTAAATGGCCGAATTGATATATTTAAATGTTTGGCTGGTCTTTGTGTAGAGTAGAATTGCATACTAAATACCGTAATGATGTTTTTCGGATCATTAGAGGTTCAAATTATTTGAAAGGTGTGATGAATCAGGTATGACTTTTCGTAATGTTGTGGATCATATGATTTATGAATGTTAAGTATGGGTAAGGAATAAGAGTCAGGGTAATGTTTCTGGGGGTGGTTATACTTGTATGTTATCTATTTTACTAAGTTATGGTTACCTATTCATATTTTGTTTAACTGGAACGCTGTTAAGTCAGGATGTTGACTGAGAGTTTGGCTTAGCTGTACTAAAGTCTAGGTGGTATGAGATATATTTGATAAGGGAAATTTGAGTTAAGGTGGTTTAGTAAGAGTCTTGCAGGTGGTTTACTAAATTGATCAAGAGGTAGGTGTTGGCATAACAGCTTGAGGTAGAATAGTAGATTGATTAACATAGTTACTAGTGGTCTTATATTCGAAAAAATTCTATGTGATAGAAAGAATAGGTTATGATCTGATATGAGGGTGGATGACCTAGATGGAGGAGTTGGCAATGGAAGAAGATGGATTTACTTAAGATAAAGTGTATGAATTTCAAGGTAATGCAACTTGTAGTGAGAATGATTGGGCTGGGCATAAACATCGAAAAACCAAATCGAATCGAATCGAATTATTTTGGTATTTCGGTTTTCGATTCGGTATTCGGTATATATTTTTATATTTTTTGATATTTCGGTATGTAATTTTTGTGTTATTCGGTATTTCGGTTTACCGAATATATTATATTATAATATATATTAATATTATATTAATTATTAATATTAAATAATAAATATTACTATAATTTAAAATTAAAAGAAAAAGTTTGTCTTTTCAAACTTTTGTTACTTTTCCACTTTACAGTATCGAAGTTCCCATTTCCTAAAGGCCAAAAGTGATCGACGTTCCCACGTTCCCACTTTCGAGTTCCGGCGACCGTTCTCACTTTCGAGTTTTGGTGATCGGTGTCAACCAACAGTAGCACGCAACAACTACCAATCGACCAGCCGGCAGCCGCAGCACAGCTGCGACCGGCGCGACCAATAGGCAGCAACATGTAGCACAACAACGACCAGTCGTCAGCCGACCTTTCCACTTTCCACACAGCCAGGTGCTACCGAACAAAAAATGATCTAACAAAAACTGAACCGAAATAACATAAATCGAACCGAAATAATAAAAATCAAACCGAATCGAATTATTTTGATTCGGTGTTCGGTACACGTTGTACAAGAACCGAAAATCAAAAAAGTAGAAAAAAAATGAACCAAAATACCGAATGCCCAGCCCTAAGAGTGATGAATGAGTGGATTGACATCCTAATTTTATACTCCCTCCGTCCCTATTTACTTGTCCATATTTCATTTTTTAGTTGTCCCTATTTAGTTGTCCATTTTGACAAATCAAGAAAGGACAACAAATTTTTTCCTATTATACCCTTATTTACACTTCTTGAAAATTGTAAAAGTGTATGTTGTTTCCCTCCAATTTATTTCACTTGAATTCAAATAAGTGGTTGTAATTTTGAAGTGAAAAGTTGTCATAAGGGTAAAATTGTAACTTCACTGTGCTAATCATTGTTGCCTTAATCTGTGTGCTATTTCTAAAGTGGACAACTAAAAAGGGACGGAGGGAGTATTCAAGTTGCATGTTTCTTTGATTATTTGTATGATATTAAGCGGTGGATTTAGATCGACCTATGATGCCTATCAATCCGTGTTGTTTGTACTGATACTACTCTTGATATGACACTTGACATAGTCTGATTACAGGATTCAATGATATTTCATAGGTGAAGACAAAGATGATCTGACAACTTCTATTCATCTTCCTTCATGATAGGAGTTGTATTTGTTTAATTTGTTCACTTTCACATTTATTGTCCAATTTTGAGGTAGTAGTTCTCCTATTAAATGTTAGAATAGGTGTTCGCATAGCCCAATAGATTGAATCGTGATTTATTCACTCACTCTTAATAAATAGTACGTTGCCAAATGTAACTTTTTTATTAAAATAAAAGTAAAATTAAAAAATATCATTAATGTTTTTTTGATTATATGAAATATCATTTATTTTAAATTAAAATAAAAAGATAAAAATAACTTGAAACGAAGGAAACTAAACAACAAACATTTGAAAACAAATAGAAGATAAAAGACATAAAATAACACCTGAAGTCGTCTCTAATTTTCAAAAAGGCACATTAACTATGTGGACGTCCTATAACCCCCCGCCCCTCCCAAAGAAAAACTATTTTGAATTATTACATCATTTATTATCAGTCCCAGATTTTTGAAAGCAAGTGTTATCACAGACCAATCATTACGTAACACCAATCATTATATGACACGTGTTGATTTAATTTAAAATACATTTTTTTTCATTTTAAGTTTTTTAATCCTTTTATTTATTTATTTATTTATTTTTCTCTCTTACCCTTTGATTTTTTTTTACTTTAATTTTGAATTCACTTTAAATTCGACTTGACCTCCCACCCCACCCTCACCCTACCCCGCATTCAAGGCTGACCCCGTACCCTCATTTTCTTTCTTTATTTCTTTCTTTCTTTTCTTCACCTCCCACCCTCACCCTACCCTATGTTCAAGCTGAGCCCCTCTCCCATCCTCACCCTACCCTATGTTCAAGCTGAGCCCCTCTACCATTTTTTTCCTTCTTCTTCTTTAGCCTACTTCCTTTCTATTCAGGCAATTTTTTTCTTAAAAAAATCAAACTATTTTCTTGCCTTTGTTGAGTTATTGATAACAAAAATAATTTATTTTTTTTTAAAGAAATTCAAATTTTTTAAGGTATCATCAATTAATTTATTTCGTTTTCATATAACTTCAAAAATTTAAAATAATAGTCTTGAAAGATTTAATGAATTCCCCAAAAATTGAAAAACCTTAATTGAATTCGGATACCTGGTGGAATACTGACCCCCATATTTGACTAAGGAACATGTATATTCTATTTGTTCCTTTGCAAATTACAACAATTACGTTATGTAAAACAATTAAAGTAATGGTACAATATTTTATCACGGAAATCCTCAGCTCATAAAGGGAAAAAAACCACGACCTACACTTCTGTAGAATTTAACTCCACTTCATTAAACTCTGAACCTCAACAAAAGATTACAAACCTATGTAACATAAGGAATTATAAACTCTAATTCCTAGATGCCAACAACCAACTAGATTGTCTACCCCACTTCAAGTTATGAATTCGGATTACAACTTTGACTCTTTGTATAGATAAAACGGATGAATGAGATCTCTATTGATCCATATTTGGTAAAACATTTTTAGATTTTTTCTTTTGCCCCAACCTGTTCCTTTGACATGATTCCTTTCTTTTAACACAGTTGATTTTTCTATTTGAGGCAACCTTGAAGTTTTTATTCATGTGTGTTATAACTATTAGACAAGTACCCTTTGAGTGACCAATACTACCACAATGTGTGCACAAATAAGATATTTTCTTAGGAACTTCTTTAACAAAATCTATTCCACATTTAGCGTTATGTGTTCTACTACTGAGCTGAGTTACAATCATTGAATACTGAGTCCATTTGTTTGTCCTCTCAAGCTCATACTTAGTTCTAGCCAGGTCAAGATTTATTCTTCTAGATTTTTCCCTTTCAGAAAATAGTTCATCTTTTAAAATCTTTAGATCTTGGTCATATCTGATTTGGTCACCACTAAAGTTGGTAATTGGACAGGATTTTTCCCGATTCAATCCGATTTCCGTACCAGTATATCCGGTACCGGTTAAACAGGTAAGGAACCAGTCTTATAGGGTACCAGAACAGGTACCGAAATGGAACCCGAGTTTTTATTCGGTTGATCCGGTTCAACGGTCAATTCCCATTTTTTTTTAATGTGAACATTAGAATTTAGCCATTGGGCTGGGGCCCAAAACGGCTCAAATTTGCCCCTACCCCTCTCTAATCCCTTAACACTATAAATATATCCATATTCTTTCATTTAACTCACAAATTCATAAACTATTTCATTATCATCTTACAAAATCTCTCAATTTTCAATCTCTCATAAATTCATAATTATTATTTTTTGATATTGACTTGAAGTTCGGATTTCGGAGATTTATTTGAAGTAAATTGGAAGATTCAATTGGCATCTCTCAATTCCGACTTTGGTTATACGTCTACTTTTACGTAGACGTTCGGTACACTCGTTTCAATTTTAATTTTTTATTTGTTCATTAATTAAGTTATTTTTTTATTATATTATCTTGATTGTTTTTCATAATATTTAAATATCTTAAACTTGAACATGAATTCGGAAAGAAATAGTGATAAAAGACCAATGTCGGAAAGAAAAAATAATAGAGGAGGAGAAAGTAGTTCTAGTTCTAAACATTTGCCACTAGATGAAATTCTTTATTTGAAATGCTTGAAGTTGCTTATGTTTATCAAGAGCCGATACAATTAGTTTTTAATGCTCATAATGTGGACCCGAATTTAAGAATTGTCTATGAAGATTGGGAAAATACAAAAGAATTTATTAAATTTTTAAGTGTTTTTTATAAAGACAAATGTTGCTTCTGGTCAATATTGTCCAACTATTTCTTCTATTTTAATAAATATTTGTGTTATTTCATCTGAATTTGCAAAATATAAAGGAAAATATCGATTTAAAGAATCACTTGCTTTATGATTGAAAAATTCAAAAAATATTTTTTCCCTATTCCTCAAATCTATTTGACTGCTACTTTACTCAACCCAAATTACAAATTAAAAGGTGTTGAAAGAATGGTTGAAAAGATTTATGCAAATTTAGAAATTAAAGATGATAAAATTTCTAGTGTTATTTATAAAAGCTAGAGATTTATATAATACATATAAAGGTATAACAAAAAATATTCCAATAGTTGAACCTCCATTTTGTAGGCCTAGAAGTGATGATATAGATGAGTTTATGAATGATTATCTTGGTCTTGAATCCTCTACGAGTTTATGAATGATTAGTAAACTTTAAAGTTTCAAATTGAAGTTTCATAAAAAGTTAAAGAATAAGTTAATAAATATTTAATAATAATATATTATTAATAATAAATATAATAATTAATAATATATATTATATAATAATTAAAGTTAATAAATAAATAAATAAAATTACCGGCAATGATCAAGTAAGGATCGGTTCCGGTCCGGTCCAAACCGGTTCCGATCCGATAACTATGGGACTGGGCGAAACTTACGGAAAATTCTGGTAAAATTGGTTTCGGTAATTTAACCCTGTAACGAGGACCAATTTCGATAAAACCAATCTTGTTGATTTGATCCTGTCCAATTGCCAACCTTAGTCACCACTAATTTTGCCTTTCCCATTCTAGTGTAACACTTTTCAGATTTGAGAGCCAAAGTGCAGTAATCAAGTTGTTGTACCTGTTTCTTTAGGAATTGATTTTCTTTCTTGAGATCATAACTAATTTTTTCAAGATCAGTATATTCAAATTTTAAACTGGTCAAGAAAGTTACTAACTGATCACTGTTTTCATTCAACTCTTGAAAATTATCTATGAGATTTAAAATAAAGGAATAAGATATTTTTTTCTTTGAAAAACATTTTAGTTTATTTTTAAGTTCAAGAAGATTTACCTCCCTTATCACAGTGTCTGATTCAGAGTCTGGTTCATAGTCCTCCATGGCCATCAAAGCAATATCTTATGTATCATCTTCATTTGAGTTGTCTAAACCTGTCCCCCAAGCAACATACATAGTGTTTTCAAATTTTTCTTATTTGCTTGAGGACAATTTTTTCTCATAGTTTCCACCCTTTTTGAGGTTTTTGCAGATTACGACTATGTCTTCATCATCCAGATCAGATTCATCACTTCCAGTTGCTTTGAAAGAAACAATTATATCTTTGCTTCTTTCATTATTTTTGTGTTATCAACATTCATTCATCACGTAAGTCTTTAGATTCGCTACAAGTTCATCCAAATTCATGGTTGTCAAATCTTTTACTTCTCTAATTGTAGTGATCTTGATCTCCCACGACCTAGGTAGATTCTCAGTACTTTATCAACAAGTACCTCAGTAGTGTATTTTTTTCAAATACACCAGTTCATTCACAATAATAGTGAATCTAGTAATCATATCTTGAAGTGATTCACCACTCTCCATCTTAAATGCTTCATATACAATGCATAGTCTAGCAATTTTAAATTTTCTTACTTGGGGAGTTCCTTCATGTGCATTGACCAATGTGTCCCAAATTTGTTTCGTTGTAGTACAACCAGAGATGCGATTGAACTCGTCAGGTCCAAGTCCACATACAAGGATGCACTTAGCTTTAGCATTCTTTGCGAGCATTCTATAATCAAGTTCTCTATATTGAGCCTTGGGCTTTGGAATTACTTTTCCTTCATCATCCTTCATCATAGGAATAAGAGGACCATTAGCAGCTCTCATCCATAATTCATAGTCCTGGGCTTGTAGAAAATCCTCCATTCTTTCCTTCCACCATGAATAGTAATGTCCATTGAATAGTGATGACATGTTGATGTGTTGACCTTCACTGTGTCCAAGAGAAGGTGCGGAATTCATAGATCTTATCTTGAGTTATTAGACTCTACAAAGATAACCTGCTCTGATACCAATTGTTGGAATATTGACCCCCTGATTTGACTAAGGAACATGTATATTCTATCTATTCCTATGAAGATTACAACAATTACGTTATGTAAAGCAAATAAAGTAATGACACAATATTTTATCACGAAAAACCCCAGCTCATAAAGGGAAAAAAACCACGACTTACACCTCTGTAGGATTTAACTCCACTTCATTAAATTCTGAGCCTCGACAAAAAATTACAAACCTATGTAACCTAAGGAATTATAAACTCTAATTCCTAGATGCCAACAACCAACTAGATTGTCTACCCCACTCAAGTTATGAATTCGGATTACAACTCTTGTAATCGTATGAACTAACTCTAATTCCTAAACTCCAACACAACCCCCCAAGGTTTATAATCTCAAGTCTTTAAGTCGCCCAACTTGAAGACTCTATTCCTACTCTAGTTTATACTTCACTGAATTTAGAAAGAATTGAAGATACAATTCAATAAAAACTCAATAGAAGCAAACTTGACTTAAGAACTATAAAACATAAGCCTATGAATATGGATCAGGTTCTTCGATCTTGTTTCCTTGCGCGTTGGCTGTACTTTGTAATCAGAAATCACTCAAATATGAACTCCCTCTATTTGATTGTATTTTGCTTGTAACTTTCTGTTTAAGTGCGCAAGCTTCTTTGGAGAAAATCTTGCCCTATTTATAGACAAAGGATCTTTCCTTCTTCAATTGGATCTCGGTTACGTTTGTAGTGGTTCCTACTTCTTGTAGGATTAGGTATCCTATTTTAACTAGGTTATTCATTATGCGCTTCCTCTTCCTTGTAGGACTCCTTTATAAAAGGAAACATTATGTACTGGTTTCTTGTCGAAAAAGCAACTCATCCATCGCTTTATATATAACTTCTAATTCACGTGGTTGACGTTCTCCTTATCCCAGCCGGATTCGGTCTGAAAGGAACACGTCGGCGCAACCTGCTCCTTTTCATCTGTTCCCTTACTTGTCAATCATCAAAATCTTTCTCGATCTAACAATACCTCCTAATCATATTGAAATTTAATGAGTTTATCAAATTTTTCGAAAGGTAAAACATTCGTTAGATAAAAATTTAAAATTGAAGAGAGTTAAACTAATTGTACTAAAAGAAAGAGGGTGGAGTTGTGATTTAAAGAAAAAATTATAAAGAAAAAAAGTTAAAATAATTAGAAAAATAAGAAACTATATTTTATAACAAAATATTTGTTAAAATAAAATTTATATTCATTATTTTAGATTGCTCTTTTTAAGAAAGTGCATACATTCTCTATGTTAGGTAGATAAAAAATCATACAATAATATTAATTTAAAATAATTTTAAAAAATAGTAAAACCCTCACATAATTTAAATGTCTTTTTAAAAATTCGAAACAATTTCGTGTCACTTTCTTTTCTAAAAAAATAGAAAGATGTTAAAAGAAGATCCGACAATTAGACAAATTAAAGTAAGTTGGACAGACATAGGAGCCGAAACTTCAGATTACTCTTTCCAAAAACCACGACAAAAAACATTAAGTTCAACGTCATAAGCATCAGACTTAAGACTAATCCATCAATTATTATTTTTTTTTTTATTACTTCTCCCGTTTCACAAACAATGATCTAGTTTGACTTGACACAGAGTTTAAGAAATTAAAGAAGACTTTTAAATTTTATGGTCCTAAATTAAAGTTATGTCAAATATATAAAATTATCCTTTAATCTTGTGACCTTAAATATGTCACGTGAAAAGCTGAAATTAAAATGTTACAAAAAAAAAGATGTCATTCTTTTTAAAAAAAACTAAAAAAAAGAAGACCATTCTTTTTTAAACGAAGAAAGTAATATCTTATACTAGTTGCACCATGTCATCATCAATTTTTGTTTCTCCAACATAATCCTAACTTCTTATTTTAAGATAGTTGTATTCTGACTTATCATTTGATATACATTTAAATTTATATAAAGTTGAACAAGTAAATACATAAATCCTACATGACATAATACATGTAGGACATCATATAAGATTCAAAATGTCATATACGATGCGTGTATCTATTTATTCAACTTCTGCACACCTAAAAATAAATACATGAGTCCTAAAATTTATGATATGTTTAATATTATAAATTAAAAAATAAAATTTCTTTTTTTTAAACTTCATGTTCAATAAGTTAAAAACACGAGTATTATATTTAGGGTGCATACTCCACCGTCTATTGATAGAGTCCTATATTCAACGGTTATTAGGTCATCTTACACATTTAATCAAGTAAAGACAAGTTTCGAAAATCATAATTTATTAAAATTTGGCATAAAGAGATGTAAGGAAAAAGACTTTTAAGATGCAAACATACTTAAGTCATTAATCAAACAGCTAGTAGCTTATTATTTAATAAAAATAATATTATTAAATAATTGTATGCATGACTAAGACATTGCACCCAACAAAACCCAGAGAAAGCTGACGAGTTTCTGACATCTTTCTTTTATGAAATACTGTATAAATAAAAATAAATGTTGAAACTGTTGACATTAAAAGTACGATCGCATTAAGACTCATTTTTTATATACTTATATAATATAGTAAACATATTTTTGTGCACTTTAATCATTATGTTAATAGTATTTTGAGTTCTCATTTGAAGAAGCTTGCTGCCGCCTAAGCGTTTATTGTTGACATTAATTATATTTTGAATTTTTTTTTCCATGTTTCTTAAAAATTAATTGAAAAAGTAATTTGATTGAATTATTCCTATTTATTTATTTTTATCTCAATATAACTCTACACTTTTTTCACCACATTAATAATCTCTCTTCACATTTATTGAGTAAAATTAAGGTAAAATGTAGTAATTAATTATATTTTAAATTTCTAAATTGTCCCTCTATGCATTTCTACTTGTCATATATGAATTTGTCACACCTACTAATAATAATAATTGGTATGACTGTTTTACCACATTATCTCTATTAATTAATATTTAGTATTAAATTTCGAAAAATAATTTGGAGAATAACTATAAATGTTATAGATAATACATGATTTGTTTTTATAGATTTATGAAAATTTATGTTTTAAGTGAATTGATAAAAATGGATGGAGATGGTATTTTGCATCATCTGCAGAATAACTAAATAGAAGGGGAATGAGTATTATAAATTTGAAAAGACGTGGTTGAGCTGAAGGGTAAGAATGTAAGGATTAAAGTATCAAAACGTAACAAAGTTCAATCAATGATTAATATAATCACTTTTTAATTATAAGAATAAAGCAATAGGGGATTATTGTTGGAAAGACGCTTTAGTGGATCATTAACCCCACTAAGAATAAACGTTGTGATATTGATTAATCCACGTGATTGATGGTGGGAACTCACCCAAAACCTTATTCTTTCTTTTTAGCCTAACCATTTAAACACTTGTCCTAACTAAATTGTTTATCTATTTTGACAACCTCAAAAATTTGATGTAGTAGAAGAACAATATTTAGTTGAACGAACCGAATGGATTATCCCTTTATAGAAAGGAAAAATGATCCAACTAAACTTTGACAAAAATTATTGTAACAATTCCAAATTTTGGGCGGGACATCTACACCCTGAGCGTGACCAGCAATAAGCGATCATTGCTGATCTTCAAGTGAACCCTTGACCTGACTAACTAATTAGCGGAAGACTATCACATGCATACCTTGCCGAAGCATAAAACACAACTCCACTTATGGATCCAACTAAAAATCCCTCAATGAGGTTGGTTAGGAGTCACTCAAATCAACGATATGATGTTATGTTACGCTGGCTATGTAGTTCATGGGTTCGATTTGTCTTAACTCATACCCAAATCGATGCTCAATACAACCCCCAAAATATGCAATAATTCTCATATAGTATCTGTACTGAGTTAATACTCAAATGCTCGTTAGGGAAAACTGATCTTTACTATGTTGGCTGAACTTTTTCTAAAACTATTTATGCTCTTCTCAAATTAACAATGATTTTCTTTAAACAAAATAATGCATTTGGAACCATCAGGTTCCCTTAAAACTCTTCACAAATGATTAGTTAAAATACTTGAACTTACTTTAATTTAGAATCCAGTGCAAGAAAATAGCTATGAAAGATTTTTCAACAACTCTCAATTTAGTAGGGTTCATGTGATAAATAAGCATGAACGACAATTCAATGCATCAAATATCATAGCCTCGATAATAAGAAACCAGAACTTAAATCAATGAATGAAAGGCAAGTTCAGAATACACGGAAGACTTGGGGTAAGAACCCTAAAATTTACTCTTAGTGACTGAATTTAGATGTAGGGTGTGAGGACTAACTCAGTTCATCACTATGAATAGCCTTACATACTTGGAAGGTCAAGGTTCTTGAAGGAGCTTGAAGAAAATGTTTGAAACCCTAGTTTTCTCCTCTTGAATCCTTGTTCTAAGTCTTGGGAACTATTGTTAGAGGGTTAGGGTCGAACTAAACTGAAAAGGACCTTATGTAGGTGTAAAATCGTCAGGATTTAGGCTTAAAATGGATGGGAAAAGACCAAATTAATCCCCACTTAAACCGACAGAATCGTCTATGAAAGGGCATCTACGGTCCGTACTAACTTCTATGGACCGTATTGTCCTCTCGTGGTTCCCACTACTGGAAATCAAGTCTTTGACTGAAAACCATGAACCACCATATACGACCCGTAGTTCTGTGTACGACCCATACAAGATGTCCGTAGAACTCAAGGTGTCAAAATTCACTATGTCTGAAACTCAATCCACGAGCCTCATCCACGACCCATAGACCCATCCACAGGCCTGTTGGCTCGTAAGACTTCATATGAGGGTTGACATTTATTGAAATTTCCAAATACAACTACGATTGGGTTCCACAATCTGTGGTTCCATGTACGGCTCATACATGCCACTCATGGAACCTTGCAGCAACAACCTGTCTACACCTTTCAACTTCAAACTAACTTTTACACTTTTGAGGTGTTACACCTATTACACCCTGCACTATTTAATAGTGTATTTTAAAGATATATATGCGCCCAGCTTTACCACTTACTCAATCAATCATAAGTGATTGTCTCACACGAGTCATTTAATTCATTTAAGTAGTTAAATTAGTCAATTAGTTTAATTAATTGATTTTAAGAAGTATATTTTAAAAGGTCAAAAAAAGGAAATTTGTATTCGATTGTCGACCTTCCTCTTTCCCAAACATTTTTCATCTACCAAATCTGTCAAAGTGGCTCATTTTTCTACACTTTTCTCAATCGTGTTTCTAAATTTCTTGTGGTAACGTGGATGTGTGATCTTGATAACATGACTAAAATCGTGCATGTGTTATTGTTATGGTGTCCCTTCACCTATATTCCTGAATTAGTGACCTACATAACTTGAAGGTTAGTCCTTTTTTCGTGTCTTCTAACCTTACAATTGATTTTTTTATCAGAAATTATTTAGGATTTGATTACTATTGTCATTATTGTTGATTTTGAAGTCAGAAATTTTAGGTTTTGTCGATAAATTAGGGTTTTTTACTAGTCTGAGTTCTTGTATTATAATGGTGATTGGTTACAATATATGTTTGAGTTGTATATGGATAACAATTGTATGAGTAGATAAATTAGGGTTTTCCTTGTCTAAATAGAATAATCCATTTCTCCCAAATTATTCAATTTGTAAGAACTGATTGTGTTCTTCATTTTCTAATATTTATGTATTGTAAATGTGACATAAATTTAGGAATGGGTGTGTTTGCATATATACCAGTGAGATATTAGCATGTCGGGATTTTGAATAGTAGGAGTCGAAAGCCATGATATAGGGTGGAGAAATCACTAAAATATTCGATGTGGATGTGGATAGAATATCTTACTTTGAACTAACTAATGGTATTAAAGAGTTATGATACTACGAGTTGCACCTTTTATGTTAGGCCAACTAGGAGTGACTTTCTATTAGATATACAAAGTGATGGATATATTTTTGAAATTTCACAAAGCTCTCAAGATGGGGATATTATTGAGGTGTATGTTTGTCACATGGTTGATCAAGCAGATGGCCCAATTTGTTTTTTTGGAATACACTCTTACCAATGACGAATCTTTTGGTGCTTCTAATAAAGAAGGGGACAAGGGACCCATGAAGGGGAGAGAGTTGTTCATATTAATGAAAATTTTAAGTTTGAAGCTGCAACTACTCAACCAACAACTTCTCAAAGTTCTGCAACTTCTTAGCCTGAGATTGTTTCACCTACTCAAGCATCAGGTATTGCAATTGCTGAACACCAGACTATTACACCTACTCAAGCATCAACTACAACATATGTTGAGCCTATTGTTGTTGAACCAACTCAACCAACAACTAATCCAAATGTTGAATCTGTTTTTGATGATGACATTCCAGTGCTAGACTCTGACTAGTAAATTGAAAATAGTTCAAATTCAGACCATCAAGATTTGTTCAATGAATGTGATGTTGAATATAAAGTGATGTCTATGAAGAAAAACATAAACACGAGGGCTGATAAGAGGCTATACCAAACGAGGAAAAGAAGTGAAAGAATACTAAATGACTCAAAATAAGTTCTAATTGCTGAAGTTGGTCCAAATTTTTGTTTTGATGAGACTGATCCTGTTGATAGTAAATTAGAAGGTAAAATTATTGGGGATGAGCCTGTGTATTGTAGTTTTGATGCATATAGTGTTGAAACTGATTCAGATGATAAGACAAGAAGGGATAATAGAAGGGTATTTTTGATAAAACTGCTGAAAAAGGTTGTGTGGCAATTGTGCATGATTTTTTAGGGTGGGAATGACTTCAGGAACACTGTTACAAAATATTCACTTCAAAAAGGTGTCCCGTTAGAAAAGCTTACTAATGAGCCCAAAAAGGTGAGGATCAGTATGATTAGAATCTACTATCCTAGGCATAGATGTGTCAAGACCACACGAAATTACATGTGCAATGCTAAGTTCTTATATATGCACTACAAAGTTAGAATCAGTAAACAACCAAACATTAGAATATTCAAATTTCAATAGTTGTTTAGAACAAAGTTGGGAATACATGTTGGGAAGACTAAGACTAGGAGAGCAAGACATAGAATACTACATGAACTAATGGGTGATCATTTAAAAGAGTTTGATAGAAATTTTGACTATAGGGATGAATTGTTTAGGACCAATTCAGGTAACACTTGTGTAGTAAAAGTTGATGATTCTGAAGGTAATTATAAGCTAATTTTTTAGAGTTTCTATATATCTTTTGATATTTGCAGAAAAGCTTTTCTTAGTGGTTATAGGAAATGTATTGGTTAAGATGGATGTTTCTTTAAGGGAGTAACCAAAGGAAATTTTTTGGTTGTTGTTTCTAAAGGCCAATAATCAAATGTTGTCTATTGCATGGGATGTAGTAGAGTATAAGAATAAAAAATACTTGGACATAATTATTTAAATTGTTGATAGATGACTTGTGATTAGGTGATGGTAGAGATTACACACTCATTTCAGATATGTAAAAGGTATGTTTTTTTGTTAATTTACTTATGTTTAATGCATTATTTTTGTTACTGCAATAGTATGTCTTTGTTCATTGTAGAGGCTTAGAGAAATAGTCATGAATCTTTTATCAGAGGTGGAGCATAGGATGTGTGCAAGACACATCCTTGATAACTAGGAAAAACATTGGAGAGGTTTGAAAAAAAGGAATCAATTTTGGAAATGTGCAAGAAACACCTTTGAGGGAGAATTGAAGGCAAATTCGGCTTAAATGAAATTACTAGGTAACAAAAATATTGTTCTAAATTTACTTCACTATAATGTATAATCTTGGTGAAAAATGTACTTTAGGATTGATGTTAAGTGTGACAGCATAGATACCAATATGATTGAAAGCTTCGATGCTTGGATCTTAGCTATAAAGCATAAAACCATTATCACTATGTTTGAAGATATAAGAGTGAAGGTAATGATTAGACTAGGACAATTCCCTCTATTTCAAGAAATGTGATTAACCAACATTTCTCCAATGGCATTGAGAGTACTAGAAAAAAACATAGAAAAGCCAATGAGATTTCATATTGATTTCAATGGAGAGAGAGGCTTTGTAATTTTCGATGAATATGTCCATACTATTGATAAGAAGAGTAGGACATGTAATTGTAGATCAGGGATGTTCAAGGGAATATCATGTCCACATGTCATTGCTAGTATTCTTTACTAGAAATGGAAACCAATTAACTATGTTGATAATTGCTACAGTAAAAAGACTTATCTAAGAACCTATTGTCATTACCTTCAACAAGTGACCAACATGAAAATATGGCCTGATTTAAGAAATTGTCATGTGGAATCTTTAGTTGTTAAGTATATGCCATAAAGGCCATAAAAGATTAGAAAAACAGAGTTTAGGAGTCATAAAATTTTGGAAAATTATTAAAGAAATGTGTTTACATAACTTGTAGCACCTATCAGGGAAAAAATCACAACAAAAGGAGTTGTATTTAAAGGTATGTATTTTACATGTTATCTCTTATTTATGGTTTAAATTTGAGTTATATTGTTGTTGGACCAAGTAATGAAGTTGGTACTTCTGGGTACTTCCTAGACCTAGGGGCAGGCCAAAGAAGACAGCTACTCTCTAGGGGGAATGCCATTTGTCCCTAAAGCTAGGGAAAGGCCAAGAAAAACAATAAACAAGCTAAGGAATAATGATTTTGATGTTGAGGCAGCTGCAAAGGGCAGAGGAAAGACTCGTGAACCCGTTGCAGCATCAACTATAGACAGAGGTATGACTTTTGAACCTATTGCAGCACTAGAAAGAGATATGGAAAGAGTTGTTGTTATAACCACTTCCTCACCTGCAAGAGGAAGAGGCATAGATATTGGAAGGGCTGTTACAACACCCGTAAGAGAAAGAGGCATATGCACTGAAAGGACTTCTACAACACTTGTAAGAGTAAGAGTTATAGGCATTGGAAGAGATTCTACAACACCTGTTAGAGGAAGAGGCATAGGCATTAGAAGGGCATCTACAACCACTTCCTCACCAGCAAGAGGATAAGGTATGAGAAAGGGTGATGCAACTATTTAAGTACCAGGAAGAGACAAGGTGTAACACCCTGTGTTCGAAAGAGGAAACTTAACAACTTTAGGAATTTCAGGTGTCACCCACGAGGGGGCCAACAACACCCCGTGGTTAGACCCACACCCCGTGGGTGGGGTTTTGTGGATGACCACCCTAGAGAATCTGCCTAAGGCAGTGACCACGGGCAGGACCCACTCCCTGTAGATGGGTCCACGCCTTGTGGCTGGGGTCGTAGGTCCAAGCCCAAATTCCAGTGTCTCTGAACCCAAACCACGCTTGACCAGGATAGACCGTATGTCCATCCACGGTCCGTCAGTGTGGTCTCGTGGGTGGGCAAATGGGGCAGTTTTGGTGGTTAAGTTTAGGGGTACTTTGGAATTTTTCGATTTTAATTAGGATTAAGTGGTGTCATTTTACCATAATCTAGACCACCTATATAATTACTTTAGACCCCTAAATTAAGTCATTATTTCAAGACCCCAAAATAAACCTAAATTCTCTCTCAAATATTCTCTCTTTAGAAAGTGAAGAAGAAGAAGAAGAAGAAGAAGATAATCAAGCTAGGTCAAGTCAAGTCTCCATTGTTTCAAGCTTGGTAGGCTTTGTAATCAAGGTATAATGGCTTATTCATTCATGGATTCCTTTCTTCCATGAAGCCCCCATGTTTTCCCTAATTTAGAAGAAGAATTCCCCAAGTCAAACTAGGGTTTCTTTTAATGTTATGGGTTATGGTCCAATAGAGTGGATTATGATTGTTTTTGATAGAATTGCATGATTTTAGTATGATTATACATGTATTCATGCTTAACCTATGATTCTGAGGTGGAATTGATATAGTTTGGTTTTATGCCATGAGAGGGGAAATTGAGAGCTTAGATGTGATCTTCTAAGATTTATGAATTACTTTACGGATTTCTTGAGATTATATCACATAGATATGGATTGCGTAAGAGTAAAACACATATGAACTGAATTATATTAAAGCTTAAATGATGAATTATACTTGTTAGTGCTTGAGATTGAGCCTATATGATGATATATGATTAGAATTGCTTAAGGAATGAAGCATGTGATTAGAACGTCTTAAGAACAAGGCCTATGTGATGATTATGAGAAGTATTGCTTTGATATTAAGGCTAATATGATGAACTATGAATGTTAAAGCTTTGAGAGTGAGACTTATATGTATGTTGATTGTATATAGTATTGTTGTGGAAGGTTTACCCACATGATCTATATTATGAATGTATGCATGTTCATATAGAATATATGTAAATAGTTTAAGACCCCTTTGGGAGTAAGGTGTCAATGATTATGCTAATTTTGTTGTGATGATTGAAAGGACATTCTCATGAACACATAATGAACATGATGTGAAAGGTTTTCTCACCTAAAATGAATCTAAGAGTAAAAGTGATCATGGATGGTGATGTGCTCACGCATCATCTAATAAGACTTCCTAGTGAACTAAGACATGCTTAAATATAGTATCTCGTAATTGTTCAAAGGTTTCATGTATGAATTATGTTAGCTTGAAGTAGTGATGAGATATCTCTTCATGAATCGCTTGACTTGGTAAGGCAAGACCATCCATGGTAACGTGAGATAGTAGAACTCATGGATAGCCTTGGATTGAGAAATCGTACCCTTCCAATGTAGCTTTGACTAGCATAATAAAATGCTTGCATGATAGCTTGACTTGGTGAGGCCACATCATTTCATGATAGCTTGGATTGAGCAATAGTACCCTTCCTTGAGTAGCTTGGACTTGCATGAGAGTGTGCTTTCCATGATAGCTTGGTCTAGTATAGTAAGATGCTTTTCTTTGATAGCCTTGAATTGGTAAATTGTAACCATTCATAAGTAATGTTATGTTGTGGACTAGTAGAGAAATACCCTTATGTGATTACTATGAATATGAGGGACAAGTCCCCAATCTAAGTAGCATGCTTATGATGAATCAAGATTACTTCATGGAAGTATTGTAAGTATGTTTCAATATGAGATTTGCTTGTACGATGTTAGATTAGCTTAGATTGTTGCTATAGTTTCCTTCCTTGATATGTTTGACTTAAGGTGAATGTTCCCTTTTCTATGAGAAATTAGATAAAGATGAGATCGAAAGATGATGAATATGAATGAGGGCCTAAATGGTTTGCTTAGCATGGGTGAGATTTATGGGGTCTTATTCATGCATTGCACAAGCATGCTTTGAGGGTTACTTATGAAGTGCTTTTCTTATGTCATGTTGATCTAGATGCATTGATTATGCCTATGACTATGTTGTTATCCCTTATGCTTATAGTCAATGCCTTATGTTGATGTCTCTTATGATTTTGGTATATGTCTTATGTTGATTAATGCCCATATTATGCTTATGGTGAGATTTATGCTAGCCATCATATTTTAGTACTTTATTGTACTAACACATACTCTTGCCTACATTTTTATCAAATATAGGTTCCGACGATATTGACTTCCATTCTCGTGGGTAGGATCTTAGCAGAAGCAAGCAAGTGAAGATTTGGTGAGTCCTCATAGCATCGAGGAGTTGCTTACCCGTTTCTTTTATGTCTTTCTTTATTTAGAACTTTTGTATGGGCTGTGTCCCTAAGACTTTCATGTATTATATGGTTTGAGACAATATTAAAGACTTTCGGTTCGTTTTAAGAGACTTTGGTTGTGTCGAAAAATGTTTTAAATTTCCACACTTTTCTACTATCTTATGTTATGATATGCTAAGGGACTTGTGTGAGACTTCTCGGAGTCTTGTACGCCTTGTTAAATCTAGGGGGTACCCCTGATTCGTGACAAACTTGGTAATCAGAGCACAAGGTTTATAATGGTTCTAAGATGTCTCAAAACCACGTCTAGTAGAGTTTTGTTCATAAGTGTGAAGTGCACCACATTTATGAATGAGAAGCTTTTATATGCTTAGGAAACTTAACTTCTTCATTCTCTAAGTCTGCCATAGAGTTTAACTCTATTAGGTCTTTTTCCTAATTTGTACCCGATGGTTTTCAAGATATGTTTATTACAAGGGCTAATGCTAGAAGGAATGAAGAAGGCAATGTGGATCAAGAAGTTCCTCCTCAAGCTCCAATTGACCCTTTAGATGGGAATGTGACTCATGCGGAGTTTAGGGAGACTATTCAAATGATGGCTCAAGCCGCGAAGGCCCAAGCCAATAGAGAGGTGGTAGCTCCCGTGAACCCAATTGTGGGCACGACAGCTTCAAGAGTGGGGGATTTTATGAGGATGAACCCTCAAGAGTTTTATGGGTCAAAGATGGAGGAAGATCCCCAAGAGTTTATAGATGAGGTCCATAATATGTTAGACATTATGGGAGTTACTCTGGTAGAGAAGGCGGAACTTGCCGCTTACCAACTTAAAGGAGTTGCCTAAGTATGGTTTAATCAATGGAAAGAAACTAGAACGCAGGAGATGGATCTCATAGAGTGGGAGATGTTCAAAAATGCTTTTCTTAATAGGTTCTTCCCTCTAGAGATGAGAGAGACAAAGGTGCTTGAATTTATTAAACTTAGGCAAGGTAGTATGAGTGTTAAGGAATACGCCTTGAGGTTTACCCAACTATCTAAGTATGCTCCTTTAATTATGGACGATCGTAGGGCTAAGATGAGTAAGTTTGTGTTGGGAGTGTCTGATCTAGTGGTGAAATAATGTCGTACGGCTATGCTTGTTCATGATATGGATATTGCTCGTCTTATGACTCATGCTCAACAAATTGAGGAAGCAAAACTAAAAGGGAAAGCTAGGGAGAAAAAGAGGTCTAGAAATGATGATGGTGATTCCTCTCATGTGAGGTCCGATGGACATGGTCGTTCTAGGAATCGACAAAGGTTTTCCGGGCAAGACTACTTCAATGCTCCTAACTACTAAACTGCAAGGAATAGTAGTGAGCCCCTATGGCCTATTTGTGCTAAATGTGGAAAAATACATGAGGGTAGGTGGTTGGCCGGTAGTGAGGGTTGCTTTAGTTGTGGTGAAAGTGGCCACAAGATGAGAAATTGCCCAAAGATGAAAGCTAAGGGAAGAGAGGGTAAGCAAGTTGCTCCTAGTGGTTCAGATGGGAACGCTCTAAAGAAGAATATGTTTTATGCTCTCCAAGCTAGAGGTGAACAAGAGTGTCCCCTGGATGTGACTACCGGTATGTGTTTTATGCTTTATAGATTCCGGTGTTGTTTTGTCTTTTGTGACTTGATATGCTAGACTTTGATGTTGTCTTTAGTATGAATGGGCTGCATTATTGTTATTGTTTTATTGATAGTAGAACCCTACTTAGCCATTTTTCATTTTGGGTATGTTTATAAGATTTGATGTGTAGGTGTTTAGATAATACCTAGGTGTGGTGATTGAGTAGACTCCTATGAAGGGTAGTAGTGTAATTCATCTTGGCCTAGAATCCTCTTGTGTGATGGATGTGAAAGCTTAGTGATAACTTGTTCCGACCTTAGAATTGAAAGAAATGGTGCTTAGAAAGTTCGTATAGGCTTACTCCCAAGGGGGAGATGATGTGCTTAGATAGCAAGGTCGATGAGTGTCCTTAATGTTCATGCTTTGGGTTGTTAGAAATTCTCACCTTTAGAGGTGTAATGAGTTTGGGAGAGTTTAGTCCTCGTTTTGGAAACCCATATGAGATCTTAGACCGGCAAGTCTAGAAATAGAAGAACAAGGAAGTTGTTCCATTAAAGTGTTAAGGAGTGATCTTTTAGTGAGGGTTTTAGTTGAAGGTGCTATTTGGGAGGCTGAGGGCCAATAAGATGTCCCAATATCCTCATCCTTTTCCTTGTATTCCTCATTTAGCATTGAGATGATGAGTTCCTCATGGTTTATTCTTTATGTGAAGTCATGTTTGTTTTAGATGTTTTCATGATTTCCTTATGTTGTGCATGTTCATGAAGAGCTTGTGTTTTTGAAAGAAAATGAGTTTGCATGATTGATCTTCCTCATGTTGTAGTGCATTTATGAGTTGCCTATAGACTTCATGAGATGAGTTGTGAAATATGCCTTAGCTTGGAGTTGAGAGATTTATCCTTGGATGTATGTTATGAGTATAGATTGCATATAGGCTCCATGATATTGTTAAGTATGATTATAGCTTGGAGATGGTAAGTTCCTCCTTGAACATGAGTAGATGTTGAAAATTACTTGCATTTTGGGTTGTTACATGTAGTTCCTACCTTCTTTGTGATGCATTGAACATGTTTATCTTAGAGTTGATGATTCCTCTTTGGTTGTGTGCATTTAGATGTGTTGCATGCATGATGGGTTACTAGTCTAGAGTTGTGACCTTAAGAAGTGCCTAGAACGTCATTCGAGGACGAATGTTCCTAAGGGGGAGATATTGTAACACCCCATATCTGAAAGAGGGAACTTGAAACCTTAGGAATTTCAGGTGTCACCCACGAGGGGTGCAACCACGCCTCGTGGGTGGAGTTCGTGGATGACCACCCTAGAGAATCTGCCTAAGGCAGTGACCACGGGCAGGACCCACTCCCCGTGGATGGGCCCACGCCACATTGTTGGGGTCGTAGATCCAAGCCCAACTTCCAGTATCTCTGAACCCAAATCACGCTTGACCAGGACGGACCATTGGTCCATCCACAATCCGTCAGCGTGGTCTTGTGGGTGGGCAAATGGGGGAGTTTTGGTGGTTTAGTTTAGGGGTACTTTGGGGTATTCCGGTTTTAATTAGGATTAAGTGGTGTCATTTTACCCTAATGTAGACAATCTATATAAGTACTTTAGACCCCTAAATTAAGTCATCCTAAGTCATTATTTCAAGACCCCAAATTCAACCCAAATTCTCTCTCAAATATTCTCTCTCTAGAAAGTGAAGAAGAAGAAGAAGAAGAAGAAGGAGAATCAAGCTAGGTCAAGTCAAGTCTCCATTGTTTCAAGCTTGGAAGCTTTTCTAATCAAGGTATGATTGATTATTCATTCATGGATTCATTTCATCCATGAAGCCCTCATGTTTTCCCCAATTTAGAAGAAGAATTCCCCAAGTCAAACTTGGGTTTCTTCTAATGTTATGGGTTATGGTCCAATAGAGTGGATTATGATTGTTTATGATCGTTTATGATAGAATTGCATGTTTTTAGTATGATTATACATGTATTCATGCTTAACCTATGATTCTAAGGTGGAATTGATATAGTTCGNCAAGTCAAACTTGGGTTTCTTCTAATGTTATGGGTTATGGTCCAATAGAGTGGATTATGATTGTTTATGATCGTTTATGATAGAATTGCATGTTTTTAGTATGATTATACATGTATTCATACTTAACCTATGATTCTAAGGTGGAATTGATATAGTTCGGTTTTATGCTATGAAAGGGGAAATTGAGGGCTTAGATGTGATCTTCTAAGATTGATAAATTACTTTATGAATTGCTTGAGATTAGAGCACGTATATATGGATTGCTTAAGAGTAAAGCACATAGACATGAATTGAATTAGATTACAACTTATATGATAAATTATAGTTAGTAGTGCTTGAGATTGAGACTATATGATGATATATGATTAGAATTGCTTAAGGAATGAACCATGCGATTAGAACGTCTTAAGAACTAGGCCTATGTGATGATCATGAGAGTTATTGCTCTGAGAGTAAGGCTAATATGATGAACTATGAATGTTAAGGCTTTGAGAGTGAAGCTTATATATATGTTGATTGTATATAGTATTGTTGTGGAAGGCTTACCCACATGATTTATATTATGAATGTACACACATTCTTACAGAATCTATGTAAATTCTTTAGGAATCCTTTGAGAGTAAGGTGTCAATGATTATGCTAATGTTGTTGTGATGATTGAAAGGACATTCTCATGAACACATAATGAACATGATGTGAAAGGTTTTCTACCTAAAATGAATCTAAGAGTAAAAAAGATCATGGATGGTGATGTGCTCACACATGATCTAATAAGCCTTCCTAGTTAACTAAGACATGCTTGAAGATAGTATTTCGTAAGTGTTCAAAGGATATGTTAGCTTGAAGTAGTGATGAGATATCCCTTCACGAATAGCTTGACTTGGTAAGACAAGGCCATGCAAGGTAGCTTGAGATAGTAGAACTTATGGATAGCCTTGGATTGAGAAATCGTACCCTTCCAATGTAGCTTGGACTAGCATAATAGAATGCTTGCATGATAGCTTGACTTGGTGAGGCTACATCATTTCATGATAGCTTAGATTGAGCAATAGTACCCTTCCTTGAGTAGCTTGGACTTGCATGAGTGTGTGCTTTCTATGATAACTTGGTTTAGCATAGTAAGATATTTTTCCTTGATAGCCTTGAATTAGTAAATTGTAACCATTCATGAGTGATGTTATGTTGTGGACTAGTAAAGAAATACTTTTCCATGATTTACTATGAATATGAGGGATAGGTCCCTAATCTAAGTAGCATGTTTATGATGAATCAAGATTATTTCAAGGAAATATTGTAAGTATGTTTCAATATGAGATTTGCTTGTATGATGTTAGATTAGCTTGGATATTTGTTGCTATAGTTTCCTTCCTTGATATGTTTGACTTAAGGTGAATTTTCCCCTGTCTATGAGAAATAAGATAAGGATGAGATCAAAAGATGATGAATATGAATGAGGGCCTAAATGGTTTTCTTAGCATGGGTGAGATTTATGGGGTCTTATTCATGCATTGCACAAACATGCTTTGAAGGTTACTTATGAAGTGTTTTTCTTATGTCATGTTGATCTAGATGCATTGATTATGCCTATGACTATGTTGTTATCCCTTATGTTTATAGTCTATGCCTTATGTTGATGTCTCTTATGATTTTGGTTTATGTCTTATGTTGACTAATGCCTATATTATGCTTATGTTGATGATTTATGCTAGCCATCATATTTAGTACTTTATTGTACTAACGCATACTCTTGCCTATATTCTTATCAAATGTAGGGTCTGGTGATATTGACTTCCATTCTCGTGGGTAGGATCTTAGTAGAAGCAAGCAAGTGAAGATTTGGTGAGTCCTCATAGCATCGAGGACTTGCTCACCCTTTTCTTTTATGTCTTTCTTTATGTTAGAACGTTTGTATGGGTTGTGTCCCTAAGACTTTCATGTATTATATGGTTTGAGACAATGATTAAGACTTCTGCTTCGTTTTATGAGACTTTGGTTGTATTAGAAAATATTTTTAATTTCCTCACTTTTATACTATCTTATGTTATGATATGCTAAGGGTCTTGTATGAGACTTATCGAAGTCTTGTATGCCTTGTTACATCTAGGGGGTACCCCTGGGTCGTGACACAAGGTTTTGAAAATACATGTAAGTGCTATAGGAATGCCAAAAAGGCATCTTAATAAGTGGTTTGAAAATTCAACAAGTTACTTCAGATGATGAGGGATGAGATAAGAGTGAATAAAAGACAGAAAATAACTTCTTCACAATCCAAGGAACAATGGAAATAGTGTTAAGATGTTAATAGTTTTTTGAGATTAAAGCTGATATAACATTGTTAATTGGGCAAGTTGTTTTGGCATACAATGTAATATAATTTAACAAGGCTATATGTTTTGAACTTGTGATGGTCCACTTGAACATCAATATTAACTTGATGCCCTAATTTTGTATGAACCAACTTATTTGCTATTATTACTGAATGTTTCTATTATTTGTGCTAATAATTTGTGCTTATCATTTGTGTTAACCGTTTGTGCTAACAACTTGTGTTAACCGTTTGTGCTAACAACTTGTGTAACCGTTTGTGCTAATAGTTTGTGTCAACAAATTTGTGTTTACACTCTATGTTTGTACTTTGTGTTTGCACTTTGTGTTCATCTATTGATTCAAACAATCAGTAAAAACATAGAAACAAGGATCTTGCATCCAACACAAAATCAAGTTCACTGATTTCAACCATACAAACTAGCAAACATAAAAACTTTCAAACTTACATCAACCCAAAGAAATGCTTCAACTAGATATTTTGATCCAAACAACAACATACATGATCAAGAGACACAACATGAAGATTCTCTATTGTATTTTTCATTAGCTCAACCTCTTCATGGCCCTTGAAAGAAAACACTCCTTCCACCTCTTTCACACTACATTGTTCTTTCAACTAGGTATATATATGTTGAGCTTCCATCTTTGTAATTTCTCTATCGTTGTAGCCCATGATTTCTTCCTTCTTTTTCATTTTCTTCACATTTGCAAGTAATAGTTCATTCATGTCCTTCATTTTCTTCACCATCTTTGGAATGATGAACTTAGATCGTTCATTAACCACATCATTTCTGCAATAAAAATATTTACACTTTTCTGATCCATAGTATGGGTAAGATCAAAATCTTCTATCCAAATTATTATCGGAACAAGAAGTTTTCAAAGAGAGCAGCAAATCGTGAAAGTATCACACTTCATCATTCAATTTTGGATCATCCTTATCAAAACAAATGCTATTCAATTTAATTTTACCTCTTCCATGGCTAACCCTAAGAAAAAAAAATCAGAAATCAGAGAAAAAAATTAGAAGCTCTAATTAAAAATCGAACAAATAAGACAAACAGAGCAATAAAAAATTAAAGAGAATAATTCTTTAAAGCTTACCTCTTTGAGCCATAATGGTGATTTGTCTTTGAGTGAAAAACGCTACGGGGAAGAAGAATTAGGTAAAGAGGTAAAAAGAAGTGTGTCTAAATTAATGAATATTAATTTAACCTTCATCAATATGTGACAATTAATCATAGACTCATAAAGTATTATTTCGTGACCTACACACTCATCATACGTGTATTCACACACTTGTCCAATCGAGTGCATATATACCTTTAAAATACACTTTTAAATAGTGAATGGTGTAATAGGTCTTGCCCAAAGTTTGAGATTGTTACAACAATTTTCTTCAAAGATTAGACATATTTCAAACCATTTTCCCTTATAAAAAATCACATAAATAAAATATTTAAGATCCTAATTTATAATATATAAATAAATTATTTTTAGTTATAAAATATAGTTTTTAGTGATAAAATATAATAATTTATTTTGACATTTTTTGGCTGAAATTTTGGGATTTAGGCGGATTTTTGAGAGTGAGGATTAATTATTTATTTTTTTAGTTTTCCACTTGCAATGATTCTTGATTGTATGTTTAAAAAAATTAAATCTTTTTCTCTCTCTTCACTTTTTTTTGTATGAATATTTTCTCTCTCTTCACTTATTCTGTTTTTTTTGTTTCCCACCTTGTGTCTGGTATGTACACTGGAACCCGATTAAATTCGGATTCACATTGGGAAGTACCACATTGAGGGAGGAGGGGGGAGGGGGGGGGGGGGTAAAACACTCCCTAACAGAAATGATTAGTGAAAGAAAATTGTCTTCTTATTTCACTATTATTATACACCATTGTATATTTCGAAGAAAATAATATTTCTTCTCCACCAAATTTTATACAACAAATGAACGTTTAGTAGTTTGTTCATTATATTTTACAAAATTTATGTGATTTTAATTTTTAGTAAATATGAGTAGAAAATATTCGGTGACTGATGAGTTGGTATTTTATCAGCTCATAAGACCCAAATTTAAGAATTATTCCTATGTTTTAACGCTAATTGAGGGGATTTTAGGCTCTAGTTTTCTAGTATCTAGGCATTACTTGGAAAAAATCAACTTTAAATGATTTGGGTCTTAAAATCACTGAAGCGTACCACCGAAGGAACTGGCGGCCCCCTACACCGTTGTATTTTTGGAAGAAAATATATTTCTTCTCTACCTAATTTTATACAACGAATTGTACGTTTAGTGTTTGTTCACTATATTTTACAAAATTTATATAATTTTCATATTTTAGTTTTTAGTTTTTAGCAAATATAAGTAGAAAATATTTTGTTTATCAGCTCATAAGACTCAAATATAAGAATTATTGCTATGTTTTGATGCTAATTGAGGGTATTTGAGGCTCTAGTTCTCTGGTGTGTAGGCATTACTTGGATAAATTAACTTAAAAGGATTTGGGTCTTAAAATCATCGAAGCACACCAGAGAAGGAACTGGCGTCCCGTAGTAGCCAGTTGGCGTCTCGCCGACTTGACCGAAGGAAAACTGTCCAAACACCAACGACTCATTAGCATTAAACAATTTCTAATTGTCACGACCCAAAGTATACCTTAGACGTGACATGATGTATAGGACCCGAGAGTCCCTACACAAGTCATTTTACATACATACAACACAATAGAATATGCAATACGAGAGTTTAAGTAAAATGTCTCATATTATAAAGGAGAGTTTGAACATGAATGTGGAATCATAATTGTTTCTTGACAAGCCATTCTAAACAACATAAGAGTGGTTGAGATGGAATCCATACACCACATACAAAGTCTCAAAAGTAAATAATAAAAGCAATAAAAGGTCTTCATGGCTTTGCCCTCAGAGTATGAGGACTCACCAATTCAATAGCTATAAGAAATCCAAATCTGGCCACGAGCAGGAAGAGAAACATCAAAACCGATATTATAAGACAATATAGATATAGCTATGCATTAGAAAATTAAATGTACTAATTATGAGGAAATATGCATAAACGTAGATATACCATGTTAGTAGGCTTGAAACATGTACTGCATGACCAATTAGAACATTTAAAAGCTTAAAAAACACAGTCATTAAAACCATGAGACAAGGATAAGCATCAATTAAAGACGTAATGGAAGCTTTGAGGGAAAATTATAGTTCTTTTTGTGGTATATTAGCTTTAACCAAAAATAGACCATGTGATCTACAACATGGAATCCGATATAACTCCTACATCGAGAAATGAGAGTTTACTTGCCAAGGTAGAACTTTGTGTCATATCATTAATGCTATGTGGATCCACTAGCTAAGTCACTTAAGACAATCATACGGGGTACATAGTTTGGAACTAGAAATTTCTACTACAGACTACCTTATTTGAGCCTCCATCTCAAAGTTCTCCCGATGCTAAGTAAAATCCCAACTAAATAGATAAAGTCAATTATAAAAACATAAAATTAGGAAATACAACAATCAAAATATCAATCCAAATCATAAAGCGGTATGAGAGTAGATTCTTTCAAAATCACGATTTCAAAATATTGCTCATATAGACAATTACCTTCATAAGCATCTAAAATCATGATTCCTTTCAAATTGTGAATAAAACATTTCACAAACCATTGCTACTTACTTAAAAGCATCCTTAAATTATAACTTCATCCTTTCATAAAATATGCATAAAATCCCTTATCAATTCATGATCATAGTTCATAGTTCATAGGTGAAAATCAAAACATAAAGCATGAGTTCATATGAAATCAATTATAAATCATATAATTAGGTTAAATCATGCACAATAAGATAGAACAACATCAATTGAATCACAATAAAAAAGGACCCATGTAGATTGACATAAACCCTAATTGAATTGAGTGAAACTAAATTGGAGATTTAAGTTCTTTTGGGACCCAATGGATGAAAGGGATCCATTGGTGAATTCACACATACCTTGGCAATAAAATCCCTATTGGAGAAGAAACATTCAAACTTGATCAAACCCAAAGATCCTTCCTTGAGAGCTCTTAAGAGTATTTGGGGAAGATGATTTAGGAGTTTTGAGGGTTATTTTTGAGTGAATGAGAGGGATGAGTATTTTAAAGGGGAAAACCGGTTATAGGATAGTTATAGGGCTAAAACAATGTAGTTTCGGAGTTGGGTAGATAGGATAAGACCAAAACACCCTTCATTAAATTCTACCGGACATAATCTACGACTTCAACCTACAGTCTGTAGGACTTTCTATGGACCATATTGGTCAATCCTACAACCAAGTACGGGAACCAAAAGTTTGCCAACCTTCCACAAAACCCTTCTACGGACTACCGACCCTTCTACGGTCCGTAGACCCCATCTGTAGACCTTAAGTTTAAGCTCAAAACATTAGTAAATATGGACCAAACCTACATACACTTCCTATGGCCCATAAACCATCCTACGACTCGTCTTGTCTAGTCGTAAGTCAACTTACTGAGACTTGAATTTCCAAAAACTCAACCCACTCCCTATAGTGTCACCTACAAATCATAGATGAGCCTCGTAGGACTCAACCAATAACGACAAAATGAAGTCTTTTTCCTTTCCTAATTTCTAAGGTGTTACACTAATTGACATTCCGCTGACTCTAGCGTAGGTGTTATTGAAGAAACTGAAGGTTGAAGTGACAATGTGATTGGCGCTGAACAACATTGCATTGAGTTCCGCCGGTCCAGCCTAAGTTGAAAGTAGAAGCTTAATGGCAAAAATGTACTTGGATGATAAAATGCTCCCTTTGGAAGGTTTTAAGGATAGAATAGGGATTTGTGTAATTATGTATCTTTATTTTCTTTCCAATTGGGAATAGTCTAGAAAGAAGAACTTTTTGGATAATTTTGTAGTGATTGAAAATACATAGAACTTTCATTGCTTGCTAAGGAAGAAAACTCATGTTTGTATCCTTCTATGCTTTGGATCTCAGATTTGTTAATCATTTTTTCTTGGAATGGAGACTCCCATATGGGCATTGTCTCTATTTCTTTCATTATGAGTTGCTAAACTTGTAGCTAGGTGTGTGTGCACATCATGATGTATGTGTAACGCCTAATGGGTATTGATTAGTTAGTTCTAAAATTGGTCGTTATGCATGAATCTATTTTTGTCTTGAAGTTTTAATTTAAAATCAGTGGTTACAAATGTTGATTGAGCTCTTGAACACTATTTTGGCTGGAGAAAATAAAAAAGATTAGGTAAGACATCAATAGTGAGGAGTTGTCAAATTAGTATATGGATTTGAGCTAGAGATGAGATAATATAATTAATTTCCCATTCAATGATATGAACTAGGGATAGTCTACTGGAAAAGGGTCTTGGAGTTCGAGAGAATCCAGGGGATATATTTAATAGTTCAAGAGAATATCGAATGTAGCATAGACCAAGTGTTATCCATTGATTTTAATTAATCTTTGCCTAATGTGTTGAAACCCACTTAAAATACATACACCCCTAGTCATTTTCAATCTTATTAGAACTTATTTTTGTTGACTTCTTGCGTTTGATACTTGATATTGATAATTTCTAGTTACTCTTAAACACCCTTTTAATATTTACACTTCTTGATAGTACAATGTGCTAGTTTGTCTTGGGTTGAGAAATCAATTCGAAAGTGATCCTAACTACCAATCCTCATGATTCGACCCCAACCTTTAAAGTTGGCTATTATTTTGTATACGACCACATATAATCTGAAAATTAGACATAGTTGAACGGTTAAAAAAAATGACACCACTGTCGGAGATCGACTTATGATCGTCTCCAGTTGATTTTTGAATTGAAACTTTCATGCGTTTTGTGTTTTTGTTACTTTTTGTTTTGTGTCATTATTGTGAAAATAGGGCGAGACGAGCCTCGCGGATGATACTAAGAGCGTGGTTGGGTTCGCCAATGATTTTGATGATGAGACCAATGAGCTAGGTGTTACAAGAGCCATCGGCCTACCACCTGCGGTAGGGAATGCTTGTTTTTAAGTCACAAGTACCATGTTGCACCTCCTATAAATGAAAGGATTATTTAGAGGTAAGGCCATGAAAGATGCTAACTGATACCTTTTGTAATCACTCGATCTGTCGTTATGAAAGGGCACCTCGTGTAGAGTTCCAAAGGTTCCGTAGTTTTGTGTAAGAATTCCTAAAATTTGAGCATGACAGATTTTGGGTTGAATCATTTTTGAGTTGGGTTGGCGTCATCTCGACATACAAGAAGTTCCCTCGCTATGGCGACACTGCTATAATGGTCTGAGTCCCGCTATAATAAGATATCAAAAATCAGCAACCTAATTATGTGTCGTATTTTGTTTTTCTCCCACTTTGGAAGGAGAAAATAGATGAGGGATGCTCTAAAAATCCTACAAAATCACCTGGGGCAAGGGAGCAATGGAGGATGGAGAATGTTCGCGTTAGGAAGGATAAAGTCTATGGATTTTCCATGTCGTTCACCAAAGGAAAATTCTGCAGAGTCATATTTTGGGACAAGATTCATTAGCGGCTGCTTTGCACCCATGTAGGCTAGGTTTTCTTTCAATTGAGTTTTAGCTGATCTCATGATAAGATGTTGGCCCCCACTTTAATCTACTTCATTTCCAAGTCGTAAATCAAAATAAAATAAAATAATACTTAGATCAGATACACTGAGTGAAGTATTTTAAAAAAAGTTACACCATATGAATATTGGGATAAAATTATTAAGAATAAATTTTAGATTTAGCAAACATAAAAATTATATTTGTATGCTATAACTATAGTTTGCATAATTGCGCTCTATAGCAAATTTTATGTTTGCTATGGCTATTAATCTGTATATTTCAATATACATATACATAAAAATCTGTATTTGTATATTTCAGTATACTTATACATAAAAATCTGTATATGTATATGTAACTGTATTTTTGTATATATGTTTTTGTTATTGTGATTTTAAGTTGTATATGTATATTTGTATTATATGTATTTAAATATGAATCTGTATATGTCTATGTAACTGTATTTTTGTATACAGATAGATTTGTACACAAATCTCTCTCGCTTTATACAAACACAAATTATGCATTATATTTTGTATAATCTGTGTTTGTATAAAGCGAGAAAGAGAACTGGGCATAGGAAGATTTGTAGTGTATAATTATAAGTGTATATGACGAAGAGATATGTATTTGTATGTGTATATACATTTTTTCTCACTTTATACAAACACAAACATAATTTATACATTTGTATTTGAATAAAGTAATTATGTTTGTGTTTGTATAAAGTGAGAGAGGCGAGGGAGAATGACGAGTGAGATCAGGGAGAGTGGTGAGCGAGATTTTTGGGGAGAGAGGTGAGTGGCAAACTGTTTGCTATAGATTAGAATTAAATAAAATTGTGGTTATATCATTTAATTTAAATTAATAATTTGTTATTTTATATAATTTTCCTAGTTATTATATCTTTTGGCCCAATTACTTATTTTTAGAAAAAAGATGACACAATTTTTTGAAAGCCTACTTCCAATAAATGTTCTCATTTTTTTGTTTGTTTTTATCGGAGAGTCTATACAAATTTTAAAAAATGTCAAAAGTGTATAAACACTTCTTATGTACTATAACATATACATTGATGCATAGTAAGTGTATAATACTGTATACCATATAATGGGGTATACATGATCAGGTTAGTTTGAATTTTTCAAATATTAAACCAAATTATTTGTGTTAAATTTTTAAATTTATAAACCAAACCAAACTAATAAAATTTGGGTTTTTTCGGGTTTTTAACCTCGTGTCGGGTTGGTTCGGATTTTTCAAATACCAAACCAAACCATTTGTGTCGAATTTTTTAATTTTTAAATCAACCAAACTAATAAACCTTAGATTTTTTTGAGGGGTTTTAGGTTTTTCCGGTAAAGTATTCATACAAACATATAATTAACTTGTGCTTCAAATATTTGTTTAGTCCAACCAAAATACAACTATCTAAGGTGCTTCTTAAGAAAATAACACAAAATATGAGATGAGTGATGACACTAAAATATTTAATAAAAAACAATAATGAAATCATAAAGAAAATGATAAAGTACTAAACCATGCTAAAATAAGTTTAATAAGTATTAATTACATGATTAAACATTGAAAAATCAAAATTAGGTTATATATATTTTATATGTCTAAACCAATGTAAAACTAAAGAACAAATATTCCACATTATTGTCATTCTAAGTGTTGAATTAATTATTTTATTTGCATTAGTATTGATTTGATTTTGAATTGAGCTTTATTAGAGTTACTAATATCTATGGACTATAACCTTTATTGGACCATTCAAAATTTTAAGTCTCAATAAGCTTGAAAAAATATGTTAAAATATAAAAATTATGAAAACGTATAAGTAATATTTAGAAATTACATCAAAGTAAATATTGTTATGTATAAAATAAATTTTAAAAATTATATATATAATGTCGGGTTGATTTGGTCTCGGGTTGACTTTTTTTTAGTTAAAACCAAACCAACCCAACTCAAGTATAGTCAATTTTTTTTCAATACCAAACCAAGTCAAACCAAGTCATTAGTCAGATTTTTTCCGATTTGACTCGATTTACGATTTATTTTGATTTTCAGTTCGATTTTGTACACCCTACTATATAAAATGAACTATGCGGGTGTAAAACGATAATATGAATTATGCAAATATAATTATTTTATTAAAATGTATATTTTTATAAAAGTTCCTACTATAAAACAAGAAAAATAACAATATGGCTAATTAAGCTACTAGTTACTTATGGATCATATAATATGGCAAATTAAGTTACTAGTTACTTATGGATCATGCATGCTACGTACTCTCTTCATTTTATTTTTTTGTCCTACTTTTTTTTAAAAAAAAGTTCATTTTAAAAAAGATATTTTTTTCTTTTTTGACAATTCTTTAATTTTAACTTCTCATAAGATATGTTAAAGATTACAAGATTAAAAAATATTTTAATACCACAAAATTCAAAAGTGTTATTTATTTTTTAAAATTTTGTGCCAAATCAAAACACTAATTTATTGATCACCACATACATGCAATTATGCCAACACTGGTTCTCACCTTCCCCCAAAAGTTATATGTACTGTCATCTTCATTCAAAATAACTAAAACCAAACAAAGAATCTCCTAAACATTAGGACCTAATGATTCTGACCTATAAGTTGTGTAGCATTATTATGCTTACAATAAAGAAGTAATAAACAATAATAGAAAAAGGGGAGTTCCCAAACCAAACACCAACAAGATGTGTATTCCACCAAATTTGAAAAGGGATAAACTTAAACTTGAAATAAATACGTGGCTTACTCATGCGCAATCAATAATGTAAAGAAAACTTTTTTACTTTTGAACATACTTGAGCAATCAATTGAAGCATTTTGTAGTTCCCACTTTCTAATGATTAAAAAAAATCAATTGTTTTGCAGCACTTTGTATGGGTCTTATATATATATATATATATATATATATATGATTTCAATTTATGTGATACAAATGGAATTTGAAGTTTTAAATTATTAATTATTGTGATTCATATTATTTTTATATAATTTTCAAATAATGTAAATTAATTTTTTTGTCTTAATTTATGTAATACAAATAAAATTTCAAGACTCAATCAAATTTTGTAGAGATAGTTACTTGAAAGTACAATTTACCCAAATACATTGTCAAAATGGGCCAACGTTTTAAAACTTTACCAAATTTAGCCACTAACCTATTAGTACCTCTTTTTTCCTTTCTCTTCCCTACACACCCAAAACCAAAAAACACACACACTCTCTCTTTCTCTGTAACACCTCTGATACGAAAAGATGGAAAAATGCAATTTTCCAGGACCTGGTGTCAGAACCACAGAAGCCACCAACGGTCCGTTGTCTGACACACGGTTTGTAGGTGGGGTCCTTTGTTGGGGTCCAAAATTTAGGGATCTCTTATCCCACCCACGGCCGACCAGTACGGTCTGTGGTTGGACCTACGGACCGTAGGTCTGGCCGTAAGTGAGGGTCAACAGCCAATTAGAGGAAAATGACTATTGGGTCAACTTCAAATGGTAATATCCTTTAGCAAAAAATGAATTAGGTGGCCCATGATCTATCAAATTAAAAATAATTGAATCCTTTTTCCAACACCACTGAGTTTGCTAAAATCCAAGCTTGGAGTGAAAAGTTATGCTCATTTTAGTGAAGCCCTGTCGGGCAGACCATGAACCACGACCGAAGTCGACAGTCGGTAATCCAAACGACGGTCCGTCAGTACCACCGAGGATGACCTTTGTCATCCTTTAAGTCAGGGTCGTTTTGGTCTTTTCCCTATGTGTTGGGACACTTAAACTACATCGTTTGATGCTTAAACTCCGTTGTTTTACTTAGTCTAAGCCTAATAACTTAGTTAGACATACCCAAAACCCTCATTCTCCAAAAATCATCCAAATTAGAACGAAAAGAAGAGAAAGCGACGCCAATTTCTTTCAAGAACAAGCAACAGTGCTCTTCAAGTTTTAGCCTCGAAATCCAAATGATTTCTTTATAGATTTCGTCACCAGGTAAGTGGGATTTCACTAGTGGGTTCCTTTCATCCACTAAGTCCCTAGAATTAAGTCAGTTCCTTGATTCTACATAGCTTGTCTAGACCTAGGGTTTGTAAAATCTTGGGAATTTGTTGTGATTTTAGTTGCTATAGAATCCATAATCTAAATAACATGTTTTCTTGGAAATGTTGCATAATTTCTTGTATAAACTCAAAACCCTAGTTTGTGTAAATTCTCTTAGTTCATGAATTATACTTGCTAGGTTAGTGCAAATCATGCTCCAGATTTTGAATGTCACATTCTCAGTATATAAATGTTGCATTCTGAGTTAGCATGTCAATATTTTGAGCTATTCAGTATTTAGTGCATTTTAGCTTCATATGTATTCAATTGGGAGTGTACTTCACATCGAGTTGGACTAGGGTTCATAGTACCCTCAAAGTCTCAGAACTACGTGCCCACGTAGGATTATAAGTCCCCTCTGTTAGGTATCAGTATTAGTGATCACGCCACAGTCATGTCTTTATACCCTAGAAAGATATATTGGGTCCTCTTGATGGAGCGTATACATCGGACTCCACATTTAGCTCACATGGTTTAAGTCGGTTAATAGTAGCTCCCAAAGTCTGACTCTTAGTGCATTTGACCAGGTTTTCAGTATATACTTTAGCATTCAGTTCATCATGTTACTTTCATGATTAATACTTGGTCATTGCATTTAGTTCAGTTATTTTCAGTTATACTTCAGTGCATATCTATATTTTTGTTCAGATTATATCATTGTTAAGTTTTGTATTGTTCAGCCAATATACTTTATTCAGCGTAGTATTTATATCCTACATGCTCAGTACATTCCAAGTACTGACGCATACTCTGCGATATATCCTTTAATGATGTAGGTTCAGGTACTCAGCATCCAGATCATGCATAGATCGATTCTCGGTCTGCATTCAACAGCTTCAGTGGTGAGTCCTCATATTTCTAGGACAATAGACATGCTTTCATTTTAGTCTTTACTTTCGGTTTTCAGTTTTGTTAGAGTTAGTTGGGAGCATGTCCCAGCAACTTAACTCAATTAAACGTTTTTCAGACATAGTAGTAAATTCAACTTGAGTTGTTAAGTGGTCCTTTCAGTTACCACTAAACTCCTGTTATGCTTTATTATGATTATTTAGACTAGTTGGACTTGTTCCCTTTTATATATTTATTGATTTAGTTCGGCTTAGTTCATGTTTACTTAGATATATATTCAGTATGTTCATGATATGCTAGACTCAGAGTTAGCTTGGGGTCACTCGTGATCCTAGGTCCCGTGTTACGTCAAGGGGATAGCCTTGGGGCGTCACTCTCTCTCTCTCTCTTTCTCTCTCCATCTCTTTCTCTCCTCTAATTCATTCGTTGTCCATCTTTGAAATTCTTATATTTGATTTTATTAGCTGATTTGTTAAATGATGGCAGTTTCTTCGATGAAGGGTGACTATTGCAACGGTGGTGATAGCAGTAATTGACTAACATATTTGCTTTGCTTGTTTGGAGTAAAATGAATGATCTCGTATGTATATATAGTTTAGATATTGGTTATGACCACTTCTTTTAGAGAAATTTACATAATAAGTCATTGATTTATCTTCGTTATTGGAATTACTATATCAAGTACTATTGAATTGTTGAAGCTTGAAACTTCAAAATTTGAAAAATCTTATTTTCACAAATAAGCTCCATTTTGAATGAATATAATTATAAAAGATCGATTGCGTATTGAAGATCCTAAATATGAATTTTTGGGTGATTTGATGCAGTTTTTGAGGTATTTTTCGATTATGCTGGGATAAAAGGAAGAAGACAAAGTCCATTTTTTTTGTATAATATTGTCTAAAATTGTATTTTAGTGTGTGTATATATATATATAGGATTTAAAGTACTATTTACGACATATTCAAATAACACATGTTACTTTCTTTGTCCGAATTTGTGACAGTAATAAAGTTTTAAGAGTCAGTCGAATTTTTTATATATATTTAAAATATTTTAACTTGTAAATTATCAAGATTTATAATATTTTTACATGATTTTGAAATATATACAAAACAAAAAACAAGATACAAAAATTAAAATGAGAATAACAATAGAAAATGACCAGAATATCCACAGATAGCAAAGCAGCCCCGTCAATGTGCAACCTGTTTTGACACTGAAAACTTAGAAGGTCCATCAAGAGTTCTTCCTTCCAAAATTCAAGGTAATCATACTCATGATTTCTAAGTGATTCTAACATATAATTATGCATCCTAAGTAAGATTCTACCATCAAAACCTAGACCATTAAAGAAACTCATCTCAAGGTTCAAGCACAGAGTTTAAGGATTCCTCTTCAATGTTAGAGTATCAATTGGAGTGATTCAAGGTATGTAAGGCTATCATAGCAAACCGACAGTGACATGAGATCCCAACTCCTAACTCGACATGGAACCCGACTCAATACCTTAATCTGACACTGACTCTTCACCCCATTCCAGATCTTGGCTACCACCCACATCCCTTGAACCCGACTCCTGACTTCGACCCTAAACCCGACTCCCAACCATGACCTAGGATTGGACATCATCCCATCTCTGACTTGAGACCTCGACTTCTAACACCCGACTCCCAACCCCAAACATGAATTGTGACTCGACTCTTGATTTCAACCCTGACTTTTTACATCGGCTCTGATCGTGGCTTTCGACCCTCACTAAAAATAAGGCACCCACTTTTGATCTGATCGTGATCATGGAATATTATTGATGTCTATGTTAGACAATTGTCCTTTCTTAACTTCCAGCTTTTGTTTTCACTCAATTTCAATTTGGTGTTTCCCTATTTTCTAACTAGACTTGGTCAACTTTAGTTGCTTAACTTTATGAAATTAGTGGCACTTTTATGACAGTTAGTGGCACATGTTTTTAATTCAGTTTTCCATCCACTCTGTAAGTGGCTACTAGATAGGAAATTGTTAGGGTTTTTCCTTGTATGTATTCAGATTTTCTACAAGTTAATGAATGACTGTAATTTCATTATTTCACTATGTTTTTATACTTCAATTCAATTTATTGAATTGTTTCTGTTTCAATAGTGGTATCAGAGCCTCTAGTTGATCTTACAAGACCAATTTATTTTTACAAATGACATTCAACAACCTACCTTTAAATCCACCATTCACTTTTACCGGTAAAAATTACCAAATTTGATCTGTGAAGATTCAAGATTTTCTAAAAGCCTATGAACTTGGGAAAACTGTGACAAAAGATAAACTAGTTGCTACTCTACTAGCAAATCCTACCTTGGTTCAGATCAAATCCAATAGTTAAGAGAAGACAAAGAAATCTAAGGACAATTTGCTTAGGCAAAATTCTGTGGCAAATTTCATGTTTTTATAGAATCATGATTTGTAAAACAATAAAAGAGGCTTGGGGTAGGTTGAAATAAGAATATCAAGGCACCGATAGAGCACTTCATATGCAAGTGTTAAACCTGAAAAGAGAGTTTGAGTCCCTAAATATGCATGATGATGAAACAATCAGTAAGTATGTTATGTTGATCGAATCTCCTTGATTGTTAATAACATTAGACTTCTTGGTGAAGAATTTGCAGAAAAACTGATTATGGAGAAAGTTCTTGTGACTCTTCCCGGGAGCTTTGAATCTAATATTTCCTCTCTTGAAGAATCTAAGGACTTAAGCAAACTCTCATTAGGTTAACTAGGTTAACTGATGAGTACTCTTCAAGCACAAGAGCAAAGGACTATGAGACGAGAAAAGTTTACTGAAGGAGCTTTTTCTATACAAAAGCAAAATTTTGATAAAGGAAAGCAACAGTTCAACCAAAAGAATAATTGGCAAGCATGATGGAGGAAACAATAGTTGAGATGTGAAGTAGAAGTTCCCTCTATGCAAACATTGCAAAAAAAATTACACATATGGAGAAGTACTGTTGGTGGAGAGATGATGCAATATGTGGCAACTATAAACAGACGAGGAACATATCAAAGGTTTGCAAATCAAGAACAAACCTTTGATATGTAATGTGGACAAGTTGTAGATGCATATGAGGAGCAACTCTTTGCAGTTTCATACTTTTCAAAAATCAAAGAATCCTCTAATTAGTGGCTTCTTAATAGTGGTTGCACACATTACTTATGCAATGATGCTGAAAAGTTCAAATTCCTTGATGATACTTACAAATCCAAAGTAAAAGTGGGAAACGTTGAGGCTGTAGAAAACAAAGGTAGAGGTACAATGTCTATCTCAACAATATTAGGTATCAAAAGTATTCCTAATGTTCTATACATACCGGATATGAGTCAAAATTATTGAGTGTTGAAAAATGCTTGAAAATAATTATTCTATGCATTTTAAGAATCGTGAATGTGTTGTTTCTGACTCTTCTAGAGTAGAATTATTTTATTTCAAGATGAGTAATAGAATGTTTTCAGTTGATTGGGAGAAAATAACTGAGTAGGCTTACACTATTACTTCACAAACATGTACAAATGTATGGTACAAAAGGTTTGGTCACTTCAATCTAAGAAGCATCGCAGAGATAAAAAAGGAGCTAGTAGAAAATATGCTTGAATTTCTTTCTAATGCTCATGTTTGTGAAACCTGTCAATAGGGAAAGCAAACAAAATTTCCATTTCAAGTAAATCAAGTATGGAGAGCTAACTACAAATCTCTGCTCATTCATACGAATGTTTGTGGCCTAAGGAAAACAGATTCATTGAGTGGTAAAAAATATTTTCTCCTCTTTATTCATGACTACACTAGAATGTGTTAAATTTATTTCATTAGACTGAAGAGTGAAGTCTTCGATGTTTTTAAGCAATTTAAAGCTATAGTAGAAAATTAATGTAATCTCAATATTAAAGATTTAAGGTTTGACAATAGAGGAGAATATACTTCTGCTCAGTTGTGGAGTTTTGTAATATCATAAGTATTGAACGACATTTGACATTACCATACACTCTACAACAAAATGGTGTGCCTTAAAGGAAGAACATGACTATAATAGAGATGACCAGGTGTCTTTTGCTTGAAAGAAAGAACCCAAATCAGTTTTAGGCGAAGGCAGTCAATACATCAGTATATTTGCTGAACAAATTGCCTACTAAGCCATTGCAGGACATGACTCCGTATGAAGCTTGGTGTGGGAACAAACCATCAGTACACCATCTCAGAATCTGTGGGTGTATATGTTATTATTGAGTTCTAGAAACAAAGAGAATAAGCTGGACAATAAGGGTTAAAAGATCATATTTATGGGCTATAGTTCATTCAAAGGATACATGATTTTCTATCTGAAAACAAAAATACTAATTCTCAGTCAAGAAATGAAGTTTGATTAAGCAGCTGGTTGGGATTGAAAAAATAAGAAGACTTTTTTTCTAATTTATTTTCAAAAGAGCATCCTCATCTTGCTGAAGATGAACTAGTGGATGATATACTAATGCGGGGCACCCGGACCTTAAAAGATGTCTATCGGTGGTATAATTTGATATTTCTGAACCAATAAGCTATGATGAAGCACAAGACTCAAAGGCATGGAGGATAGCTATGGAAACTGAGCTAGACGTGATCGAGAAGAATGGAACCTGACAGCTCGTTGACAGGCCTAAAAATTACAAAGTGATTGGTGTAAAATGGATTTTCAAGACAAAACTCAATCCTGATAGAGAAATTTCTAACATAAGGCTAGATTACCAAGAAACATTTGCTCCAGTAGCAAGGTATGACACAATCAGATTATTCTTGCATTTGCATCTCACAGTTCTCGACAGATTCATCAGCTTGATGTCCGATTGACTTTTTTGAATGGTTATATTGTTTAAGGGATCTATGTAGAGCAACCTGATGGTTTCTCAATTTGTAACATACCGCCTTAGAAAGAGCTACAAATAGAAAGAACTAATTTGGAAAGAGCCAAATTGAAAATTTTGCAAGTTATGCTAAGTTATGAGTTTTGGGTCAACTTCAAACGACCATAACTTTCAGTACATGATGAATTAAATGACCCATAAGATATCAAAGGAAAAGTCTTGGAATCCTCTTTCCAACGCCACCAAGTTTGCTAAATTTTGAGTTAGGGTGAGGGAGATATGCCAGTTTCAAGTTAGCCTGTCCGGTTAAGGAAAGTTACCCGAATTAGTGAGGGGTATTTTGGTATTTTCCTTACACCATCAGCGTTAAAACGAATTTAGTAATATTTTTGTGGTCAAACATGATTTGGATCAGTTTTCATAATCCCAAATACGCTTAGGGTTTTGAGAGGAGTTCAAGAAGAGGAGAAAAGGAGAAAAGTTCAAGGCGTTCGTCAAGATTCGGGAGATTTATCGAGGGATTTCGCCAAATCGAGGTATGTAAGCTTTCATAGTGTTGGGTTCGTTCACCCACACGCCAATCATGATTTACATATTCGAATCCATCCATAAATATTGATAAATTTGAGTTCTTGATGAGTTTCTTGAAGTTTGTGATCTATTCTTTAAGTATAAGGTTTCGTTGAGTTCTTGCGATGAGGATCTTGTGTTTGGGTATTGTTCTTGAGTAATTTAGGGTGGATTTCATTATAATTATGTTGGGTATATGAATCCATAAGAGTTTGAGGGGAATCGTTCGATTCTAGAGGAGTTAGACATGAAAACGAAGAAAGAAAATTTGTCAAAATTTTGGGAAAAGGGATAGGGCGCCGCGCCACTCAGTGCGCCCCAAATAAGTTTCTGTAGTTTGGAGCCTGGGGCTCCGTTCCACTCAGTGCACCCCAACCCACCTTTAGTAGTTCAAGGGTTGGCACCCCACGCCACTCAGTGCGCTAGGGTCGCCAGGTTCCCTACTCTTCTTTCCTTCTTTCCGTGTGAGTTCCCTCGAATCGTACCTATGTTTTCTACTTGATATCCACACTCTAAAATACATTTAAACATCGAGAGATCATTCATAACATGAATCATAATCTTGAATCTATAATTCAAATTCAAGGTAGATTTAAGAGCTAAGTGTTGAGAGTTCTTCCGAGTCATTTTGAGAAGTCTTTCCAATCATTTTTTAAAATTGTTTTTAAGACTTGAGTACTTGAGTTTGAGGATGAGGAGAGTTAAGTTTAATTTTTCAAAACGAATATATGAGAACTAAGTATTCTCAACAGTAAATATTTTTACATTTAAGATGAGAGGAAACACCGATTTCCAAAAGTGTTCATGAGAAGTTTTGAGTACTATCTCTTTTTAGAGAATCTTTTGAGTAATAATCTCAAAATTGAGGATGAGGAAATGTTTTTTAAAAAACATATGAGCTAAGTTATATTTTGGGAGTAGTATTGAGCACCGATATGGAGGAGAGTTCAAACAACTCACAATCCCCATAAACCATGTAGCCAACGTAGGTAGAAAGGGTCACACTTTTTAGATGATTCCTTATTGCTTTTTAGCATAGCTTAGTGGATCCACTTAGTGAGTAGTTCTATACCCCGACAAAGTATAGGACAATTCTGGTAGAGTGGGTGAGACGTTGTATCATCACATAACTCATAGTGATGGTTGTCGGTTAGAGAATCTTCCAAACAGAGATATTTTGTATATTTAGATACAAACTGAGTTATTATTGTATTTTTGAATACATTGAGTTGTTATCTACTGATTTAAATGTTTTATATAAACTGCATCTTTATTGTTGTTTTTATACTACATAGAGTTGAGTATCCATGAGTTGAGGTTGAGTTGAGTAGAGTCGAGGTAAGTATGTTTCCTTCTTTCCAAGGTTCAAGCTTTGATGTTATGTTCAATTTTCCCCTTACATGCTCATACATTCAATGTACTGATGCCATTTGGCCTACATAGTTTCATGATGCAGATGCATGAGATCAGGGTCATCAACAGGCGATTTGTTGATAACAGTTGCAGTTCCAAGAGTTGTTTGGTGAGCCTCCATGCTTCCGAAGGATCCCTCATTTATGTTATCATTTCAGTTTTGTTATTAGGATGTCGCGGGTCTTGTCCCGACGTCTATCTCAGTTAGTAGAGGCTTCATAGATAGACAGTAGTAGTTTATGAGTCTTTTTCATTTTCAGTTATTTATGTTGAGACTTGAGTTGCCTCTTTTGGCCAGTGAATGTTTTTAAACACTATGAGATATTTCTTTTATAGACTTCGAGTAAAGTTTGCTTTTGAGGCTCTTTTTGTCACGCCCCGAGCCTACACCCTGGCTGGCACTCGGAGACCATTGCTGGCCCCAAGCGAACCCTTGGCTTGGCTTTCTGAACTCAGCGAAAGACTTAATCAACAAAATAAGTTTAAGCAATAACTTAAAGAAATAACATCTTTGCCACACTGGCAACTTAAGTCTCGTAGCAAAACATCTGCAATACAAAGATGAGAGACTCATAACTAATTGTCTGACTGTCTATGAAGCCTCTATAATACTGAGATGGATGTTGGGACAGACCCCACAACATCCTAATAAGAAAAACTAGGAAATCGAATAAAAGAGTCCTCCAGAATGCAAGGAGGCTCACCACTGACTCTAGAGTGCTCGACTAGATCAACGACGCGCTGGATACTGATCCTGGTTACCTGCGTCTGCATCATAGTAAGATGCAGGCCAACTGGCATCAGTACATTGAATGTACGAGTATGCGAGTTGGAAATCTAAACAATTACTTAAGCTTGAAAGGAGTAAGAAGGAACACTTACCTTGGCTCTGTACAACTCATGAATAACTGAACTCAATATAAAGCAACAAGACACATGCAGTATATATATAAAGCTTGTAAAATAGTATAAACAACTTAGTTCGTTAAAGATAAAGCAATAACAAACTCAACTTTACTTATATATAAAAGTAATATAACTTTTGTGGGAGATTCTTTAACCGACAACCACCACTATGAGCCCTAGTGATGGTACAATGTTTTACCTCACGTTGTACAAGGACCATCCTATACCTCGCTGTGATATAGGACCTTACTTAACTTAGTGGATCCACTAGCTTAACTTACGTGATCATCTAAAAAGTATGACCCGTTAATTCCCATGTTGGCTACATGGTTCTTATGGAGAGTTGAGTTAATATGAACTCGTGTCCCCAATTCGGTGATCAATATTACTCCCAAAATATACTTTAGCTCATATGTGTTTTAAACACCTCTTTCTTTAGTTTGAGATAATTGCTCAAAGTTTAGCCCAAAGGCTCTCTTGGAATCGATGTTCCCGTTACTGAAAACTAGCCCAAAGGCGCTTTTGGAAATCATAGTTCCTTTCTTGCTCAAATATGAAAACATTTATAAACTTCTTTGGGAATACTTAGTGTCCTAATAACTCTTGAGAAATTAACTCAATTCTTTACTCTTTACTTTGTTGAAACCTGAGCCTTAAAATGAAGTTTAAATGTTTAATAAAGACTCTTCAAAACTTTAAGAAACTTTACTTTGACTTGCTTCTTAACTTCTAGACTTGACTCTTAACTTCTTTGACTTTGATCTTAACTTTCCTTGAATTGGATTATGGATTCAAGGTTCATGATCTCATGTTTATGGATGATTTCATGATGTTTAGATGCACCTTAGAGTGTTGGAAACAACTAGAAAACATAGGTACATCGCTTAGGAACAGGTACGAAAAGGTGGGGAACGAATGGGGAGAACTGGCGTCCCTGGCGCTCTGAGAGGGGCGAGACGTCAGCCCTCTAACTTCAGCGAAGTTTGATTGGCGCTCTGGCTAGCACAACACGATAGAGGCCAAACTTCGGAGAAGGTGCTCTGGCAGGCGCGACACCCAACCTTTTTTTCCCAACGAGTTCCGACTTTTCTCTTCTGTTTTTCAACTCTAAACTCCCCTAACTTCCATAATTCTTTCCCCAAACACTTAGGATCAATTGCACCCTCAATATACAACCAATCTAACTCGAAAAACAACCTGGAAACATGAATCAACTCACCCCCAAGCATCAACAACTCAACCAACAAGAATTCTACAGTTTGTTCTTCAAGAACCTCACTTCTTCAACATGTACACAACTTAAAATCAATGGATTGAAACAAGTTGGTGTGTGGGTGAACTAACCCAAAATGAAAAGATCTCACATACCTTAATAGGGATCACCCTCGACGAATTCCACTTGCAAGCTTGGATGATCTTGACGAATTCTTGCCTTTTTTCCCGTTCTTTCTTTCTTTCTCTCTTCTCCAAGCCCTAAGCGTTCTTTAGTTTTCCAAAACTGATTTAGGTTCTGTTTTTACCCCAATAAACCCCTAGAATCAAATTAGGAAATTAATTAGAGAAAAGACTACTTTGCCCTTCCCTAAATCCGGATTGGGACTTTCCTCAATCCAATAGCCCAACTTCCAAAAGGCATATCTCACTCATACAATGTCAGAATTTCGCAAACTCGGCGGCGTTGGAAAGATATATCCAAGGTATTACCAACCATATCAAGAAATTCTCCTAACTCATCCTGAGCTAGGAGTTATAGCTGTTTGAAAATGGTAAAAACTCACTTCCTTAACTTAGACATAATTTTCCTGATTTCCTTAATCTTTCCAAAAATCAATATTTTCAGATTTTCTAGGTGCGAGATGTTAGACTTTTATTGTTGAGTAAGTCTTCCACTAAGAGTTAAGACATGTCAAAGGTTTGCTTGGGGCCAGCAATGGTTCTCGAGTGTCATCCGCGTTCAGGGTGTAGGCTTGGGGCGTGACACAATTCCTAGAAAAGAGGATCAAATTTATCTCTTAATGAAGGCTTTGTATGGCCTAAAAAACCCCAAGGATATGGGATAATAGGATGGAGAATCATCTCATCCAACTTGATTTTAGTAGAAGTCAAAATGAAGCACTCTGTAAGTGAAAGTCAATGGTGGTGGGTCCTCAATTGTCTCAATTTATGTGGATGGCATGCTTGTGATAGGAAGTCAAATTGAACTAACCCAAAGGTCACGGATGAAATGAAGTCTTTGAAATGACTGATCGTGGAGACATGAAGTACTTCCTTGGCATGGAAGTGTTGTAGTCCAGTGATGCAATTTTTATATGCCAGCAGAAATACATTTCAGATATTCTAAACAGTTTCAAAATGCAAGATGGAAAGCCTGTGAGTACTCTAATCTCTACTGGTGTAAAGCTTGGCAAGGATGAGGATTCCAAAAAAAGTGGTTGATAGTATGTATAGAAGCTTAATTGACAACTTCTATATCTAACATTAGCCTAGAGACACACACTTCATAGTGGCTAAAAGAGTGTTAAGGTATATAAAAGGAACCAACAAGTTTGGAATTTTTTCCCAACATCTCTGAAGTGACTATGAATCTGGTCGATTACTCTGATAGTGATTGGGGTAGCAACTTTGATGATTCCAGAATCACTTATGGATATCTGTTTTATTTTGGAACAAGTTATTTTAGTGGTGCTCTAGGAAACAAGAATCTACAGTTCAATCAATAGTAGAAGTTGCGTACATAACTCCCACATCTGCTATGAACCAAGCTATTTGGCTAAAGAAGATGTTGAAACACTTGGGCCATGAACAAACTGAAGCTTCCAGGATCATGTGTTACAACAGTTCAACAATTTCAATCTAAAAATATATAGTGTTTCATGGTCTAACTAAGCACATCAAGATCAAATTTCATTTTATTAGAGAAGTCCAACACTCTAATGAAGTGTTGCTTGTTCATTGTTCATCTGAGAACCACCTAGCTGACAGTTTCACTAATTCTCTGCCAAAGGAAAGGCTTGAAGATCTGAGGCAAAGAATCAGTGTTCGTCACGATAATGTCAAGGAGGAGTGTTAAACAATTGTCATTTCTTAACTTCCAGCTTATTGTTTTTTACTGTTTTTTTTACTTAGTTTTAGTTTAGTACTTCCCTATTTTCTAGCTAGACTTAGTCAACTTTAGTTGCTTAACTTTTTGAAGTTAGTGGCCCTTTTATGGTTGTTAATGGCACATGTTTTTTATTCAGTTCCCATCCACTTTGTATGTGGCTGTTTTTTTCCTTGTATAAATTCAAAACTGATGCACGTTAATGAATGGCTGGAATTTCATTAGTTCACTCTGTTTTATACTTCAATTTAGTTTAATGGAGTATTTCTGTTTAATCCCTAGCTAGAGTTAGTTGGTGTAGTGGCCAATAGAGTTATTATTTATTTATTTATCTTATAATGGAGTTATTATAAGGAGGAAGGGATTAAGAGTTTAATCCCTAAGTTGCAAGAGTTTGTAATTTGAAACTTGGGTTGCGTTGTTAGAGAAGTTATTGGTGAAATCCTACATAGTAGGTTGTGATTTCTTCCTTCCTTGAGAAAGAAGATTTTCATGTAAACATTGGATGTGCTTTAGTTTCTGTTCTTCCTTGTTCTTGTTGTTCTTAGTCAAGGACCTGGTCCCTTGACTCCTGGTGGATTCTTACGAGCCAACAAGAAGGAGTTAAAAAGGCATGTAAGGACTTGGTAAACTTCATTCTTTGATTGGGAAGAAGAAACGTAAAGGAAATATGATCATGAAATAAAATACATAATATTGAGCGGGAAGAAGAGAGAGATGATCATGAATTTAAAAGAGTGCAATTGTGAGAGTTGGAAGTTTCAAAAGCTTCCATTATATACTATAAGGATAGTCGTTGGTATCATCTTGTTCTCAAGAACTTAAGCTTCAATAAACTTGAGATGGCAAACAAATGATTTGTTTTTTTATGGCTTGTTGCGACTCTATTAGTCTAATTGATGTTTGAGTCCTTTATCACTGCATATACTCATGAATGGAAAGCTTGGTGTTTGATTGATTAGAAGGATTTTGCGTCAAAATAAGTACAAGTCACAAGCAATCACTAGTTGAATACTAAAAATAGAGAGGTAGCAAAATAAACAAACAGCCAATTGCAGACACCATTTGGCTCACTTAGTTCGAAAGAAACATTCCTAAACATTGCAAATTAAGTTTCAACAACAGCTTAATTCCTTCAGCAGAAAACATGATCACTCCTTACCCTCATTTGCAAGATAATCAACTTCATTATCCACAGTAGACACTGTACACTGAGAAGTTCTTCCATTTGATGCATCCTCCTGCATAAAACCGTCACCAATTGGTGGTGGTAGATGATTCATATCAAAATTAGGAGGCAGATGATTGGGCATGATGCTGCAGCCTGAAGCTGTATCAGCCATAGGACGCTTCAACAACAAAGGCTCCCGTTTCAGGGATCCACCCACACCACCATTAACCTCACGATAGCGATGCAAGTTCAAAGCCAAGGGTTTGATGTAGTCATCAAAACCAAAGTCGTTCAAGGCAGAAAGCACATCTTCAGCCATGATGGTCTTGCGCTGCTCGCTGGCAATTATCGTTGGCTTGGCCTGTTACAAAGACTATAAACTCAGAGACACACTTTTGGATTGCTACTTTGGATTCATTGGATATCTTGGCATGGGGAGAAAGGATCTTGCGCATGATTATGACCACGTTTCCTATTGGCATGAATGGTTCTTGCTCTTGAATGGGGCATTCAAAAAGTTCTAGAAGGGCAGCATTTGCTGGGTGGAGAAGAATAGCCAGTGCCAAGCCTGTCTCCATATCTTAATTTCACACACAACAAAACATCAGAGTGAAATGTAAAATAATTATAGTATATATCATCAAAATATTCGTCTAATTTCATCACAACTAGCTAGGATTTATAGTCTAATTAAACATTATAAAGTCGCGTTTGCTATTAACTAACTTTTCAAGTTTGAAGAAATCACAAAGCTAATGGCGCACGGATATATATGTTTCACTAATTATTACCTGGATATGAGAGTAGTACTACTGTAAGATGGCACTATGAATTTTGGACAATATTAATGTAAACACCAAAAGCATATATCATTTCAACAAAAGATATGACTGGTGTGAATACAGACTATTTGAAGTAACATAAAACGCCTCATCTGTAGTTTTCTTCATCTACCTTATTTTGTCTGATCTTCAACTAACCCTCGCATATATCCAAACTTGCCTCTGATCAAAAGGGGACAAAATTTTATTGTAATGGACACTACTCTACCCACTGGTTTCATATACTCTATATTTGTAGTACTAGTTGTTCTTAAAGTTATATGCAATGCTTCTTAAACTTTGGTTACAGAAATGTTGGCTAGATTTTAATTAACTTCATAAAAGATCTCCTCAAATTGTAACTAACACTTTAGGCAATTTTTATGCCAAAATTAACGCCTTTAATTTGTGTAATACCACTAGCTGGTTTTCAAACTTGCTAGCTTTAGACGGGTTGTTTCTCGTTCTCTCTGTCTTAAAAAGTTCCAAAAGAAAATGGTTGTGTCAATCACCATTAACATGAATCGATATATTGATCTTTGATATACAAACAACTAGATTTTCAAATATATATATGGAAAAAAATGCATATATAGTCCCCAGCTAATTAAAGACGGATGTCTAGAACATGATGATACAACAACCAAAGAAATGTACATAAGATACAACTCTCAACATTTACTAGATCAACTGATATATGCGCACACACACAACACAGTTAAAGAAGATAATGAAAAATTCAATGGAATTTAGCAAGTGTAGACTAAAAGAGTGATATGTATGCAATCTTACCCCCTACCTTGTGAAGGTAGAGAGACTGTTCTTAATAGAGACGATCAACTCGAGTAATCATATCAAAATCAAATATATAAAGCAACTACAAAGTTTCACGAATGTTCCATGGGGAAGGGGAATGCATTTATAAAAGTAAAAGAGAAGTTAGGTAGCATACTAAGGGAAAGTGAACGGGAAGCGGTTGGTTGTGGGAATCTGCGTCTACGAAATCTTCCTTTTCTTGAACCAACACGATAACCATTTTTCATCTCTCTCTCTCTCTTTACAGATTTCTCTCTCTCTCTCTGTATGAATCTATAGCTCTTTGCAAGTAAAATTGCCCATATTTATAGCTATAATATTTAAGAAAGAGGGGGACATGTGGAAGCATGGCGTAGTGCACGAGATGAAGGTATTCACCCGGATAAATAGGCTTTCACAGTTGGGCAGAAGATTATTGAATGAAAAGGACATAACTATATACTAATACTTCTTTCATCCCAAAATAAGTGTTACTTTAGCTCATTTCACACTTATTAAGGAAAATAATAAATTGAAAGGATAATTTACTAAAGTTACCTTTGTTTATTAGATGTTTTTAGAATTGAGAACTATTAAGAGGTAGTTCTTTACTATGAGAGTATTGTCGGAAAAACATACTAATTTTATAAGTTAAAACAGAGGGTGTATATGTTACTTATAGATTAATTCAGTCATTTGGTCATTTCCCTTTTACTATTCTCCTTTCTCAACAATTTATCGTTCCAATCCTATTCAACCGGCCTCATTCATTCAAATTCTCACAAAAAATTCTTTCAAAGTTGCACACTTTGATGAAAAAACTCCTCATCTCAAAGTACTACACTAAGGCAACTATATATAGACCCCTCGTAGCCTGTCCTATACCACGAGGCCTAGGCTCTGAAACCTTAAACCAACCAACTAGAGATTGACAATGCCTACCATACAACACCTCAAATGGGGTCATCAAATACTTAAAAGGTAGCTGTTATTATGAGAAAACTCTGCCAAAGAAAAAAATAGAACCAATTGACCTCTGAAGTCCAAGATACACTCTTGAATCATATCCTTCAAAACATGAATAGTCTGTTTTGACTGCTCATTGGTGTGTGGGTGAAATGGTGTGGTAAGATCACTCTAAGTACCAACTCATCCTAGAATGCCCTTTAAAATCTAGAAGTGAACTGAGAGCATGTATCAAAGATGACAGACACTGGCACCCCATGAAGATAAATCACCTCTCACACATAGATACAAGCTAAACTCTTGGCACTGAAGGAAGAGTGAACATGCAAGAAATGAGTCGACTTGATTAATTGATCCACGATGACTCAAATTATATCAACACCTCAAGAGTCTGCAGCAACCCCATAAAAAAGTTCATGTTGATTCCCTCCCACTTTCACTCAAGAATGGATAATCTTTAAAACTTACCACCAGGCCTCAAGTGCTCGACCTTCATCTACTGACAACATAAGTAACAAGCAACATAGTCTTCTATATCCTTCTTCATATAGATCCACCAATAATGCTACCTCAAATCTCTATACATATTTGTCGTGACCTATTAAATAGAATACCTAGAGTTGTGAGCCTCCTGAAGTACCATTTAATCAAATCTCCAAATTGAGGAACACAAATATGGTTGCCTAATCTCAAAACACCCTAAGATTATAAGGTCACCTCACCAGCATCACTACTAAAAAAACAATCATGAATGGCCACCAAAATCTCATCCTTGAACTGTCGATCATGAATTGGCTCCCTTAGGGTAGAGCGAGCCTCAATACAAGCTAAAAATTAACGAAGATCCAAGATATATCAAGTCACACCAACCTATTGACAAAGGAATGGGTGTCAAAAGCCAAAGGTCTCTCTAAAATTGAAAGGAAATCTAGACTCCCTATACTTGCCTTCAGGCTCAAGGCATTGCCACCACATTTACCTTACTTGGATGGTATTAAATAGAGAGGTCATAGTTCTTTAGAAGCTCAATCTATATACGCTTCCTCGAATTAAGGTCCTTTTGGCGTAAAATATTCTGAAGATTCTAGTGATCTGTGAAGATTTCACAATGAACTTTGTACAAGTAGTGCCTCCAAATTTTGAGAACAAAAACTAATATCGACAGATCCAAATCAATAGTGGGGTACTACTACAGAAGAGAAGACCTTGATAAACCCTCTATAGCAGTATGCCAATCCAATAAAACTTTGAATTTCTAACACTAAGGTGGGCCTTGGCCAACCACGAACTGCCTCAATCTTTGTGGAGTCTACCATAATCCCATATTTGGACACCACATGCCCCAAGATTGTTACAGACTCAAGACAAAACTCACACTTTGGGAACTTGGCATAAAGCCGCTAATTTCTCCAAATCTAGATCACAATCTTAATATGTTACTCGTTCTCCTCTATACTGCTTGAGAAGACAAGAATATCATCGATGAACCCAATGAAGAAGAAGTCTATATAAGGCCTGAAAACACACATGATCAAGTTCATGAACATCGCTAAGTCATTTGTCAACCCAAAAGGCATCATTAGGAAATGCTCTCGTCCTCCCCCCGTCTAGGCTCCAGCTCTACCATATGTTTTACCTACATATGCCCCTCCTTGAGCATCCTAGGGACTACCCCTACTAACCTTACTTAGAGGTGTTACAACCCTGGCATGCGTAAATCTCTAACATAATGGCTAACCTCAACACAATCAAAACAACCTCGGTTACCCCAAAGTCTAGAAGGAAGACTATCTGATCCACCCCGGCCTCCAAGGCCCGAAGTCTGGAGTGAGGCCTGAATTGGTCAGCTACACTTTTCTTGGGCTAATAAACATGTTGTCCTCTACCAAAAAGTAGCCTATCACAGCACTGCGACACATTGAAGCTGCCTTGAAACGTGCCCTCTTATTTCCACTTCACGGACCTCATGACGGAGCTCCTCCATAGTACGAGCATAGTCAATTACATCCATAAAGGATCTACCCATCTGCCACAAACTCTGTTTCTATCTGGAGCGGAAATCTCAAATCTTGGACAAAATATCAAACTCTTTCTTCTTCTTTAGGTAGAATTATTATAGCATGTCTTGAGAGCTCGTGATAATGGGTCCCGTACTCTGGTACAGATATGGAGTCTTGCTCCAACCTAAAGAACTCATCTCTATGTCAGGGAAGGTGACCTAGTTGGTCTATATTCCATACACGAATGCCACCATAGCCTGGCTGTTTTGTCTAGATATGCCATACAGTGATCCCCTATAGACTCAACTCGATCCAGTGTCTACAATCTCTCACAATAGCTAGTCATGAACTCATAAACATCCATACATGCATCCCCTTAAAATATCAAAGAATCCAATCTAAAAAAATGGCATGATATCTTCTACTACTATACTGACATGGCTGCCTCAACTACTTTAGGATGAGGAACCACAGGTGTTGGTGGTACCTCTACATTAGGAGTCGCAATGGCACGCTACCCTCTTGGAATCACTAGGTCCTTCTACATACCTCCTAACACCTTTATAAGTTGAGTGATAATCGTCTTTAGTTGTGACACAATTGTAGGCCAGTGTGGTAACTTGGCTAGTCCCATCCCTACCTATTGCAATGGAATAAGTACTTGTTGGGGCTCAATAACTGGATCAAGGGTCATATCTCTACTCTGATCCTAAACAGGTTTGGTTACTTATACACGACATCAGTTTTAAAATCTAGCCATGACCCTAGTTGGGGCTCTATCTACTGGCTCAAGAACATAACCCCTGGTTGTGGCCCTCTGATACATACCATATGAAAAAGAACAAAACAAATGAAAATTCCAAAAACCAACAATACTAAGTGTTATTTGCAGTTTTGATGATTTGACAAACATAGGACCTTGTAAGGGGACCTGATCCCCCGTCATTCATATTCGTGCAATTGACAGCTAGAAAAAGTACACAAGTTTGGTGCACGGTCTCCAAGTGTGGCAGAAACCTCGGCCAATCGCATTGCCTTGAAGGTTGTGTCTATTCTCCTAAGGACTTCTTCACACAGACACAACCTTAGTTTTTGCAATATAGACTTTCAATTTCATGATTGTATTCCAGGCTGAGCACAACATCCTTATGCACCCATTTCACATGTTAGGCGTAGCTGGGGTATTCGGCGGCTCCCTATTCAGTGCTATGCATGGTTCCTTGCAGAGCAAAAAGGCAAAAAGCACTCCTCTCAAGAAGTACTTACCAAAGAGCAACATGGACCAGATAGAGCAGCTAGTGTCTTAGATGTCTTAGTTTTTTACTTCAGTTCTTATCGTTGTAAATATAATCCTAAACTATAAAGGAATTATATCTTTTGGTGGCTCATCTAAAAGTCTAAATCAGTTGTGTCTAACTGGTTTAGTGGGCATCATTGTTCGTTGCTTAGTCAAATCCTAAGTCATGTAGTGTTAGGTGGGTTAGTGGGCAACCGTGGTTTTCTTAGTGAATTCTAAGTTATCTTGTGTAAGGTAGCTTAGTGGACAATAATGATATTGCTTAATTGCTTTATTTGTAGTGGAAATACTACTTTTAGGAGGAAGTTATTTATAGGTAAATTCCTAGGTTGCAAGTTGTTGTAATCTGAATCGTTGCTCTATTTAGAAGAAATGGAGTTTGGTTTGAAAAGCATGTGAGGACAAGTCGTGGTTTTCACCTCCCTTAGAGCAATGGGGTTTCCACGTTAAGTGTTTGCGTTGTCTTTGCTGTTTTGCTTGTCTTACTATTCTTGCTTGCATTATTGTTCTTAATGTGTCAAGGGACCTGGTCCATTGACTTTTAGTAGAAGACTATATTCTAACAATTGGTATCAAAGCAGGCCCTCTCTATATTGGGTAACACCAAGAGATGTTCCTGTGCAGAATGGATGTTCCGTTTAACTTGGAGGAAGGACAATCGTCTACAAGACCACCTCGTTTCAATGGGCAATTCTATAGTTTGTGAAAGACGAGGATGCACGACTTCTTGATGGCTAACGATAGTGAGCTGTGGGACATTGTGCTAGATGGTCCATTTATACCTACAATAGAGGTTAAGAAAGGTGATATCACAAGAGTTGTTCCAAAGACACGTCAACAATATGATGAAGCTGATAGAAAGAACATAGAGAAAAGCTACAAGGCCAAGAAGTTGTTGGTGTGTGGGATTGGTGCTGAAGAGTATAATCGTATCTCCGCCTATGAGTCCGCAAAGGAGATTTGGGACTGTCTCCGGACAGCTCATGAAGGGACAGAGCAGGTCAAAGAATCAAAGGTAGACCATCTAACTACCCAATATGAAAATTTCACTATGAAAGAAGGAGAGACTATTCCTGAAATGAGCACTAGATTTGCCTCTATCACGAATGAGTTACGGTCCTTGGTGAACCTGTTCACACAAGCAAACAGGTCAGGAAGATTCTTTGAGTTGTTCCAAAATCCTGGTCGAGCAAGGTTAATGTTATCACTAAGGCCAAGGACTTGAAAGTGCTCACAATGGATGCTCTTATTCGAAGTCTTCAAACTCATGAAATGAATAGAAATTAAGAGGCATCAAAGAAGGAAGTGAAGAAGGATAAATCTCTATCCCTCAAGGCCGCATCAGGAAACACATCTGATGAAGAAGAATACATGGCCTACATCACTAGGAGATTCCAAAAAATTGTGAGAAAACATGGGGGCTTTCGAAAAGGTGGAATTTCAGGCAGGGCTGCAACTGCAAATGATCTGTGCCACAAGTGTGGTAAGCCTGGCCACTTCATCAGATTTTGTCCTATGACTAAGGCTGAAAATACAAGACCTAGAGGAGATAAGGACAGGAGAAGGGACCTAATCCCTGACAAAAAGGGAAGGAGAGCGGCTGTTGATTATGTTGTAAAGAAGGCCCTTGTTGTCTGAGGAGACTCCTCTAGTGAGTTAGATTAGTCAGAAAACCCTGAAGACATATCAATGGTTGCGGTCAAGGATGATGAAAATGTGTTCAACACCATGTTTGCTCTCATGGCAAATTCTGATGACTAAGATACTGAGGAAGAGGTAACACTTTCTGATATTAAACAAGATTTGCACACTTATTCTATTAAGAAATTGACAAATCTAGTTGCTGTATTGATTGACTCTATTACTGAGTTAACAACTGAAAAGGACTTTATGAATAATAGCCTAGATATATTTCTTGAAGAAAAGGTTGGGTTGGTTGAACACGTGTCTGTTGTGGAGGAACAACTAGTAGTCCTAGAAACTTAGAATCTAGAACTCAAAGGAAGGATGAAAATGGTAAATGAAAAATATGGCAGAGGAAAGAGAGAAGCTAGCAACTTGCAACTAGAGCTAGAAACTAGCCTGAATAGTGTTGAGACTAAACTTGCACTGGCTTTGGAGAGAAACAATCAGCTGGAAAGGGACCTGGTCTGACTTAAAGAAGAGCTTGAAAAATCTATGAGATGGGCAAGCTCCTCTAAGCTAATCTCTAGTATCATAAGCCAAGGTCAACTCAGTGGGAAAGGGCTGGGTAGTTCAAACATCTACCCTCCCTATAATCCTCACAGCAAATATGTATCTGTTTCTGACAATTTGATGTGTCTTCATTGTAGTTCTAATGGCCATCTGAAGAAGGATTGTCCAACTTTCAAAAGGTCCCAGGAAAATCATCTAACTTACACTACACAGAAAATTACAAAAAACAAGGGACCTACTCTCATTCCAAAGGGGTATAAAATGAGAAAGATTATTGTGCCTCATTACACAAAAAGTTCTCTTATCACACCTCTATCTGCCTACTGGGGACTCAGACTGAAAAGGGTTCCCAAGTTTAACAAGTGATCTTTATTGCAGGAGAGTGGAAGAAGTAGCAGTCATTGTTGGTTCATGGACAGTGGATGTTCAAAGCATATGACTGGGAGGACTGACAACTTCCTATCACTCAAGGCACTTTAAGGCGGAGGTGTCTCTTTTGGAAATGGAAAGAAGGGATATATTCTTGGGGTTGGCTATTGAAAATGTGTACTACGTAAGTGGACTGAAATATAGTCTTCTCAGTGTATCTCAAATATGTGACAGGGGAAATAAAGTGAAGTTTCTATCAGAAAAGTGCATAGTTACTAATCTGGTAACAAGGGAAGTAATTCTAACAGCAAGAAGGCAAAAGAACATGTACATTGCTGACATGGATACTGCTAAGAGAGATGATCTTACATGGCTTAGTGCTCAAAGTGAGAATGCCAATCTATGGCATAGAAGGCTCGGATATGTGAGCTCCTCTCTGTTGAACAAACTTTCTTCCAGGGACCTGGTCCGGGGATTACCAAAGCTGAAGTTCAGTGACAACAAGGTGTGTGATGCATGTGTCAAAGGTAAACAAACCAGATCCACCTTCAAGTCAAAGAAGCAAGTGAGTTCTTCTCGTTCCCTTGAACTTATTCACATGGATATATGCGAACCTATGAGGATTCAGAGCAGGGGTGGAAAGAAGTACATTTTGGTAATTGTTGATGATTATTCAAGGTTCACTTGGACAATTTTCTTAAGGTCCAAGGAGGAAACATACGATATATTGATCTTCATCAAGATGATTTAAGCAAAGTTAGACTGTAAGATTGCAGGGATCAGGTCCAATCATGGAACTGAATTTGAAAATGCGAAGCTTGACAACTTATGTGTTGAAAATGGAATTCATCATGACTTCTCTACTCCAGAACACCTCAACAAAATGGTGTTGTGGAAAGAAAGAACAGAACTCTAGTTGACATAGACAAAACTTTGCTTATTGACTTAAATCTTCTGAAATCCTTCTGGATTGAAGCAGTCAACACTACCTGCTATGTAACCAACCATTGCTTGATCAAGATTTTGCTGAACAAGACACCTTATGAGCTGCTATATAACAGAAAGCCCAAGCTGAACTATCTAAGGGATTTTGGTTGTAAGTGTTTTGTACTTAACAATGACAAGGATGATCTAAGAAAATTCGACCCTAGAAGCAATGAAGGAGTATTTGTAGGATACTCGTCCTCCAGCAAAGCCTATAGAGTGTACAACAAAGGAACCTTGTGCATTGAAGAAAGAATTCATGTGATCTTTGATGAAGCTAGTGCCTTGTCAGATTTAAATCACAGAGATGAGAATGAACTGGAAGAACTCCTTCAGCTTCAGAGAGATGAAGTGAATGAATCTGTGACTAAAAGTGCTCAAGATCCAGGAAATGCTGATATGGAGTCATCAGAAGAAGTGAAAGAAGATGATGAGCTTGAAGAGGGACCTGGTATCTATGTGAATGCAGATCCAAACGAATCTTCTCAACCTGAATAAAATGTTCATGAGGAAGCAGAAGAAGAACAAACAGATCAGCCTCAACCTCTTAATGCTCAGTCCAGGTGGAAAGTTCAGTCATCTCATCCTCTTGATAATCGTATTTCTCCTTTAAATTCTGGGATGCAGACCAGATCCAAAGTAAGTAATTTGGTTGCTTCTTCAGCCTTCATATCCAGCATTGAGCCAAAGAACATCAAAGAGGCATTGACAGATACTTAATGGGTAAATTCTATGCAAGAGGAACTCCATCAATTTGAACGGAGCAGAGTATGGCCCCTGGTCCCTAGACCTGCAGACAAAACTATTATTGGGACTATGTGGGTGTTCAGAAATAAACTTGATGAAAATGGCATTATCACAAGGAACAAATCGAGGTTGGTGTTTCAAGGCTATAATCAAGAAAAAGGCATTGACTATGATGAAACATTTGCTCTGGTTGCCACAATGGAGGCCATCAGAATTCTTATTGCTTTTGCAGCATATATGGAGTTCAAGTTGTTCCAGATGGACGTCAAAAGTTCTTTCCTAAATGGTGACTTGAAGGAAGAAGTGTACGTAAAACAACCACCTGGGTTCAAAGATATTGATCTCCCAAATCATGTGTTCAAGCTGGACAAGACTCTTTATGGACTGAAATAGGCTCCTACGGCTTGGTCTGGAAGGCTATCTAGCTTTCTACTAAAAATGATTTTAAGAGAGGGAAGATTGACAATACTCTGTTCCTGAAGACTAGAGGGAGAGAGATTCTTACATCATCTTTGGAGCCACATCTGAGGTCCTATGTGAAGAATTTGCTAATCTAATGGGAAATGAATTCGAGAAGAGCATGATGAGAGAGCTGACCTTTTTCTTGGGTTTGCTGATCAAGCAAACTCCAAATGGGACCTCAATCTGTCAAGAAAAATATATCAACGAATTGCTGAAAAAACTTCATATGACTGATTCAAAGCCCATTGACACCCCTATGAGTACCAATTCAAAATTGGGAGCTAATGATTCTGGTGGCTTGGTAAATCAAACTATGTACAGGGGAATTATCAGATCACTGTTGTATCTAATAACAAGTAGACCTGACATAGTGTTCAATGTAGGGATGTGTGCAAGATTTCAAGCTTGTCCCAGAGAGTCGCACCTAAAGGCTGCCAAGAGGATTATGAGGTATCTAAAAGGGACAGGGGAACTGGTCCTCTTATACCCAGCAGGAGATTCATTTGAGTTAGTGGGTTTCGCAGATGCAGACTTTGCAGGTTATTAGGTTGACAGGAAAAGTACTTCCGAAATGGACCACTTTCTAGGCTCCTCACTCATCTCATAGGGAACTAAGAAATAGAATTATGTGGCCCTCTCCACAGCCGAGGCAGAATATGTGGCTGCATCCTCTTGTAGTGCTCAATTACTTTGGATAAAGCAGCAGCTGAAGGATTTTGGAATTCTCACTCACACTATCCCTCTTATATGTGACAACACCAGTGCTGTTAGTATGGGGAAGAATCATGTTCAACACAAGAGAACCAAGCATATTGATGTTAGACATCACTTCCTAAGGGATAATGTTGTAAATGGGACTATTTGTCTGTAGTATTACAGAACTGAGGATCAAATCGTTGATATCTTTAACAAAGCCTTGAGCAAAGATCAGTTTGTGACTAACAGGCTGAAGCTAGGAATGTTGAAAGTGGACTGAGCTAGCTCTTCTTAGGCATCCAACCTTCAATGGCTATGATCTGCGGAACAGGTATCCATGTTGATTGTAATGCCTTGCATGTTAGACCAATTATGTACTTCATTTGCAGGTATATACTAGTGGAAACTGGAGAAGTGAGGAAGGCTCTTAACTATTCAGAAGTGATATTTTTGCATTCAGATAGGGACCTGGTCCTGTCTAAAGGTTAGCATTCTTTTCATTGATTTTAAAACTGTCATTGAGAACTGTTGAGACCTCCATGTGTCAGTCATCAGTCACTCTGACCGATGTGTCCCATCGCTTTAAGTTCAAGTGTCGCGTCTCTCAAGGACCTAACACATCTTTTCAAATCCTTTTTATATCTTTTCCCACCATCCCTTTACAAAATTCACTTTGTTCCTTTCTCTACCAAAACCCTAATTTATTCTTTTCAAGGCTTCTTCTTTGCTCTTCTACTCTCATGTCTAAATCACCCTCTCCTCCTAGGAATGTACTAGGTACTCCTAATGAAATAGACCCTGTCGATTTTTACTTATCTCCTGAAGTTTCCTCTCCGATGAAATCGTCAATCTCTCTTCCGGTGAAAGATACTGAAATGAGTTGTCCTACTCCCTTGTCTCCTATTGACCTTAATAATCTCGCACCTCCTAGCCAACCTGGTCCTCATCTGGCAACACTGTTTGATTGTTTGTTTGAGGGTGACCTCCCTAAGCATCGGCATTCTGAATCGAATATCCTTGCTGCTAGTGAGAACATGGTTAGAGAGAGTCTGGCACAGATGCGAGAAAGGCTGAGAAATGAGGAAAGTTGTAGTTTTGGTGAAGTCTATATTGAAAACACCGAACCAATCTTTGACAGAACGCCAGAAGTTGGACTTACTCTTGCTAATGACTCAAACGACACTGATGAGGACAACCCTCCACTCAAATGGGCAGTGCAGAAAAGAATGGTGTCTATCACTACAAAAGGAAAGGAAAAGGTTGTTGAGGAAACTCCAAAAAGAAAACATGTTACAGAGCAACTAATAAGAAATTTATGGGGGATGCCATGAAGTCAAACAAAGCAACTACTGAAGAAAACAAAAGAAGGAGAAAGGCAGGTAATTTGGAGATTGATATACCTAGAGAAGGACTGGTGGTGGTTCAAAATGAACACTCAGAGAATGATACTGAATAAGAAGATACCCCACTGGCTAAGATACAAAGGCGAAGGGAGGAACAAGAAAGGGGAAATGAAAAGGGAAAATCTGTAAAATCTAGATATCTCTCTGTACAAGGGGTTGCTGCTGAAAAAGGGGAGAAGGCTAAGGCAACAACTAAGAAGGCTAAGGGAAAATCAAAAGAAAGGGTGGAGATTGTGCCTGTTGCTGAAAACGTACCAGAATAGGGACCTGATACCAAGAGAAAGCGAAATACAAAGGAGGACACCAAGCAGGATATTGTTAACAATCTGCGTGTACAAAAGGTCCTGGGTGGGAGAGTTTTTGACCCCACGATCCTCAAGAAACCTGGAATGAACTCGTTGGCGGATCTAATGGAGATTCAATCATGGACTCACATGTTCATGACTAAATCTCTTGTAATGCATGAAGACCAAGTAAGGGAGTTCTATTACAGTGTGAAGTTCAATGAGGATGGAAGCCTTCAGACTTTGGTGGGAGATAAAAGGATGCATATAAATGAGAAGCTGTTGGAAGAGATTCTAGAGGTACCTGGAGACGGGATCAGGTCCGTGGCTGGAAAACTCTGCACTCAACACTCTGCTAATGAGTGCTCTAAACTTCCAGACATGCATCGTGCAGGTATTTAAAAGAAGCTCGTGAAAGGGGAATACCAATTGTTGTTTGAGTTTGTGAACAAGGTGGTTCTTCCTCGATCTGAGAAGCGTACAGTTGCCAATTTAGCAGATTTATTCCTAATGGAATCTCTCTGTAAGTTCGACCCACTGAATCTGCCAGCACTCATGTTGGAACACATGCACAAGACGGTGATTGAACGTAAAGGCAAGCATGGAATGGGATATGGATACTTTCTCACAAAAGTGTTCGATCATCTGAAAGTTTCAGTGGGACCAGGTACTGATGGCATAGTTAAATAATCAATTTCTCTCAGTACCTTAGTCGAGTGTGAGTGCATCGAGGGTCAAACATGACAACTGAGTAAAATGTCTCACTTAGTGGTTGAACGAGATCAACTCAAGCATGAACTAGAGGAACTGACAGCACTTGTTGGGAAGAAAGATGCTGAAATGGCATTACTGAAGGCACAACTGGCCAAAGCTCAGTCTAAGGGACCTGGTACTGAAGAGGTCAAAGAGTTACGTCTAAAAAATGCAGCCCTTATAACTCAAACTGCCGATCTTCAAGAAAGGTTGATCAAAGCTCATGACTCTGCCAATGACCGACTTACCCTTGTCATCAAATCTCTCACTCATCAGCCTCTCTTTTCCTAATTCTCTCCATCTTTTTTCCTTGCCTATTTTTTTGTGTGGGCAGTGTCTCGGGTTCTCTTTAGCAGTATATTGTCAATGCATTGAATGCTTACTTTGTGCCATGAAAAGGACTTCTATTTTTCTGATGTCTTCCAGTCTAATTCTTTTTCTATGATGTGTTGCTCAAAGTTATGGTCATTCTATGCATGCTTACTTTTAATCTTGATTTACTGTCTCTCTTTTTTATGATACCAAAAGGGGGAACGGGTGCCTTAGGGGTGCCTTATAGATAGGGGAAGTGGAGAATGGGGAGGATATAGCATTATGAGTTTGTCATCATCAAAAAGGGGAAAAATGTTAGTCACAGTTTTGAGGATTTGACAAACAGAGGACCTTGTAAGGGGACCTGATCCCCGTCATTCATATCCGTACAATTGACAGCTGGAAAAAGTACACAAGTCTGTGCACGGTCTCCAAGTGTGGCATAAACCTCGGCCAATCGCATTGCCTTGAAAGTTGTGTCTATTCTCATAAGGACTTCTTCACACAAACAAAATTTTAGTTTTTGCAATATAGATTTTCAGAGCAAAAAGGCAAAAACCACTCCTCTCAAGAAGTACTTACCAAAGAGCAACATGGGCCAGATAGAGCAGGTTGTGTTTTACTTGTCTTAGGTTTTTACTTCAGTGCTTATCTTTGTAAATATAATCCTAAACTATAAAGGAATTAGATCTTTTGTCAGTTCATCTAAAAGTGTAAATCAGTTGTGTCTAACTGGTTTAGTGGGCAGCATTGTTCGCTGCTTAGTCAAATCCTATGTCATCTAGAGTTAGGTGGGTTAGTGAGCAACCGTGGGTTGCTTAGTGGGATAGTGTATTAAAAGTGACAAAATAGTTTGTTAATTAGGTAGGAGTCCTCCAAGTTTTAAATATTAGGTAGAAGTGACAAATATATAATTAATATTAATGAAATTAAAAAATCTTTCCTCAACAGCCCCAAACTTTTAAATTTTACACTTTTACCCTATATTTTTTACCTCAAAATACCTAAAATTTCACTAAAATATATGAGAAGAAAAAAGGCTCACCTGCAGCGTCTTCAACAACGGGCCTGAAGGACAACTACCAAGTCTTCAACGAGGTTGAAGTATGCTTCTCAATTCCCTTCTTCTTCTTTTTCTTCATCCTCATCATTCTTAATTTGTAAGCATATATGTGGCTTATGAGAAGATCTATCAAGAAAATTTTGTGAAAATGGATACCAAAAATTTTTGAACTTTTTGCATTGCATTGGTTCCGTTTGATCTTGAAATTAACTCAAAAGAGAATTATTGATGAGTATAAAAATTACTTTGTGTCCATTCTTCAGCTAGGTTTATTAAATCTAATTTGATTATTTCAGCCAACAACTTTCGTAGTTGTCTGGACAACTGCTGAAGTTGTTTGTAGAAATAAATAAACATCTCTGTCAGATATAGAAATTGTCTAACAACAGTCTGTAGCTATCGGACGATTATAGAAGTTGTCCAACAACTGTTTGTAGTTATCGGACGATTATAGAAGTTGTCCCAACAACTACTGCAGTTGTTTGACAGTTGTGTTCAGTTGTTGGTCAACGGATTAGTTTTTAGGACAAGTAATATAATTGTGGGCAAAGTATTAATTGTTGAAATAAATAATTGAAGAATTATAGCAGTCTCCAAAGCTACTAAACTTTTATGCCAATTGTTGATAGTTGTGAGGTAACTAAATAGATGTAAAACAAGTAATCAATGTTCTTTTGCAATTTTGCAGTTCTTTGATAAATGTCTTACTTGTGATGTCTCCAGGTATTGTTTCCCTCTATGGAAGACCATAGAATAATAGGAGTTGATTTACATGGTGAATGGGTGGAGAATCCTACTCGTTATACTTGGCGTTCGAAGGGCCGAGAGACAGTACCGATAAAGATAAGCGAGAATGTTACGTACGATGAATTGGTTGACATCATTGTTTCTAGGTTTGAATTAGATTGTGATAAAAATGATCTCTCTATTAGTTACATGCTTGGCTTTATTGAAAAGCAAAAAGGAGCTCCTTCTAGGATAAGAAACGATCTTGATTTGCGATTTTTTTTGGATGATCAAAGTAGGCCAATTTTAAGGATATCTGTGGTTGAGAAGATTATAGAGACTACAAATTCAGTTGTAAATGATGAAGAGCATCCTGTTACAATGGATATTCCTATAAATGAGGAAGCTTCACTACATTCGATATCAACACAAGGTAGCCGCTACACAGATGATGACGGCACAGATTTTTATAAGGGTAAAATTTTCAAGGACAAACAAGAATTAACTAAATTGTTGAAGCTTGCTTCCGTGAAGAAAGATCAAACATTCAAATCTGTGAAGAGTTCTAAAGATGTGTATTGTGCTAGATGTGTAGATCAGAATTGTGATTGGTGGTTGCGAGCTACAAAACTTAAAAGTTGTAATAGATTTGAAATTACAAAGTATCGCAACATTCACTCATGTGGGGCACAACACCTTACAAGTCATCATCCACATGCCTCAGCAGATGTCATTGCAGAATACATACAACCTAATTACTTGAATGGAAAAGGTCCATCCACAAAAGACATAAAAAAATATAGTGCAAGCAGATTTGGGCTGCAAGATTAGTTACTGGAAGTGTTGGAAAAGCAGTGAGATAGCAAAGGCTATGATAAGAGGGACACCGAAGCACGGATATGCAGTTCTAGATGGTTATCGTCATATGCTTATGACTATAAATGAAGGAAGCAAGACATCGTTAAAGCTTGATGACAAGGGAAGGTTCAAATATTTTTTTGCATCTTATGGAGCTTGGATTAGGGGGTTTGTGCACATGAGAAAAGTTTTAGCCGTTGATGGAACATTCTTAAGAGGTCGTTACGATGGAGTTTTGTTGTCTGCTGTCGCACAGGATACAGAAAATCATGTTTTTCCTGTTGCATTTTGTGTAGTAGATAAGGAATGTGATGCCGCATATGAGTACTTTTTTGAGAAATTGTTGGACATAGTCCCTGATACTTCAGAGTTGTGCATTATTTCTGATAGGCATCCAAGCATAGAAAAAACACTATCAAAATTTTACTCTGAAGCATACCATGGATGTTGCACGAGGCATCTTGGTGAAAATGCTCGTAAAAATTTTCATTGTGGAGCTTTTCTTGGACATTATTACCATGCAACAAAAGCATATCGGAGAGATGTGTTCCATGACCATTTTGAACAAATCCGAATTATCAATGCGGAGGTCGCTGATTATCTTGAGAATGTTGGGTTTCACAAATGGAGTAGAGCATATTTTCCAGGAAATAGGTAAACTTTCTTACTAGTTCAAACATAAATATTGCAGGTCTCTAACAATTGTTGTAGTTGTTGGAATAATTAGTATAGTTGTTCGAACAATTATTGTAGTTGTTGGGACAATTATTATAGTTGTTGGAACAATTATTATAGTTGTTGGACAACTTTCATAGTTGTTTCAACAGCTGCAGAAGTTGTGGGACATTAAAAACAGTTGTTTTCAAAACTACAATAGTTATTAAAAATCTGCAATAGTTTGTATTTTAATTTTTGAATTTTATATTTCAGATATGATGTATTGACCTCAAATATTGCTGAGTCTGTTAATGCAATGTTCAATGAAGCAAGAGAATTTCCCATTATTGCCTTGTTCAATGATATAAGCAAGAGATGGTCGGAAAAATTTCATGAGAGAAGAATGGCATACGCCAAGTTAAAAACCACCTTCGTTCCTTCAGCTGAAACTAAAATAATGGCTAATAAGAATCTGGGAAATAAATTATTGGTCCATCAAATTGATGAAGACACCTTCAGCGTCACCGCGGACAATGGAATCGCAATGGTCCATCTTCGAAGTAAAATATGTTTGTGTCGAGAGCTTGACTTGGATAAAATACCCTGTCAACATGCTATGGCTGCGCTCAGACACAAATTTGGAGATGAATATGGCAAGATGATTTATGAGTACTCTTCTCCGTATTATAAGATAGAGTCATATATACTTGCATATGCAGATCCAATCTATCCAGTGCCAGCTGAAGAATTTTGGAATCTTCCTCTAGAAATTTTAGAGAGAGTAATACCTCCACCTAAAAAGAAAACTAAACTGGGAAGGAAGCGACTGAAACGAGTACCTACTATAGGAGAAGTGGTTTCAAAGAAAAGAAATAAATGCTCTCTGTGTAAAAGATTTGGCCACAAAAAAACTTCATGTCCTACGAGATCGAATGAAGTTGCAGGAACAAGTAATGGTGTAGTTTCATGAGTTATTATCGTATGCATAACATGTATTTACAGATGCTATGATTAGTTCAAACAATTATGTAGTTAAGATTTTTATTAGATTTATACCAACAACTTCAAAAGTTGTTGGACAACGGATACAGTTGAAGGGGTCAAGTTTTTCAATTAACTGCACATTATTAAACAACTGCTTTAGTTTTTCCAATAACTTTTTAATTGTCCAACGTCTTCTCACAGTTGTCCAACAACTTCGCATAGTTGTCTAACAACTCTAATAGTTGTTGGGACAATTTTTATAATTATTAAGATTACTTCGCATTGATATTGAAGATCAATAGAGTAATTTTGTGAATTATTACGTATAAACTAAGTCATTTAGTAAAAATTAAAGATCAATCGAGTTATTTTGTGAATTATTAAGTATAAACTAAGTCGTTTAGTAAAAATTAAAGATCGATCGAGTTATTTTATGGATTATTAAGTATAAACTAAGTCGTTTAACAATAATTGAAGATCGATCGAATTATTTTATGGATTATTAAGTATAAACTGAGTCGTTTAACAATAATTGAAGATCGATCGAGTTATTTTGTGAATTATTAAGTATAAACTAAGTCGTTTAGTAAAAATTAAAGATCGATCGAGTTATTTTATGGATTATTAAGTATAAGCTAAGTCGTTTAGTAAAAATTAAAGATCAATCGAGTTATTTTGTGAATTATTAAGTATAAACTACGTAATTTTGTGCAAAACAACTAAAGAATTGGAGGAACAACTAAACCAGTTGCAGGAACAACTAAACTAGTTGTAGAAACAATTGAACCAGTTGTACGAACAACTGAAGTAGTTGTAGGAACAATTGAACCAGTTGTACGAACAACTGAAGCACTTACAGGGACGATTGAAGTAGTTGTAGAGACAATTAAAGTAGTTGATATCAAAAACACAAAATACTGAAATAATTACATCAAAAACTAACACAATAATTTCATTGATCCAAATGTTTTGTCAATGAAGTACAAAAATCAACTTTGTACACAACTACTCTCTCAAGGAATTAATTCCTTCTCAAGCACAGCAACAACATATTTCATCCTAAAATTATCCACCTCATTGTCGTTAAGGCAACTCATATCTGTCCCAGTAAGCAAGTGATCAATAAAAACACAGGCATATGGTCCACATGCCGCACGAGAATTGTTACTTGACACATTCTTTAGACGTTCATATGACCATGCATCATTCAAAAAAATTTCAGACAAATGATTGAACATCCCGCTCTGCTTGAGTAGTTTGGGCCACAATTCGAGAATAGGCTGAATCAATGTAAGAAAAGTCGGCTCATCACACATATGAATATTGCAATCATAAACTTGAATCAAGCCCTTCTCCATCAAAAATTCAAGTGTAATAAAGTGTGTATTCTTTATGTTCATCACGGTGTAAATTCTTTTTGCTCCATTCCACTTTCGGCCATATGGATAGGGAATTTCACCCTTACAGTACTTGAGTATGTCACCGTCCATCTCAAACGATGTGAGTGCCTCATGCATTGGTGGAGCACCATCCACTAAACTCTTCTCTCTCAAGTTGTTGTACTGATCATACAAAGTGTTGTAGAAATTTAGATCTAAAATAAGATCTGTTTGGTCATAGTGCTTGGGATACCAAATCTGTCTCTTGCGCATAAGGGACAAGATCTCATCAACATGCTGCCAAAATAAATTTGAGAGTCAATTCAATATCAATAAATTATTGTATAAATTAAAAATATAGTAGTATTTACCTTGCGCTCGAACAAAAAATATGGATCAGTCATGCTCACCAAGTCCTGTTAATTAAATCTACCATTCAAATACATTTTCCTTTCCTCTTCCTTTTTGCTAATGAAGACACTAAAGATCTCTCTTTTCTCCACATCAAGAGGTTTGTACAAATTCACTTCCAATCTACTCTTCATTGCATTTTTGACTTTGGAAATCATGGCCAACCTTCTTTTTAACGCAGGAGTATAAGGAGATTTTCTTGCATAGCTCGGATATATAGTCCTCTTTGATTGCTGCCCATCTAACTTTGTTGACAAAGATTTTACTTCATTCAAAAGAGTTTCATACTTATCACAACATGTTTCACATTTACAGCAACAATCATTATTAAAGGCATTCACATTTGTTGTTTTTATCACACCAGGGGTATCTTCTCCCCTACCAAGATCAGCTAAATATGATTCATCTCTTCCTACTCCACCAAAAGATCTACAAGTATCTAAAGCAATCTTGCCATCACCGTCTCTCTCAACTCCATAATTTCTCGCAACACTATTCTCTCCACCAGTTATCTCAAGACCTTCTTCAACAACAGTTATATTCAGTTTTATAGCTGTTACAAGTGCCAACTCTTCTTTTAAAGTATCAATTTTTGGATCCGAACTATCTTCATATGACTCAATATCTTGAACATAAATTTGTTCCTTCTCTATGTTTGTTGGAAAAAGAAAAAGGTGAACAACCTGATTTTGCATCTGCATTTAAAAAAAAAGTTATTCATAATTTAAAAACAACTGAATCAGTTGTCCAATTACAACTTCAGTAATATGTGATTGTGGAAATCACTTTTATTGTTGTTGGACAACTAAAGTAGTTGTGGAAACAAGTTTAGTTGTCTTATAATTACAGTAGTATTTCAATATTGCATAACACAATTAATATTATATATATTATATAGATATATAATATTTTTGAAATAACTAATTTAGTTGTACAATAATAGCTAAGTTGTATGTTTACAACTTTTACTGTTGTTGGACAACTTGAATAGTTGACGGAACAACAAGTTCAGTTGTCCAATAATTACACTACTTAACTTGTGCATAACACAACTACTAATATTATGTAGATATAATCTTACTTGTTCTTTTGTCTGATAAATAGGATCAATATTTGTCTTGTAAGCAGGTGTTCCAGCCATCCATTTAATCATTCTTGGAATTGATTTTTCAGGTGAAGAATCCTTGGCCAATCGTTGAAGTGCCGGAATAGTTTCAAACGCCCAACCCTACAATATAACATTAAAAATAGCTTAATATAGATAATAAAGTCAAATAATAATTTAACTAAAAATTATAAAATAAAAACATCAATTTAATTACTTACGGCGAACGCCCACGGACATCCATGAAGATTATATTGAGATTTGGTTGAATCTAGCTCTTACAAAAGATAGCTAATGATAAGATCAAAGCTAACTCGACCCCATGGATATGAATTGAACACACCTTTTTTGGACGCCATCTTTAGCCAATGAGTTTCTATCTTCTTTTCTGCACTTTTTAAACACAATACACCATGCAAAAACCAAACCATACTAATAGCAAGCTTTTGCTTTTTGGTTAAGCATGGATCACTCATCTTTTCTATGAGTACAACAGCATTTGCAGATTGACCCACCAAATCAACCAAAATTTCACCTTCTTTTTCAATTTTCGCTAATTCTTGACTTAGAGGAGGTAGGGAATGACACCGAAGTCCAGTCATAATAGCGAATTCATTAATGCCAAAACAAAGAGGCAAACCATTATAATCAATCCAAACCTCTTTTTTCTTTTCAGAAAATATACGACGAAGACAAAGGCCATGTACTAACTTCATTGGAAGTTGTACTGCTACAGATTGATCCAACTTCAAAAAGTGACCAAAACAAGATTTTTTAAAATCATTTTCAATTTTTTGTGCGATTAAAATCTTTCTAAACTCAACAAATTGAGCTCCAAAACCAACTCTCGCATTGATGCTTGAATCATAAGACCCAGACACACTCAAGTGGGTCTTAAACTTATACTTATCATTGGAAATGATTTTAACATAATTTGGAGAGGATTCAATACCTTCTTCTTCTTTTTCATCCGATTGTTCACTTTCACTTTCTTCACTTTGTTCCTCTCTACTTGATTCATCTCCATGACTCTCACCATCTTTTTTCTTTTCACTTGAATTTTCGTTGCTATTTTTATCACTTTTTTCTTCACCTGATAGGTCATTGTTATTCTTACTATTTTTTTCATCACTTTTTTCTTCTCCAGATGGTTGTCCACCGATACTTTGAAGTGTTGTGGTACCTCTTTTTCTAGCAGCAGTTAAGCTCTCAGCATTTTCTTTAGCATTTGGATTGGATGAAGATGTTCCAGTTCTCTTCCTCTTATATTAAAGCATTATAACTACACTAAAATAGTTAAAAGTTAGTAAATAGTAAGAAATTAACTAAATAGGATCAACAAAAAAGGAGCAATAGTGGTACATTATAGATCAATAATTAAATTATTTGTCCTACAACTAATCAGTTGACCAACAATTAAACACAATTGTCTAACAACTGCAGTAGTTGTTGGGACAACTTCTGAATCGTCGGACAACTACAGGAAGTTGTTAGACAATTTCTGTATTAACAAAAATATAAAGTTATTTCTATAAACAACTTCAGTAGTTGTCCAAACAACTACTTAAGTTGTTGGCTGAAACAACTAAATTGAATTCACTAAACCCAGCTGAAGAATGGACACAAAATATTTTTTATACTTATCAAAAATGCTCTTTTGAGTTAATTTCAAGTTCAAACGGAATAAATATAATGTAAAAAAACAAAAAAATATAATAGCAAGATGATGATGATTTTCTTCTTTATTAAACCCTAATCTTATCCTTTGAAATAAAAAAGAGAAGAAAATTTACCTTGTATTAGAAGCTACTGATTGAAAAGAAAAACACAACAAACTCAAAGAAGATTTGATGATTTTGAAGATGAAGAAGAAATTTTTTTTTTTGAAAAAAAAAAGTCCCGTTCTTGGAGATTCCAACGTTCCCCTGCTTCAGTTTTAAAAAGAAAATTGAATAAGTTGAAAGGTTTTTTCTATTCTTAATATGCTTCACAATTTAAAATAAAGTCTCCTAAGTTTTAAAAAATACTAATTTGGTCCAATATATTAATTAAGAGTTAAATTAAATTGAGGAAGAGATGAAGAGGCCCCACTTGTCCCTTTTTTTTAATTGGAGACTTGTGAGGCATTCTTACCTCATTTTTCCTTGCTTAGTGAATTCTAAGTTATCTTGTGTCGGGTAGCTTAGTGGGCAATAGTGATATTGCTTAGTTGCTCTATTTGTAGTGGAAATACTACTTTAGGGGGAAGGTATTTAGAGGTAAATTCCTAGGTTGCAAGCTGTTGTAATCTGAATCATTGCTCTATTTGGAAGAAATAGAGTTTGGTTTGAAAAGCATGTGAGGACAGGTCGTGGTTTTCACCTCCCTTAGAGCAAGGGGGTTTCCACGTTAAGTGCTTGTGTTGTCTTTGTTGTTTTGCTTGTCTTACTGATGTTACTTGCATTATTGTTCTTAACATGTCAAGGGACCTGGTCCATTGACTTTTAGTGGAAGCCTATATTCTAACACTAAGGGTGCATGATATCGAATCAAACGAAAGAATCTTCCTAATGATGTCATATACCTTTTAAGGTTGATTTCACATGTATTTAGTCATGTGCTAAATTAGAATTGGTTGTTCTAAAGTTTCGTTAGAATTTGTACTCATAGGAGATAAGTATAAGAAATTAGTCAAATTAAATGCTATCTTTTTGTTTTAAAAAAAAAGAAGAAAAAAAATGATGATATAATTATTTGCTTGATGTAAAGATTATACCAAAATCACCTCCTTTTTTAGAAAGAAAAATAATAACCATAAATGTCAATAAAGTAAGAAATTTGATGTCAGATTCTAACCTTAAAATTTATGACTCTTTAGAGAAAATGAGAAAAAAAAAAGAGAAAGTGGAAAAACATTGCATTTGAGATTTACAAAATTCAAAAAAGGTCATAGCTGAGTCGTTTTTATAAAAATATAATTAGAATTACCCCTTAATCATAATAAATATATTTAACTTTTTCCTTACTCATGGAAGCAATGTTACCATTTTTTTAGAAGTCCTGATTCTTTTATATGTTTATGGACATTTCTGTTATTTTTTTAAAAAAGAAATCCTTCACAAAAAATATAGGAACCTCCAATAAGCATAATGACTCACCAAGGCATCATAAAGAGCCTAGCATGTGATTGGTGCTACAGATGCAGGACCTGCCGTGAGGTGTTCACCTTGAGCCAAGGAATCACTGGGCACCGACGCAAGTACATAATTATGGGCATATAACCATTGGGGACCTCTCATCCAAGTTTCATGAATCATATGCTTGCATCGGTGCCCATCGATAACTTGGCCCAAGGTGAACAACTCACAGTAGGTTCTGCATTTGAAGCACCAAACACCCGCTGCCTCTTTATGATGCCTTGGTAAGTCATTATGCTTTTTAGTGGTTCCTACATTTTTGGTAAAAGATTTTTTTTTTTGAAAACTACAAAATGTCCATCAAGATATGAAGGATTAGGACTTCCAATAAAATGATAACAATGCTTGCACGAGTAAGGTAAGAAGTTAAATGTTTTTATAATGGTTAAGGGATAATTATTAGATATATGTAAAAAAAAATAATTCAGCTCTAACTTGTTTTGAATTTTATAAACCTTTGATACAACGTTTTTCCCGCTTCATTGTTTTTATCATTACTTATTAGACTCATAAATTCAAATATGAGAATCTAACATTATTTTTCTTGGTTTATTGACATTTATGATTATTTTATTTTTTGTCTAAAAAGAAGTTTAGTAAGCTCATCGAGATCAAATTTCATTTTATTAGAGAAGTCCAACAATCTAATGAAGTGTTGCTTGTTCATTGCTCATCTGAGAACGAGCTAGCTGACGTCTTCACTAATTCTCTGCCAAAAGAAAGGTTTTTGAAGATTTGAGGCAAAGAATCGGCGTTCGTCACGATAATGTCAAGGAGGAGTGTTAAATAATTGTCATTTCTTAACTTCCAACTTATTATTATTTACTGTTTTTTTTTTACTTAGTTTTAGTTTAGTACTTCCCTATTTCTAGCTAGACTTGGTCAACTTTAGTGGATCCGGCTCCTCTCCATTTCTCTTCTCTCCATTTTTCCCAAGTCCTAGCTTGGATTGGAGACACGTGGCACAGTTTAGAATTAATGGTTGAAATCTAATGGATTAAAGCAAACTCCTAACCATAGTTTTTTACTTCCATATATTTACTTCTTAAATATTTTTGAAATCCATTTTCCCTAAATATATTTAAAACTTTTCTTTACTGCAGCATACAAATTTAAAAATTTTACTAAATATTCTTACTTTTTTTGAAAAAAATTATAATACAGTTAACCATTTTTTTTTATTCTAATAGAGTATTAAGAGCTACAGTGTCTATAGAACAATATGGACTCCATTTAGGGAGTAAGTAAGAATTTAAAGTTGAGTGACAAAATTTATTTTACTCCTAAAATTAAAAAGAAGAAGGAAGTTCATATGAAATATGAAATGGTACATATCAAAGGAAAAGGTGATATATACCTGCAATCCAAGTGTGTTGAGTTTCTCAATAGCAATTAAAACAGGATCACCCTTCCCCAATTTTTAACAATCTATTGAAAATCCTTGTAGCCTCCTTAAGCTCGGAGAGGGTAAAAATTCTCAAATTTTTCTCTCTTTCTCCAAACATTTCCGGAATATTTCGAGCAGCTGAAATTGAAAAGTGAAAAGACTACAATTAATAAATACAAAAAGATAAAATTTCACAAAGAAGATGAAAGGCAACATGATGTAATTACTGAGAAAGTTGGCATTTAATTAGTATAAGAAGATTAAAAGTTGTTCCAATTAAGTATGGGCTACGAAGATGGTAATAAGAAGATTAAAAGTCACACTAGGACTGGGAGATTAAATGTCGACAAGGCTGTTGTGTCTTGTACTAGTTGAAGTCGACTAGGATAAGTTATTATAATTGTAGTAGTAGTAGTCAACCTATACTCGTGTAATTATATGTTTGTATTGTAGTAGGATTCTAAGTATAACTAGCCTAAGACTCTCTCCTATATAAGGAGCATGTACTCGATAGTTTTTAACATTAATACAATCCTTGATCTCTAATCTTTACGTGAGAATTCTACGGGATGCTCAAGGGTGGGAAACTTGATGTAATTATAGTGAGATGCCAAATGGTAGAATTCGATTGATATGGAAAAAAGTGTCTTAATGTTATTATAATTGAGGTTAAGGATCAATCAATTTACTGTGTTGTTGAGGATCCTAGAACTCATGTTCTCAATATAGTGTTTGCTATGAATGACTGGGAGCGATTATTGGATGCTATATCCCATGTTGATTTGCAATATAATTAATTATCCTTGGGTGTTGTGTGGTGACTTCAACAATGTGTTGAGCTCAAGTGATAGAATGAGATCACCTATGGGTTCCAAGGTATGCTGGATTCAATGCTATTTGGCCAGGAAATGGAGCAAGGTGTAGGAGCAGGTGCTGAGGCAAAAAGCCAGAGCTACTTGGGTGGAATATGGTGATGTTCAATCAAATAGAATTTTAAAATATTTCAGAGAACTATGAAGTTTGAGTGCTCAACTCCACAATCTTTAAAATATTTCAGAGAATCAAATAGAGGTGTATCATTTAGTTGCCTGATGATACTCAACTCCCCAATCTTCAATCTTATATGCCTTCAGTTAGAATGTTCCGAAGTTTTTCGGTTGTCTAGGATCAGAAGACATGCATAATCTGCCAATGCTTCAGACTTTGAAGTTAAGAGTTTCCCCTAGTGTTGATTGTGTTATATAGTTTCTCCTAAAATTGAGATTTTTTTTTTCTCCTTAGCAGCTATACGGTGACATTTTCCTGTGCTAATGTGAAATTTCCCTTCGAAGCATATATCGAATATGAAATGGTAATAATTTCAACCATGTATCAAAATATAATAAGCAAGTTCATATCAAATATGAAATGGTACATACACAACAGATAAAAGGAAAAGTTCGTACCTGAAATCCAAGTGTATTGAGTTTCTTAACAGCCACCAAAATAGGATCACCCTTCGCATTAGGAGGTTGAATTAAAACCTTTATATACACTCCCAAAAGCACCTTCCCCAATTTTTAACAGTCTATTGAAATTCCTTGTTAGCTCTGAGAGAGTAAAAATCCTCAAATTTTGTTCTCTTTCTCTATACATTTCCGGAATACTTCGAGCAGATGAAACTGAAAAGTTCAAAGACGAATAAGATAAAATTTCACAAAGAAGATGAAAGGCAACATGATGTAATTCCTCAGAAAGTTGGCATTTAAGTAGAAGATTAAAAATTCTTCCAATTAAGTATGGGTTACAAGGATGACAATGAGGCGGGGTGGGTGTGGGGCGGGTTGAGCTTAATCCATACAAATTTAACCCGTCTCACTCTGCCTCGTATAACAAGTATTTTCATTTTCAATTCGACCCACCTGCCCTGCATGAATCCGCCCCATTTTTGAATATTTGCCTTTTTATAATTAAGTTTGATACTAAAATAAAATTCATAAAAATTAATTTATTTTCTCATTAAGTTGTATTAATTTAATAGATAATAAGTTAAAGTTTTATTTTTTAAAGGTCAATTGGGAAGCATGTAAAAAATCGTATTAGTTTTTATTGAAACATTTTCATTTACTATCTTGAATATTTTGATAACTTTAAAGAAATTATCTTAATAAATAATGCTCTATTACTCTTATAACATATAAAAAAATTAAAATTAAGTCTGAACTCGCATAAAATCACATAGACCCGCAACCTACCCAGCCCCACATTAGTTTATTAAAAAAATACACTTCAATACACCCCGCATCCCACCCTCCCCACATAACCTTAAAACTGCCTCTCATCCGCCCCATTGCCATTCCTAATGGGCTAACATTAAAATGTTCAACTTGTTGATATTTATTTAAAACTAGTGAATTTGTGAGAAAAAATCTAATCAAATATTTTTTAACTTTGTTTTTATATTTGAACATCAAAAATATTTTAAGGATCATTTTTAGTTTTCAAATTCAAATAGATTGAATTTCAAGTTTTAGTTATTATTAAATCGCAATTTAAACAATGTAATAATATGATTTTTTTTGTTATTGATTATAGCCATAATTTAAAATAACAATATATATATATATATATATATAATAATAAAATATTAAATATACTATAGGAAGTGTTTGACTTTTAAAAAGAAATAAAAAGAGTTAATTTCACAAATAATCCATTACGTATAAATATGAAAATAAATTAAACGTTGAACATATCTTAGAGTTATAGTTTGAAGATTGATATTTCAATTTAGAAAAATATAAAAGTGGCGGATAAAATAATGATGTAATATCTCACTTTGGTCAGGATTATCATTTGTGTTTACTGTCAATTTTTTAACTTTTTTCCTTTATTTTGATTTATAATATTCACAAAAAATATATATATTTAAATATCTTATTGACCTATCTCTTTGCCATTATTACAATCTATTAAATATTTTTCATCTCTCCTCATCATTACTATTATAATTTATTATTTTTTCTACATTTTATTTTTATAGTTTCAAAAAATAATAATCTTATTTATCTCTCCTCTTTATCATCACAATTAATTATTCTTATTCACAAAAACATTCTTTTTCCTTAATTATTTTCTTTCTTTTGATTTATAAAATTTGAAGAGAAAAATAGATTTAAATACTATTATTATTCAAAAAGTTTACCTTTTTTTCTTTAATTTTTTTCTCTTGATCTGTAAAATATGTAAAAATAAAATTTCTCTTTCATCAAGAGTCATAATTATCCTTCTTTCTCTTTTTCTTGACTTTTAAATATTTTCTAATTTATATTTTATGTTTAAAAACTCAAAAGAAGCTATAAAATAGTATCTAATTTTTTTTTCCAATATAGTTATAGTACTCACCTTATATTATGATTATAATAAATATATTTACCTTATTTATCTCTCTTATCATTACTACAATTTATTGCTTTTTCATCTCTCCTCATCATTACTATAATTTAATATTTTTTCTTAAATTAGTTTTTTTACCCTCTACAATTTTATAATTTTTTAAAATGAAAAATCTTATTTATCTCTCCTCCTTATCATCATAATTTATAATTATTATTGAAGAAATTTTTTTTCTTTAAAGTTTTTTTTTATTGATCTATAAAATCAGTAAAAAATAATAATTCAAATACCTTAATTGTCTCTCTCCTCACATTACTACAATTTATCACTTTTCTTAAAACTTTTTTTATACCTTCTATTTTTTAAAAAGATTCTAAAAATAATAATATTTATTCATTACTCTTCCGTATTATCATAATTTATTATTAGGCTTAATTTTGTTACTATTCTCTTTTACTCTTCTAAAACGTTGTAGAATTTATAATTATAATTTTAATTCAAATGTAGTAATCTCACATTTTGTTTGTCAAAGTAATATCCTAACTTAAATTTTTTTTGTCTTGATTTAATAAATTCATATTTGATTTACAAATTGAAAGAAAAGGAATTGAGAAACTATGATTATCTTAATGCTTTGAAGGCACATGAAAACTTAAAAAGATGTGATTATTTTTCTCATCTCAAAATAATTAATATAATTTGTATGCATATGCTAGGAAAAAGGGTTTGAAAAATACTTTAACTTTGGCCGAAATTTATATTACGATACCAAACTTTATGGAGGACCTTTTACCCCCTGCACTATTTAATAGTGTATTTAAAAGGTATATATGTGCCCACGTGGACACGTTATTATTTTAATTATGCAATATTTATGATGTCCACATGGACATATATATACCTTTAAAATACACTATTAAATAGTGTAGGGGGTAAAAGGTCTTTTCCAAAGTTTGGTATTATTACTGTAATTTCGGTCAAAGTTTGAATATATTTCAAACCATTTTCCCCATATGCTATAATAATAAACTTAAAAAAAAAAAAAAAAAAACTTATAAAAAGGACTCAACTTTATTGCTATGGGCATTCTGATAAGGTTTGTTTAAAAAGGTTTTCTCAAATTTGTTATCTGCATTTTGATAAAGTATAAAGTGCCTCAAATGATTAGTTTCTTCAAATACTTTATATTCTTTGTGTAATTGGGGTTGTACATCTCGCAATCTATTCTTTTTTTATATATATAAATAATACAAAATTTATTTATATCTCTTCTTTATACCATAATTAATTATTCACAAAAAAAACTCTTTTTTCTTAATTGTTTTCTTTCTTTTAATTTATAAAATTTGAAGAAAAACATAGATGTTAAATATTACTGTTATTATTCACAAAATTTCTCTTTAAAAAAATAAATAAATAAATTCTCTTGATCCGTAAAAATAAGATATCTCTTGATTTTTAAATATTTTTCTCCTTTATATTTTATGTTAAAAAAACTCAAAAGAAGTTATCCTTTTTCTCCTTTTCTTGATTTTTAAATATTTTTCTTATTTATATTTTGTGTTAAAAAACTCAAAAGAAGTTATAAAATAGTATCTAATTTAATATATTTTTAACATAATTGTAGTACTCACCTTATATTATGTTTATAATAAATATGCTTACCTTATTTATCTCTCTTCTTACGTGTACTATAATTTATTGCTTTCATCTCTCCTCATCATTACTATAATTTAATATATTTTCTTAAATTAGTCTTTTTACCTTCTATTTTTATAAATTTTTAAAAGAAAAAATCTTATTTATCTCTCCTCCTTATTATCATAATTTACTATTATTATCGAAATTTGTTTTCTTCTTTACAATTTTTTTTCTTTTGATCTATAAAATCAGTGAAATAAAATTCAAATCATATTTGTCTCTCTCCCCAGTCCCACATTACTACAATTTATCATTTTTTCTTAAATTCCTCTCTCTAATATATATTTTAAAATGATTCTAAAAAATAATAATATTATTCATTTCTCTTCCTTATTATCGTAATTTATTATTATGCATGAAATTTTTATTTCTTTTTATCTATAAAATTTGTCAAAAAATTATCTATTTAACCAAGAATCATAATTATTTTTTCCCTCTTATTCTTGACTTTTAAAATATTTTTTCTTATTTATATGTTATGTTGAAAAAATTCAAATTCAAAGAATTTATAAAAAAATATTATCTAATTTACTTTTTAATATAGTTGTACTCACATTTATAATATGATATTACATTTCAAATAATAATAATAATAATAATAATATATATATATTCTTTGAAAGTTCAATATATATATTTATATAACTTTTTTCTATTTAAAATGCTATATAATAAAGAAGAAAGAGAGAGAAGTAGTTAAAGAAAAATAAATAAAAAGTAACGTTTTTACATTTTTCTTTCCTTTCCTGTGTTTATTTTTATTGTAGTTACTTCAAGAAAAAATCTTTCCTTTTTCTTCTTTACCATCCTTTTACTTTTTACTCAATTCACTACTATATATCTTCTTCCTTTGATCTTGCTATTTCCTGCCTCATCTCCTTATATCACACTAAATTTATTCTTTACTATTAGAAAAGATTCACTACTATCCTCTTCCTTTTATCTTGTTATTTCCTGCCTCATCTCCTTTTTTTTTTTTCTAATTATATCACACTAAATTTATTATTTACTACTAGAAAACAGAATCAAAAATTTGTTTTTCTTATAACTTTTCATTTGTGAAAAAGAAAAAGAATAGAATTAAAGAACTAATACTTCATGGTGGCATCATTTTTACGGTTCACAAATTGAATGTTAGAGGACATTTTGACGTCTTTCGATCTTTGGTATATATTGAATTCCTAAATAGGATTTCATTGTACAATTTTGATAGATTTGTTGATATAATTTTTGTTAGCATAAAATGATTAAATTTGCACAGGTATATTCTAATGAATTCATTTATATAAAGGGAAAAGGCATAAATTTTCCCCTGAACTTGTCCTGAAAAGTTAGTTACACGCTTAAACTATTATGACGACCTATTACACACTTTACTATTTAAAAGTGAATTTATTTATCCCTGAGACGTGTAACACCACTCTCACAATATGTGGTGTATTACACTCGCTGCCACATCAGTGCCATGTGAGCGCCATGTCAGAAATTAAAAAACAAATATTCTTTTTTTATTTTTAATTAAATTTTCTTTTGTTAACTATATTTTACACTAATTAATCTCTAATTAATTATTAAAATTTTCTAATAATTATATTTTCTTCATTGAAGAATTACAATAAGATGAAAATTTTAACAATGGCCGCCAAGAACACTAATCGAAACATGGAGCTGATTTATGGAGTGGAAAATTCTCCCGTTTCTCTCAATAAAAGCCTGCCATGGCTGCAGCGGCTAAGAAACCTCCAAAATTTTATCCCGCCGATGATATTAAGAAATCTTTTATTAACAAACACAAATCAAAATTCACATAACCTAGATTGATGATAAGTAATTTGCTAAGCAAGCTGAGAAGAAGTCGAAGAAGGAAGAAAGGGTGATTTTTGCTTAAAAGAAAGAGGATAAAAATGCGCTTCCTCAAGAGAGTGGGGTTGAAGAAGAAGAAGAAGAAGAAGAGGGTGGGTTGTGAAGAAGAAGAGATGTGAAGAGTGGGTGGGGTCTAATTGAATTTTGATTTTTTTCCTACTTTAATAAATTATCTTGCGCTCCTATTTTTATTTTTTTTAAAATTATTTTGCCACATCAGTTTTAGGGGGTAAATAAATTCACTTTTAAGTAGTAAAGGTGTGTAATAGGTCGTCATAATAGTCTAAACATGTAACTGACTTTTCGGAACAAGTTTAAGAGGGAATCTATGCCTTTTCCCTTTATATAAACAAATCAAAATTTTGATTTACCTGAAGCAGTAAATCTTCTTGTGGAATGATTCTTCAATTTTGTCAATTTACCTCCATATTGTTTGCTCTCCTATTTGATTTCATTTGTTCAAACAAATAAAAAAAAATTATTTATTTGAGGTAGTAAAGCTTTTCAAAAATTCAATTTACCTAAAGTAGTATATCTTCTATTGCAATGATTCTTCTATTTTGTCAATTTACTTTTAGATTATGTGCTCTCATGCATAATTTCATTTGTATAAACAAATCAAAAAACTTGATTTACATGAGATAGTAAAACATTTTTTTTTTGCAATGATTCTTGAATTTTGTTGGTTACTTTCCGATTATGTGCTCTCCTATTTTATACTTTTTAATTAATTGATTGTAATAAGTTCTTGACAACCGTTACAACTCTTCATTCTCCATTACAACAATAAAAATATCATTTATGTTAAAACTTTTCATTATCCTCTTTAATTGTAGGTTAATAGATGCATTAGATGTATGTAGGAGACTATTATATTAAGAAATGAATAAAAAAGTTCAAAAAATTGAGAAAAAAAAATAAATAGGAATGGTGGTCATATAGGCATGCCACATCAGCTTTTCTATAATCAGCTTTATATATATATATATATATATATATAGGAGGAATTTACTTTATGATTATGATAAATGGTTACTATTTAATATTTAATTGAGTAAATATTTTATAATATTTTGATTTAGTGTAGGGACAAAATGGTAATTCAACTTTGTACTTTGGAGCTTTCCACTTTTAAATGAACTCTGGAATGATCCAAACTGTGAGATTATGGAAATTCAAGGGATCAAGTAGTGATATATACTTGATAAGAGTTTTCTTTTCTCATTCTCAAGAAAAGGAGAATTTATTCAAATGAATACCCTTGATCTACTATTTAATTCATTGAATCTCATGACCATGGATTAATTATTTTTCTTTGAATTGCTGTCACGCCTCGAGCCTACACCCTGGGTGGAACTGGCACTCGAGAACCATTGTTGGCCCCAAGCGAACCCTTAGTATGACTTACTTACTCAGCGGAAGACTTAAAAGCATTAATACAAGGATTCAATGTATCTCTACTCAATTGTTTAATAAAATAACTTAGAATGTTTAAAAGTCAAACATTCAACTTGGCCAAAGTGACAACTTAAGTCACATAAGAAATAACAATATAAAGACAATTGAAATACTAATTGTCTATGAAGCCTCTAAAACAAGGAGGGATGTTGAGACAAGACCCCTGATCATCCTAACAACTAAAGTACCAAAACAATTGATAAAAGGGGTCCTCCGGATAGCAAAGAGGCTCACCAACTGACTTTGAGTGCTCAACTGGATCAACGAGGCGCTGGATGTTGATCCTGGTTACATGTGTTTGCATCATAAAATGATGCAGGCCAAATGACATCAGTACATTGAATGTACGAGTATGCGAGGGGAATACTAACAAGACATAAGCTTGAAAGGAATCTGAAAAAGAATACTTACCTTGGCTTTACTCAACTCATGAATAACTCAACTCAAATGCAAAGTAAAACAACAATAATGGTGCAGTTATGCAAAGCATTTAAAACAGGAGGTCGCAACTCAATTTGCTAAAGAAATGCAATTACAACTCAGTTTACATATAAAGTAATTGTGGGAGTTTCTCTAATCGACAACCATCACTATGAGCCTAAGTGATGATACAACGTCTTGCCCACGCTGCCAGAACTATCCTATACTTTGCCGTCATATAGAACGCCTTAACTAAGTGGATCCACTAGTCTATACTGAAAAGCACTAAGGAATCATCTAAAAAGTATGATCCTTTCTACCCATGATGGCTACATGGTTTATGGAGACTTGAGTTATTATGAACTCACGTCCCCATATCAGTGCTCAATACTACTCCAAAAATATACTCAGCTCATGTGTTTTTAAAACAAAACTCTTTCTTTGGTTTGAGATAATTACTCAAAACTTAGCTTAAAAGCTCCCTTGGAAATCAGTGTTTCCTTTCTTGCTCATGTGAAAAACATTTTAACTCTTGGGATACTTAGTTCCCGTATAATCTTTGAATAAAAGAACTTTACTCTTACTCTTTACTCAACTCAAAGTTTAAGTCTTAAAACAAAGTTAAAACGTTTGTAAAAGACTTTTGGAAAACTCTATGAACTTCATTTGACTGAACTCTTAACCTCTTGACTTGACTCTTAACTTTCCTTGAATTGAAGTATGGATTCAAGGCTCATGATCTCATGTTAATGATGATTTCATGATGTTTAGAGTACCTTAGAGTATAGAAATAGACTAGAAACAATAGGTACGTTACTAAGGAACTAGTACGGAAAGAAGGGGGAGAATGGAAAAAACTGGCATCCCTGGTACTCTGAGATACGCGGGGCACCAGAGCCCAAACTTCAGAACTGAAGTTGTGGCGCTCTGGCTGGCGCGTCGCCCCAGAGCCCAAACTTCAGACACTAAAGTGGGGCGCTCTGGCTAGCGCGCGCCCCAGACCCCTGCCCATAAATCTCCGATTTTTCTCCTTCGTTTTTCAACTCTTAAACCCCTATTTCAACTTGGTTCTTTCCCCAAACACTTAGAATCGACTATATCATCAATATATGTAAGATTCTACTAAAAAACACACCTCAAATCATGAATCAAACTCAATAAACTTCAACAACAAGAACCCATAAGATTTCAAACGAATATTCATCAAGAACTTGTAATATTTGTTTTCAAAACTACACAAACTTCGTTGAATTAAATGATGATTGGCGCGTGAGTGAACTAACTCAGCGCTAAGTGATCTCACATACCTCATAGGGATCAACCCTAGGCGAAATCCACATGCAATTCTCCAAGAAATTGATGAATCTTTGCTTCTTCTCCTCTTTCCTCATCTTTTTTTCTCTTCTCTCAAAACCCTAACTCTTTTTCAAAAGCGTAAACTGACCAAGTTCAATTTAGACCCCAACTAATTACCAAAAAATGAAATTAAAATAATGGGGTAAGGACAAGACCATAATGCCCTTTTAAAATCCGGATTAGACTTTTCTTATTTAAATAGCCCAATTTCAAATGGGAATATCTCACTCATTCAAACTCGGAATCGTGCAAACTTGGCGGCATTGGAAAGATAATTCCAAGATATTTCCTACGGTATCTGGAAGCATACCTAAATCATCCTGACCTAGGAGTTATGGTCGTTTGAAGTTGACCAAAAACTCAAACTTAACTTAATCAATTTTCCTGATTTTTCATTCTTTCCTAAAATGACTATTTTCAATTCTCTCTTTCTAGTTCTTTTAATTAGCAAGATGTGACAATTAGTTTCTCAAGTCATATTAAGTGTCCATTTGGAAAGTCACATGGTAATTGGAATTGGTGTAATTATTATGATAGTAATTACACAATCTAGTATTAGGTTGACCTATTAGTAATTACACAACCTAGTAGGCTAGTTCTAGGTTGACCTATTTGTTTGTCATAATATAGTTGCAGTGTAATTACAAATGTATTGTTTGATTGCACAAGTGCAATCATAAGATTATATTAAATTTAAAAAATAAAAGTTAATTATCTAAAAAAAAAAAAATTCAAAATATAAGGGTCTTTATAAATGATATTAAATTAAATATCAAGATATCTATTATTTTTTGAAAATATATTAATTAATAAACTTATGTTTTAAACTAATATTATAAAAAATAATTGTATATTTAAATTAATTAATCATAAAAACTAAAAGTACAAGATTTCTATGAATATGATGAAATGCATGTTTGAAAAAAAAATGATTAATATCATAGATAAATGTCATTAAATTATTTAAACATTTGAAGAAAATATAATACATCAAGTCTAACTAAAAAAAAATGGTTTGCAATGTGAAATATCTAATCAAATCAATACACTAAAACAAATGAAACTGGAAATATAGACATCAAACTAATCATGATCAACTAAAAGAATACACGAAATAACAAAACATATGCTAAGTAATTCAATAACGATGAGAACAAGAAATCATGCTAAATACCAACCTAACACTTAGCAAATTATCATGCTAGAAAAATCAACAAGTAATGTCTAAGAATAGTACTCCCTCCATTTCAAAAAGAGTGACCTGGTTTGACTTGGCACGAAGTTTTAAAAAATAAAGAAGACTTTTGAATCTTGTGGTCCTAAATTAAAGTTATGTCAAATGTACTGAATTACCCATCAATCTTGTGGTTTTAAACCTACCACGTGAAAAGCTGAAATTAAATTTTTACCAAAAAAAGGAAAGAGGTCATTCTTTTTTAAACAGACTAAAAAGGAAAGGATGTCATTCTTTTTGAAACGGACAGAGTAAGTCGTAGTCGACCTCAAAGCCGAATACACGTGCTCCACACCTCTAATCGGTGCTTTTACCTTTCGAGCAGCCTCCAAATGATGTCACACTATCAAAATAGTGATCTCGGAGTCAATACAATCACTTTGACATCCATATTGCAACAATCAAGTTCAAGTCGAAAATTGAGTCTAATATAGTATCTTGGGATCCACACAAGGAATCACAACATTGACTAAGTCAATGGATCCCAATTAGCTCAAGGAACTTGTACCCTAAAAATGGGCCCAACCTGACCTATAAAACGCCTTGAAACAACCTATCATCAAAGTTCAAGAATTAACAAATAAAGAATCAAGAAAGGAAATTTCGAAGGAAACTAACATGTTAAATGTGAGAATAACATTCCTTGCATTTTCCCCATGCTATCCCCTGTATCTCAACAAAACCCACTGAATTCCCTCCAAATTGAGCTTTTAAAGAGTTTCTATGGAGGAAACTAACATGTTAAATGATGTTGAAACTATTGAAAGCTAATATAACTTCCCCTCACATACACATCGCGATCACGGGACCCATTAGGTCGCGCTTGTAATGGTCCATCTTTTATTGGGTCCATATATCCTTCATTGTGGTCGCGAGGGTCAAAGCCCGCGAATGTGAAGTCCAAGAAAAATGATATTCTCAAACGCAATGCCAAGACACTGATTGCGTAGACCGATTTCATTGGCCTTCATAAATGCAGCTCTAAGCGCAAAGAAGCAAAGAGCAAAGTTGGGTGCACGAGCTCAGCTCATAGTTGGCAAAATTCCACGACGGGGGCTCGTAATACGTTTAGAATTCTATGCATGTAAATGAACTATTGTACCCCATCAAATTCGATATTCCAAACTCAACGGAAATGTCGAAGCTTCGAATAGAAGTTTTCTCACAAAAAGTGTGTTCCACACCCAAGGCTTTATTTTAGCCATAAGCAACAAGGTTGCTCGAAATGAGGTTGAAAGCCTTGGGATCTAAACCTAATGTATATTCAGACTAAAATTGACATTTCGAAGCAAATGAAACCATCAGAATCACATTCTAAGGTCGTTTACCAGAATATTTGACCAAATTCAATCGTTTAAACTTCAAAAGCTCCAAAATAGAAAAACTTGCATAAAAATCAAATGAACGACCAAGTGACCGAACTATCAGTTCCAGCAAGTCAGAAATGACTTAGGGCTGCTACAGGAAAGCTCTAACACCAGAAATATTGAAAAACTGAGAAAATGAGCTAGAGGGTCACTATAACATCCATTATAAAAGGACTTTCATCCTCAAAAAGTAAAGAGTCAAGAAGTACATGAAGGCTCGAACAGGTGGGGGTACTAGGCTCACAAGTCATACTCAGTCTTCTAGGTAGGGGTAGGCATGGTATGGTATATACCGAACTACCATGCAATATCAAACTTTTTGATACCGTGGTTTTGGTATTATGGTATTTGGTATGGTATATGGTATACATTTTAAATTTTTTGATATTTGATTTGATATTTGGTATTTAGAGATGATATATCGAAATACCAAAGTATATAGTTAGATAAATAACACATATATATATATATATATACTAACAAATATGCATCCTAGCACATTAGTATAAACTAAATTTATAGAAGTGAAGCTGTGACTACCCTATTTTGATTGAAATGTATTTTAAATATAATTAATTAACAAAATGAGTTGTTTGTACTTTCTTTTGATATATTTCTACATGTGTAATGACTAATGTGGTAGTATGATACAACTGAGACCTTTTTGAATCGTTGAAGTCATAATACTCTATTATATCAGTATATATTAGTTGAAGTTGAACAAATTACGGTTACCAATTTATCATACTGCAAAATATGGAAACTAAACTTCAAAATTAATTAGTTTCTCCAAATTTTGATGTATGCATCAATATTATTGAAACACTGCACCAGTATTATTTAATTGCCAAACTAATTTAGTTACTTATTCAATAATTAATCATTTAATGCTCTAACAAGGAAATCATTTAAATTGGACGACTGGTCATCAATTAGGACTTGTACTTATATATTTTTTGTTATTCATTATTATGTTTTTTAATACAACTCACATCATATGTATTATCTGCTAGAGATACACGTGCAACACACGTGTCCAGAAACTAGCACATATAAAGAGTAATGTGTAATGCATTTGTAAATTTGTAAAAGAAAAAGAGAAGTAACATACCAGGGGAAGGGGCAGGAGTATGTGGCTTTTGGCAAGTAATAAGTGCCCATATTTACAGCTACAATATTTATTAAAGAGAAAGGATGGGGGAGGGGCACGTGGCAGCAGGGCGTAGTTAACGAGAAGAAGATATTCACCGGGATAAATAGGCTTTCACATGAGTTGGGCAAATAAGCATTGACTGGAAACGACATAACTATATACTACTACATCCTCCATCTCAAAATAAATGTCATCTTAGCTCATTTCACACTCATTATGAAAAATAATAAATTAAAGGTATAATTTATTAAATTACTTCTGTTTATTAATTTGACTAGTATTTGGACACTTACTTTGCACGTGTATTTGATGTTAATCAATTTTTTTTTAATTGAGACGAAGGGAGTAAATAATATTAAGATAAAATTATTTTTAAAAATATAAGCTTAAACTTTTATTTTTATTAAAAAGAGAAGTTACAAAACACATCAATTATATATTTACATGAAGTAAAATAAAGAAATTAAAAGACATATCAGTTCTATCCTTATATAAAGTAGAAACAATTACCAAAAGTATAATAAGAATAATCGAATGCTAAAATATAGCATACCTGGATAATAATAACCGTGTCAATATCTTTCTATACAAAGAGATATAAAAAAGTTTGCATTAAAATAAATCAGTATAATTGATTGTTGTTTGCACCCGCCGGTTTTATGGGGGGTCGGTTGGGTTATGTTTGTTGTTGTGTACCTTCTGAGCTTGTGGAGGTCTGTTTAGGTTATTATTTGATTATAATTGTGTATCTTGTATTGATTTGATAGTTGGTTAAATGATTGGCTAGGACTTGCCTCTTTATCGATGCTTCTAATTTGGTTGGATTGGATTGGCCTTTTGGTTGTTATGATGAGTAGCGATGGTTACCATTAGTTGATGAGTGGGCATTTTTATTACTTATCTTGTCTTTAAGCTTATGTTATAGGATTTTTTAGATGAGAAATGGTGTTTTTAATGTGATTTTTTTTCATATTTGCAGGAAAATGAAGTGAAGAATGAGATTAGATGATATTTGAAGAAATCAAGTGAAATTGGGCAAAAAGAGGAATTAGATGATATTTGAAGAAACCAGGTGAAATTGGGCAAAAAGAGGAAAAAAAGCTGAAAATTCAACTGACATGGACTTACTTATCACGACCGCGCGGTCAACAGGCCGCGATTGCATGCTCAATGGTCGCAATCACTGCCCACTGAACAAGAACCCATCGCGATCATGTGGGTTAAATCTCGGGAATGCAAAAAGTTAATATTAGGCACATCTGGGGCAGAACTGAAAATTCACATTTTGATCCCAAATTCCATTTCATACTCATGCACAACCATTTTGATAGAGGATCTTGCATTATCTTTTGTCTTAGAATTTGGAGCATTGTAATAGAGTGTTGATAGCTTGGGGTTTTGAGCTTGGATAGCAAGTTTCCTTACAATTCACATTTGGATTTGAAGATTGAAAGCTTAATTAAAGTAATTTTTACCCCTTCATTTCCTTGATTTGTATTGTTTGAATTGTGGATGTAATTGATCATTGGAGATTTGAGTTTTTGTGCTAGAGATAGACAATTGATTGGGTTGTTGACTTTATTTTCTTTTCTTTTGTAATTAAATGATCCTCATTTATGATATGAGTTTTTGAATATCTAATTAATTTCATGCTTGAATTGCTTTCCTATTGGAATTGATCACTCATTTGGCCTGCCCATTTACTTTGATTGAGTTTGAGAGAATCAATTGAGGTTGAAAAAAGTTAATTAGTGCATATTGAGACGTAACAACTCATATATAAGAAGATAGCTAGATATAGTGATTCCTTGCAATGCTTATGATTAGATTGATTGGTTTGCTACTTCGCTAGGTTTTGAGAGAACTAGTGGAAATATATTTGTCTATGTTCGAGAGAAAAAGGTGAATAATTGTGATTCCAATGCATATATGATTCTACCCATGATTGAGTTGCATGAGATTACAATGGATCGCTTGAGTGTAAATTAGCTTTACATTCCCTAATTTCCCTTTGATACCTTGCTTGAAAAGACCTTTACCTCTATCGTAGATTGTAACTAAAATCATTTTCTTATTAAAATTTTGTATTTTTCATTTAGATTCAAACTAGTAGCTTATAATCCTTTAGCTTTTCAATTGTCGATATATTGTTCCTTGTTGGATTCGACTCTGACCTCAAAATTAATTTGAGCGTTACCATTAATATATCTTCGGTTAGTTGACTTATGTGGTAGTATCTTGTTGTGATTAGGTTGTTGGGATAGCGTTTCTAGGTACATTCCTTTGCCTCAGCTACTTGCCTCTTCTATCTTTTTCATTGTCTCTGTTTTCTTTGAATGTGGGTTATCTCTAGTTAGTTGCTTGTAATAAATGCTCCTTATTTACCTATTATTTATACTTTATTTGTCTTTGGAGCTTACTCGGCCTATGCCTACTTAATACCACTTGTTGGTAGTCATACTACACTTTTGCACCCTGCAGATCATAGTATGAGTTTTCGTTGTTGACTTGGCCCTCGTGCTGAGTAGTTGTGGATTAGAGACTTGGGTTGAGATCCTGGCATGCAGAATTGTCCTTCTCCTTCTATTTTTGTTGGACTAGTTTTCTTTGATACTAAGGAACGACTCTGTATATTTTTATTTACCTTGTACTCCTATTTCGATTAGTAGCTCAACTACCGACTGATACCAGGTCTTGAGAATGTTTTATGTATCTATTTATCATCTTTTTTATTTTATTTCGATATTTGTTCCTTTCCTAACTTTTGTTTCATTTTCGCGTCATAGCCTGTTAATCCTAGTTCCGAGTTATGGGTTTAGCTTATCTACTAGTGGGATGTTAGTAGGTGCCATAATGACCTGATATTTCGAGTTGTAACAGATCGCCATATTGATGGCACAAAAATCGAACCAACAAACACGTCAACAATGACACTTGGGACTCATCGATGAAATAGAAAAGTAACTCTGACATAATGTTTACCTCGAGGTTAGGGTCAATTCTCTGAAATTTGGCAAAATGTGGGTGAATTCGGACCTCAAATGGGTCAAAAATATAACTTTAAAGAAAACAAGAAATCAAGAATTTGAAACACAAAATGAGAAATAAACATGGACTTGAAGCTTAAATACATAATAGAAGGTAAAGGGGAAGAAATTTACTTTTGAATTACAAGAAATGATCAATAAATGAAGATGTCCTCCTTAGCCCGAGATTAGTTCAATGGTGGTTAAGTCTAAGATGTCTTAGAAAAGAAATGAGGAAAAGACTTAAAGTACTCAACAATTGTCGCTCTTGCAGACTTCGGTGGCAGGTGCACCATCACAAGAGCGCAAGAAACATCACCTGATTGAAGGCCACCACTTTCCTCCAGTTCCATCGAAGCGACCATAAGCTCACAGGCGCGAGCCCGCAGCTGTGACAAGGCTTCACATGTGGCCAGAGTGCCGAGGCTCTGCAATTGTGGCTTACTGCTGATATCACCGACCTTCATTGTTGTGGCTGCCTTGCTCCACGGTTTAGAATAAAATTCCAAGGTCTTGAATGGACTATCGGGATTCAATCAAAGTCCTACGAATACAAATTGAATATGGTACCCTACTAGAAACAATATTATAAACTAAACATAATTGACGAAATAACCAACGGAGGTGGTCTTGATGAAATGTTGACTTCTAAAACAACTTAAGATGAGAAAACGACCAAGCATCCCAAAAATTTAAACAAACAACCACGGGACCCAAACTAAACGTCCTACTAGACAAAAATCAATGCTAGCTCTGGAGCTACCAATTTTTATGGAAACCTCATCCATGCCCATTCAACAACAATATTGACCAAAGTAAACTCTTTCAACAAAAAAGCTCCAAATAGGGGGAAAAAACTCGCTCAAAGTTGTACGAAACAACTCAATAAGCAAGGCATCCACCTTAATAAACCACAAATATAACATAAAAGTGAGAAAGCGACATAAATAGTCCCTTAACTATAGGAGTAGGTCTAAAATGGTCCCTTAACTATACATTTAACGGATTTAGTCCTTTAACTATTCAAAAACTTATCAGCTTTAGCCCCTTAACTATACACTACGGGTTTTAGTCCTTTAACTATAAACTTACCGATTTTAGTCCTTTAAGTATTCAAAAACATATCAGGTTTGGTCTTTGTCCATTATTTAATACAAATAACTTAGGTTTATATTAATCGAAATCTTCATGAAATTAAATCTTTAACCCATTTTTTAAGTTGTTTCTCTATCCCCGTCCTTTTTTCTTCAAACTACTTTTATGAAAAGAACAATAACGTCAACGATTCAAAATAAAATTAATGAGGAAAGAAGATATAAGTCCTAATTTTATTCAATGGAGAACAAATTAAGCATATAATTGTAGTTAATGACTTGAATCTGCACTTGAATAAGCTAATCAGTGCAGATTTTATTTAATTTACTAAAATTTCTTTACGTAAAATAAAATGAATAGAATAATAAAATTGATCTATTTAAAAAATATTAAAAAATTGCAAATCTACCATTTTATAAATTTCAATATCTGAAAAATTAAACAAATTTCGTTCAATTAAGTCGTTGGAGTACAAACTTTGAATTTAACGGGAAATAATTTTTTTTGTTTTTATAATAAAGGTTAGCATATTCAAGTCATTAGTACCAATAATATGCTTCAGTTTATCCTCTGTTGAATAAAATTATGACTTATATTTTCTTTCCTCGTGAATTTTATTTTAAATCGTTGAGGTTAAGGTTCTTCGCATAAGGTTAATTTGAAGAAAAAGTAGCGGAGAGAAAGAAACAACAGAAAAAGTTGTTAAAGGGTTTAATTTCTCGAGGCATGGATTCCGTCAATATAAACCTAAGTTATTTGTATTTAAAAATGAACAAAGACCAAACCTGATAAGTTTTTGAATTTTAAAGGACTAAAAGCGGTAAGTTTATAGTTAAGGGACGAAAATCGGTAAGTGTATAGTTAAGGGACCAAAACTGATAAGTTTTTGAATAGTTAAAGGACTAAATCCGTTAAATGTATAGTTAAGGAACCATTTAAAACTTACTACTATAGTTAAGGGACTATTCATGTGATTTTCTCACACAAAAGTTAAAGGAAGGGGCCAAACACAAAAAGCACATAAAAGCAAGTAAATGACCATGAGGGTTATTACACTCAGACATAAATTGGTTTCTAAAGAAAGGTCTTGCAGTCTTTTATACAAAAATAAGTTGTTACTTAAACTCATAGACCCAGGGTTAAAAGATGATATATTTTCTTGACATGATTGAAAGATAATGTTGTATAACCATGTACAAAGCTTTCTAATTAACAATAATTAGGAGCTCAGATGCAAACCTGTTCCGCTGAAATTGTAGAGATATTAATGTTGTGAGGAATAAATAGATCCATCTTTCACATTCACAGTATCCACCTATTTAGTGCATATGTAATATTCAATGTTTTTCATTTTGGTGCCCAACTTATTCTCCCTAAGTTCTTTTCCTAAGGAGTTTGAAGATATTTTGTGGCTCTCTTTTTCATGTTTAAATACAATTATAGTGTATTAATCACTTGGGTTATGCTCCTCACAAAAGGTACAACTCAGTTGATTGATATGATCGATCCTCTTTTGTGTTTTTGCTTCCCAAGGGACCATTTTTGGGATAGGAACAGTATCAGCGAGAGGAGGAAGAAGATTATGTAACATCTCGCAATTTGAAATAACTAGGAAGAAGCTTATAATTGGAAATAGTCATTTTTTGAAAGAATTAAAATCTGGAAATTTGTTTAAGTTAGGAAAAGTTGAGTTTTGGTCAACTTCAAACGGCAATAATTCCTAGCTAAGGATGAGTTAGGTGTACTTCCAGATATGGTTGCAAAGCTCTTGGAAGGATCTTTCCAACGCCGCCGAGTTTGAGCAAATCCAAGTTAATATGAGTGAGTTATGCCCGTTGGAAGTTGGGCAGTTGGAATAAGGAAAATCCAATCCGGATTTTTAGAGGGTAGTTTGGTCTTTTCCTTAACCTTTTATTTAATTCGTTTTTGGGTAATTAATTAGAGGTCTAAGCTGAATTAGATCAGTTTACACTTTTACCAAAAGAGTTAGGGTTTGGAGAGAAAAGAAAAGAAGAGGAGAAAGGAGAAGAGGAAGCAAGAACGTTCAGGATTCGTCGATTTCTTGGAGCTTTGCTTGTGCATTTCGTCGGGGGGGGGGGGGATCCCTACAAGGTATCTGAGATCACATAGCGTTGGCTTAGTTCACCCACGCGCCAAACATGTTTAATTCAGCGTATTTTCGTCCTAAAAAGATTGAGAATTTGATGTTCTTGATAGTTGTTCTTGAATTGATTTCGTTCTTGAACATGAGTTGGGATTAAGGAGTTTCTTGATGATTAAGTGTTGTTTCTTTAAGTTGTTGGGTTAGATTTTGTGTATATGATTTGGGTACATGAATCTAAAGTGAATTTGAGAAAAAGAATCGAATTAAAACGATTTAGGATCAGAAAACGAGATCAATAGCTCGTCAGAATTTTGCCTGAAGGAGGGTTGGCGCAACACGCCCCCATAGCGCCAGGCAGGCTGGGACGGCGCACCAGCAGTGCACCAGATTTGAGCCCCAGTAAGTTGGGGCTGGCGCGGCGCGTCCGGGATGCGCCTAAATCGTCGTTTTTCACCAGTTTTCGTCGTTTAGCCAATTTAAGTCCTTCTAAAGTGTATTAACACTTCCTATTGATTCTAACTACTCTAAATGACTTCTAAACATCTAGAAATCACTAAAAACATGAATCATAACCTTGAATCCATAAATTCAAATTCAAGGAAAGTTAAGAGCCAAGTTTAGAATGTTCTTCGAGTCTTTTCAAGAAGTCTTTTGCAAATGCTTTTAACTTTGTTTTAAGACTTACAGTCAAGTTGAGTAAAGAGTAAAGAGTAAAGAGTAAAGATTGAAGTTCATTTCTTCAAAAGTATATGGGGACTAAGTATTCCCAAAGAGATTTAAAATGTTTTCACATTTAAATAAGAACGGAAACTGAGATTTTCAAAGAGCCTTAGGGCTAGTTTTACAGTAAAGAGGAAGCTATGATTTCCAAGAGAGCTTTTAAGCTAAGTTTTGAGTAATTATCTCAAACCAAAGAAAGTTTTTTGATTTTACAAACATAAAGAACTAAGTATTTTTGGGAGTAGTATTGAGCACCGATATGGGGATGTGAGTTCATATTAACTTAAGTCTCCATAAACCATGTAGCCATCATAGGTAGAAAAGGGTCATACTTTTTAGATGAATCCTTTTCGCATAGACTAGTGGATCCACTTAGTGAGTTAGCTTCCTATATCACGACAAGGTATAGGATGGGTCTCGGCAACATGAGGTAAAGCGTTGTATAAGCACTATAGTTCTTAAGTGATGGTTGTCGGTTAGAGAAACTCCCACAGCAGTAGTAGCATGGTTCCTCAAGGGGTTCTGCTTAGTGTGAATGGGGGTATAGGACTTCATTCATGCATTGCACAAGTAGACTTTGAGAGGGAGCATGGTTTGTCTTTTTATGATATTATGATTATGAATTGACAGCATGTTTTGAATAGTTTTTCTTTATATTGCACTTGTTTTAAACTGCTTTATAATGAAATGAGTTTATTTAAGTATTCAAGAGTTGAGAAGAACCAAGGTAAGTGTTTCTTTCATAATCTCTTTCGAGCCTATGTTGTTTTAGCATTCCAACTCGCTTACTCATACATTCAATGTACTGATGTCAGTTGGCCTGCATCGTCTTATGATGCAGACATAGGTAACAGGTAACTAGGATTGGCATCCGACGCATTCGTAGATCCAGTGAGCAGTTCAGAGTCTGTTGGTGAGCCACTTTGCATTCCAGATGACTCATTTACATTGCTTTCAGGTCTAGTATTAGTTCATTAGGATGTCGCGAGTCTGTCCCAACATTCATCTTAGTTGTTTAGAGGCTTCATAGATAGTTAAATAGTCAGTTAGTGAATTCAGTTGTCTTTACTTTTCATTTCATATGTTAACACTTGAGTTGTCATTTTGGCCAAGTTGAATGTGGACTATTAAACATTCTAAGTTATTTCATTAGTTAAGTTGAGTAGTGTGCTATTGATCTTTATAAATATGCATATAGTCTTCCGTTGATTTAGTAAGTCAGGCCAAGGGTTCGCTTGAAGCCAACAATAGTCTTCGAGTGCCAGTCCCGCCCAGGGTGTAGGCTCGGGGCGTGACATATTACATCTCCTTGAAACTTGAAATGCAACAAGAGATGCACAACCTCTCCCATTCTTTATGGATCCATCTGAAAGTAACACATCGATAAGGATTTATGTTTAATTATGTCTCCTTTCATCCCTCAAAGACGGGGTGCAATTGATAGAAAAAGGAAAAACACACGAGTTGTGTCTTGTAGTCTTCCAATTAGATATGACCCGTTTCATACCCATAACTAAGACTCTACCAGATAGGGCTTCATAGACTCCCTAAGACACTCAAACTAATTAGTGCTTTGATATCAAGTTTTCCATTATCTGACACTACACCCTGAGCAGGACCGGCACTTGATACAATTATTGTCCAGAGCGTACCTGTAACATGATCATACCCCTAGATATGGGAGAAACATAATTTAAAAGAATTGGAAGAGGTAAGTATTGTAAAATAAATACTTTTTACAAACGTATCATTACAAATGTATCATAGTACTGAATGTAAGGATTTAATGGATTGTGAAAAACATAAACAATCTAAACATTCATAAATCCTATCAATTATTCAGGATCGTAAAACTATCTGATTTTCACATAAATCTATTACTATAATAATTCAATCAAGAATACATATCTGAATCAGCCATAGTATTTTTCGAGAATCTTGACTTGAATTGAGTAGAAGTTTTTTTTTCTTTGTTGTTCTTCTGAAGTTGTTTCTCTCTCTTGCCTTATACTTTAATACTAGCTTAGATGGATAAGACTATATTTTCATGGCACAAAGAGGACCCTTTTAATAAGAGAGTTTTTTCACATTATTCCCACTTTCCATCATGGTGAGTAGTGGAGATGATGGGTAGTTTTAAAGCTACCAAGTAACTCCCCACTTAATGGGTAGTTGGAAGTTACGAGGTAACTTCCCCACTGCTCCACACATGTTTAGGATATAACTTTCTTAATTATCAAACCAAAATATAATTACATGGGTCATAGAAATTTACATTCTCCCACATGGTGCACGACCTTTAACTTAATGGTTTAATATGCATGTAAATCGTCATGTGCACAATTAATGTTAAATCCAACATCATTCGTCATCATTAAGTAAATCAACTAATATGAGTCATGGCGGTTGTACACCACTTTATTTGGCATAATCCCTTCTATGCACTACAATATTAGTCTATTACCTAACACAACCTTCCAAATATATAATGGGTCCACAATAATGCTTAGAATACTTTATCTAAGTCAGAACCTGTCATCATCATTCTCAACATTACATATACAAAAGAGAACTGGTAACAATAGAAACATATATATATAGAGAGCTCAAAGTGTCAATTTACGTGAACATTATAAAATCTTTACATAAAGTTATTCATTGCCATCAATAATACCCATTCTTTCAATATTTTCAACAAATATTTTGGGTGGTAATCCTTTCGTCAAAGGATCGGCAATCATAAGTTTGGTACTAATATGTTCAATTGTCACTTTATGTTTCTGGACTTCTTCCTTAATCGAAAAGTATTTCAATTCCATATGTTTGGCACCCATTGAATACTTATCGTTTTAGAGAAGAAGACTATTGTAGTATTATTACAATAAATTTTCAGCGTCTTGGAAATACTGTCGACTAGTCCAAGTCCTGAAATAAAGTTCTGCAACTAATTAGTCTGAATTGTGGCCTCAAAGCATGCCACAAACTCAACTTCCATAGTGGATGCAGCTATAACAGACTGCTTTGCACTTTTCCATGATGTTGCTCCTTCAGCTAACAGGAACAAATATCCAAATGTGGATTTTCTTGTATCCACACAACCAGCATAATTTGAATCTGAATATCCAACCACATTAAGATGATCAGATCTTCTACAAGTGAGCATATTATCTTTCGTTCCTTGTAAGTATCGCAACACTTACTTTGCAGTCTTCGAGTGTTCCATTACTAGATTACTTTGATAACAACCCAATATTCCAACAACAAAAATTGATGTCTGGTCTCGTACATGTCTAGGCCTAAGGAATATTTTATTTGCTTATGTTCCAATTCATTCTTTAGACATTGATTAAGACTAAATTTATCTCTTTTCTGAATTGAAACTTGACTTGATAAGCATTTTTCCATTCTAAATATCTCTAACACTTCATTAATATAGGATTTCTGAGACAACCCCAATAATCCTTGTGATCTATCTCGAAATATTTCTTTCCAATCACATAGGATGCCTCTTCCATATATTTCATGTCAAAATTGTTAGAGGGATATTTCTTGGTATAATACACCAAACCAATATCATTAATAGCAAGCAAAATGTCATCAACATACAGAACTAACATAATAAACTTACTCCCACTGATCTTCAAATATAACACCAATCAACATTGTTTTCCTTAAATCCAAAGGTTACAATAGTTTCATTAAACTTAAGATACCATTGTCGGGAAGCTTGTTTAAGTCCGTATATTGACTTCTTAAGTTTACACACCATGTGTTCCTTTCTTTTAATAGAAAATCCCTCAGGTTGATTCATATAAACTTCTTCCTCCAAATTCTATTTAGAAAAGTTGTTTTCACATCCATTTGATGTAGCTGTAAGTCATAATGAGCTACTAAAGCCATTATGATTCTGAGTGAATCTTTTCTAGAGACGGGTGAAAATATTTCTTTATAGTCAATGCCATCCTTTTTAGTGAAACCTTTTGCAACAAGTCTAGCCTTGTGACGTTTGATGCTGCCAGTTGAGTCACGTTTGGTCTTAAATATCCATTTGCACCCAACTCTTTTGCAACCTTCTGGTAATTCAACAAGGTCCCATACTTCATTATGTTCCATAGATTTCAACTCATCTTTCATAGCATTTGTCCATCTATCAGAATTATTACTTTCAATAGCTTGTGAAAATGAAACTGGATCATTATCAATTCCCAAGTCAATTTTTGACTCGTGTAAGTATACCAAATAGTCATCAGAAATAACAGATCTCTTTTGTCGTTAAGATTTTCTTAATGCTACTTCTTGTGGTACATCTACTGCAGGTTCATTAATTATCACTTCATTGAGATTAGCAAGAGCATTGATTTGTTGTTTTTGTTGATTGTTAGGTTGTACAACAGCTTCAGGAACAACAACTTTAAAAGAAGTAAAAGGTAGAGGAACTCTCACGCTAACTTCTTTAATTTCCACTTTATGTGGGTCTTCACTCTCACTAACTTCACCATTCTCAATGAACCTAGCATTTCCAGCTTCAAGTATTCTTGTACTATGATTAGGATGGTAAAATCTATACCCCTTTGACTTTTTAGGGATAACCAATGAAGAATCCATTGATTGTTCCTTAATCAAGTTTCTTTTCTTGTGGGTTATAAACTCTAACTTCTGTCGGGCAACCCCAAACATGCAAGTGCCTTAAACTAGGTTTTCTACCAGTCCACAGTTTAAAAGGAGTCTTTGGAACTACTTTACTAGGAACCCTATTAAGTAAATAAACGGCAGTCCTTAAATCACACATCCACAATGAAAGAGGTAAAGATGAATTACTTAACATACTCCTAACCATGTCCATTAATGTACAATTACGCCTTTTTTCTACACCATTTTGTTGTGGTGTTCCAGGCATTGTGTATTGAGCACATATGCCATGCTTTTCGAGGAATTTAGCAAATAGACTAGGGTGTTGTCCAGTTTCATCGAATCTTCCATAATACTCACCACATCTATATGATCGGACTATTTTCACCGTTCTGTCTAATTGTCTTTCAATCTCATTAGTAAATAACTCAAAAGTATTTATTTCTTGAGATTTTGCATGCAACAAATAAACATACCCATAACGTGAAAAATCGTCAATAAAAGTAATAAAATATTTTTCTTTACTGAAAGATGCGATATCAAAAGGACCACATATATCCGTGTGTACAATTTCAAGAAGATGTATGCTTCTTATGGCTCCTTTCTTTGTATGTTTTGTTTTGTTTTCTTTAATACAGTCCACACAAATGTTAAGGTCAGTAAAATCCAAATCTGGAAGAATTTCATTCGTAACCAATCTTTCTAGTCTTTCTTTGGATATGTGACCTATAAAGTTGATGGAGTGGGTTCCTTGATTCTTCAACCTTATTTCCTCTTGAACTAGCATTCCGTGCAATTCATGTACGTTCGATTAATCTTTCATGATGTTGTAGTTCATTTGGAAAGGACCATACTCAGACGGTAATGAGTTGATGATGAATTGTACAAGGCAATTTTATTCCACTTCCATTCCCAATGACTGAAATTTTGCTGTTATGTTTGTCATTCTTGAGACTTAGGGTTAGACACCCTATCCTTGTTGAACTCTTGAGAACAATTATTTACACCGGAATCAATGACATGCTCGTGCATGATACGAGAACCATCAAACTTCATGGTGGTCAAAGTACCCATTAGTGTTCCAACTAGAGACTTATCAGCTGTTTGAGAGAATTCTTCCACAAGTTTTAGAAAATATTTTGCATTTTCAATTTTGGTAAGAGTAGTCTTAATGTTGCCTGCAATATTCATTCGCATAAACATTATGCCTAATTTGTTAGATCGATCCCAATGCTTATAATAGGTACTTTCTTCAATACTTCTAGTTTTAGTAATAGCAGTTGGCTTCTCAGTGTAAAGTGCAACATCAAGATCTAAAACTCCGAGATGGAATTTGATATGTTCGCACCAATCTGAGAAGTTAAGACCATTAAATGTCGTAACAGAGGCAGAATGCAAATGAAGAGCAAATGGTGCAAATATAATATGCTCATTTGTTAATACTTCGAATTATAAATTTAAACATACTATCAAATTAAGAAATGGTTTATAAATTCTTAAATGTAAATTGATGTCCTCCTTTGGGAGAAACATCAAAATACAACTTTAGACATATTGATGCTTCAAAATAAATTTTGTAATTCGATAATTTTTAATATATCAATTAACAATATTTATCATCTTTGGATAAATAAATAAATAAAATTAACGATACATCTAAATTATCTCCTTAATGTTAAATGGTTATATAAACAAACAATCAACCTTTGGGTAATTCATAAATGTCTTATAACCAAAAACTTCAATTTATCCATAAGTGTTATATCGGTTATAAGCATCAAAATAATGGATAATTGAATTTAATTTTAATCATAATTATTTTGGATTAATTCTTCAAAGATTAGACCACTTTGGTGATTAACTAATCTCATATACATAATTCCAAAAAATAAAATACATCATAATAGTGAATAATTATTTCTCTCAATACTAAACACCTTTATATGGAAAAATTAGTATAATAATAAGGGATAATAACATTATGAATATATGAATCTTTATATATACAGTGATGTTACAGAGCAAAACAAATTATGGATCAACACTTCACTATTTAATTCACATGACTTCTTTTGAATCATTACTAACATTTATTTCCTTAATTTAAAAGAAAAGAACAAGTGTTATAATACAAATTCAAATTTTCAGTGAGTGAAACTCAACTACTCAAAACATAATAATCTGAATCCGTATATAAAAATAAATACAAGTAGCAGATTAATACTTTATATGAATCAATGAAGTACTACCAATAAACTAAAGAGGTAGTAATTTAACACTTTATTTTATTTTTAATATAAAGTTTAAACTTCATGTTGAAATCATTGAAACGATGGCACGGGAGACATTATAATCATTATCCAAATCAACCATACAATTAAGTCCATACCCATTACTGTTTTCAAATAAAGACAACATTAATTCTATGGAAAATCACTAGTTCTTAAACCAGACTCTGATACCACATGTAAGGATTTAATGGATTGTGAAAAACAAAAATAGTCTAAACATTCATAAATCCTATGAATTATTCAGGATCGTAGAACTATATGATTTTCACATAAATCTATTACTAAAATAATTCAATCAAGAATACTATAATGACCTATTTCTGTCGTTATAGAAAATCCAATGGGGAAAGAATTGGACAGAAAAAACATTTGAGTAGTAACTTGAAATTTCCTAGTCTAGTCCAAATTTGGAAGAAATCGGAGTTAGTGAGGTCTAGAAAAATTTGGTAACAAATGAGAGATCTAATAATAAATTTGATTGCATGAGTGGATAGCTAAGACGTTAAGGAACCCATACGACTTTACGGAATCAAATTCGGGCCAGTAGAACTCCTGAAACTGATCTTAGTGTGAGAGGGTAGTTTCTAAGTGTCATAGGATGAAGGTGAGTTGTGAAATGGAGGTTTGAAACTCTTAATATAGCTCTCTATTTCCGTGCAAGCCACTAGGGCGGGATTATTCCCGCCAGGGCGGGGCCGCTGTGGCGGGATGGGGGTCGTCATAGCGAGCCAGTCGCGACTTAAGTCGAAAATAAACCCCAAAAACATCATTATTCTGCAATTTTCATTTTTCAGAGCTAGGAGACGACCCTAGGCGAGTTCTTGACAGTTTTCCACGAATTTTGGGGCTAAAGGTAAAGATTTTACTCCCCTAATCCATTTTTACGATCCGTACAACTTAGAATCTTGATTATATATTGTTGGGGGAGGGTTTTGAACGGTTTTGGATGGTGGGAAAAGCCCTAGATGCACCTTAGGATCATAATTTGGGTTATTGGGTTTGTCATAATCCGGGTAAATTAGACCTTAATTATTGATCCCCGTATTAAATTATTAGTTTGTAGATCTAGAACAAGCGGAAAGAATCCGAAAAGGGAAGAATTAAGTTTCTTAGGAGGGTTCAAGCTTTGTTCGAGGTAGGTGATGGTTGTGATCTCATGTTGGTGTGATATATGTTAGTAATTACTTCATTTTAATGTATGTATGTATGTGAATGTTGCATTATGATCACACTAATCGTAAATGAGTATGAATGAATGAGTGTATGTCATGAATCAATACTTTATTGTATGATTATGAGAATGTACATTGTGATTATGAATGTGGCTTATTTAATGGATCGGATGTTACGTTCCAACACACTAACTAGGATCGGATGTCATGTACCAATATACATATTGGAACGGCTGTCACGTTCCGACACACTAACTTGGATATGATATCACATTCTGGCGCATATATGGGATTGGGTACCATGTTCCGGTACACTAACAGTTTGGGTATGGGTTCCATGAGAGGACCATTGAATTGTGTTGTGTATCTACTTGTGATGATTATGTTCATATCTAATGATGATTGATATTGGAAGACTATATGTTGCTCTAAAATGATAACCAATGTGTATATATATTTTGTACATGTCATGTTTACCTTGTTGTGATTCTGATATATGTTGTGCTTACTAGGATAGCCGTGTGATCCTACCAGTACACTGTGGTTGTGTACTGATACTGCAATTGCTCTTTCTTTGTTGAGTACAGGGCATCTTCAGACAGCTACTCACAGACCTAAGTTATGTGACTTTTGAGCGTGACTAAATTCAAGGGTGAGCCATTTCTTTCAGGCTGTCATGGATCTCTCTTGTTTAAGTCCACTATTTTCGGACTTGGACTAGTTCTTTAGATATTGTTATGTTTTAGCTTTTGGGATTGTATCCCTATTCCTTAGACTTGTGAATTGTTAGAGTTTTGGTACAATGACTTTCAGGTTATAGGGGTTAATTTTCCGCATTAGTTATGGTTCGTTGTTTTAGTTGAACCCTTGGAGTTTATGGGGACTCCATTTTTATTGTCATTTAAACTTGCTTTTGTATCTTTAAATGCCTTAGTTTTAATGAAATTTGTTAGTATGGGTTGTAGTAATGGTTCTCCCACTGGAGGGTTAGTGTGGCTATCAATCACGACGGTCTGGGTCGTGACAAAGTTGGTATCAGAGCCCTAGGTTCGCTAATCTCATTGTACCAAAACGAGTCTAGTAGAGTATTGTGGAATGGTACGGAGACGTTTGTACATTTTTCAAGAGGCTATAGGACTTTAGGAAAAACTCATTTTTCTACTCCTTTCGTACTATGACTTGAATCCAATTGGTATCTAGGTGATACAAATTGGTATCTGAATCTCTTCACTCTATTTCGCATCTTGTTAGTAATTGAGTTGTAAAGTTGGAAACAATAACTCCAGCAATAGAAAATGTGTCCTTGGAAATAGGTATGTTCCCTGACACACTGTGGGCATGTAATGACTAGAGACAAACATGATCTTTTATTAAGTTCTTAAAGTTGAAAGTCTCATTCTTCGTGGGTAAGGAATATGAAGGTGTTTAGGATTTCCTTGTTGACTGTCACGAGCTACTTCATAAGATGGATAAGGTAGATTTATCTGGCATTGTGTTTAGGATTTACCATTTCAATGGAGACGCCAAAATGTGATGGTGGTCTCATGTTGAGTGTCGACTAGTAAATGTACTACTCATGACTTGGGAAACATTTTATAGATTTCTGTATGGAGAATTATAAACCCTGAACTTTGAGGGATAGGAGGAGAGATGAGTTCCTGAATATAGAGCAACATAATGTAATTGTTTCAGCCTTTAAGGCAAAAGTTTGTGTTTTATCCAAATATGGTACTCCATTTTTGTCACAACCCAGGGGTACCCCCTAGACGTAACACGGCGTACTTGACCCCGAAGGGGTCGCATACAATCCCTTAGCATATCATAAACATAAAACTCATAGAAATGATGTGGAATTAAAATTTTCTTTACGATCGAAGTCTTTCATAAAAGAGAATGAGAATCTAGACATTCTCTCATTTAGCCATCTAAATACAAACGAATAACGAATAAGGACATAGCCCTTACAATAGCTCTCAAAAGACATAATAAAAGAAACTACTAAGTAAAGATACTCTTCCTCGAATCTTGAGGACTCACTAACTAGCAAGGGGGATTATCTATCCCGAGCTTGAATCACTAGAAGACCACCTTCAAGAACCAACCCTACACTTATAGAAAATGTAGAAATATGGGTTAGCACAAAAATGTACTAAGTATGGTAGCCATGTATAAAAACCATTGAAACATGCTAAAAAGGACATTTTGGTTGAAAACCATGCATATGCCAATTTGAACATCATCTTTGGAACTAATTAGAGAACATACTCATAAGACAGCTCATAGATAGTGCATCATAGCATAAGCACAACAACATAGTCATAAACATAGTCTCCCATCATAGGCATAATGCAAACATCAACATTCGTAAGGCATATTGTACATACATAGTCAAATACCAAGACCATCTCATCATAATAGAACCATCACATAAGTGACCCTAGGTTATACGTGTGGCATGCATATATAAGATCACATAACCCTATCTACACTAAGTACCACCATTAGGTCACCATTCTCATACTTATCATAGTGTGATCCATAGTTAATACTCATAGACAAGGAAACATTCATATTCATTAGCTCATGTCAAGGAAAGTCAATCATAACAACAATCCAAATAGAGCATGCATTAATTGATAAATCATCATAATGTAATGGAACCACACCATGGCTACTCTCAAAGTCTACTTGTGCCATGTATGAGTGAAGTCCCATACCCTCACTCACACTAAGTAGATCTTCTTGAGGAGTCATTAGTCATAGTTCATGTTTCATGTTCATAGTTCATTTACATAAGAGAAGCATACCATGGCTACTCTCCAAGTCTACTTGTGTCATATATGAATAGCATCTCATAATATTACTCATACTAAGTATATCCTTTTGAGGAACCATAGGACATAACTCACTTTCTTGTTCATGGAGGGAAAATAGCCTTAACCAACATAGACCATGTGAGCTACATGGAATTCATTGTCGTGTCACCCCACAACGAAAGAAGGTGTTCTACTTGCCTAAGGTAGAACTAAATGTATTAGCTTTTAGGTGGATCCACTAGCTAAAGACCTATGTGGACACATAGTTACGGGATAGGGAGATTGCTTCTAGAAACTCGGCCTATTGTATTGACGGGAGAGCTTCCATCTCATAAGATCATCTGTAGAAGACTCAGCCTATTGTATTGACGGGAAGGCCTCTACATCATTTTCCATATCCACTCGGTGCTAAGCATTATTTACCAAATTACTTGTTTAGGTCTTTGAATCGGATTTAAATTTTTGAAAGAGTATTTTACCTTTCGTTCAACCCAACTCATAAAATAGCTCATAGATTCAATTAGGTGAGAATGAACTTTCAACCTTAGAATCATCATTAGTAGGTGAGAATAATTTTCACACCAAGATCATGTGTTCTCATGAGAATGGACTTCCAATCAACACAATAGGATCATCGTGGTTATGCGCATTTCATGCATAATAATGTGTAAAGGTGCATATGAGAACTATACTTTGAATTAACGCCATTGATACATCATAATGATGTTTATGCATGGAATGTATGTGTGTGATTGTCCTTGCAATGACACAACAACAACAACATTATCATCATAACACTTCCCTCTCAAAATGTTCATAAGCATGTACATAATATCACAATCATGCATAATTCTCATATATTGCATTCAAGGATCATAGACCATATAAATCAACACATCTAATATTCCTTACAGTAGACATGGACATATTCATAATTCAAGTAGTTTATTCATTACATGTATAAGCTTATATACTCATATTGTAGGTCATGTGGGTAAAGTCCTTCCACATTAGTACCATATACAATTCAACATGCGCAATGACTTCCTTCTTAAAGCCTCAATATTCATAGTTCATCCCTTTTAGATTTTACATTTAAAACCCTAGGAGTCATCTTCATATTATGAGCATTACTCTCAAGCAATACCTCACATAGTCATCATGTAATCCTAACTCTCAAGGTAAACTAACCACATGTTGCATTTTTACTCAATTAAAGTCATATAGCATCAAGTAAACTGAATTTCAATACTACCTCAACCATGATTCATCATGTAAGCCTTAATCAATTAGTTCATATCTACAAGCTTTACTTATAAGCAAATCATATTTAGGTCATCTAATCTAAGGCAATTCATGAACAAGTTCATCAATCTTAGAAGATCACATCTAAACCCCCAATTTGCCTCTTTCATGACATAACACTTAGACTATATCAATTTCACCCTAAAATCTTTGGTTCATCAAGAATACATGTATGATCATACAAAAATCATTTAATTACACTATAATCATAAAATCTTCAATCTCAACATAAATCTTGAAGCACATGCATATTTCTCATATTCATGTACAAATTTTCATAATTTACCCATTAAGAATCATGAATCACATTCAATCCAGCATTCTAGAATTTCTACATTAGATGTGGGTAATAACATAATCCAATCAATTCAATTCATTCATACAAGGCCCAATTACATGCTTCTAAAATCAATTAATTCAATGTAGATCATAATTTAACAATAGAGGGGATCCATGGGTTCTTGGGGGAATTTCACCAAAATTCAATCATAAATCATTAATTCAACCATAACCCAACCTAATTCAACTGTTGAAATCACTTTAAAAAGGAACCTATGTGTTCGAACCGAAACCCTTGATTTAGGGAAAATTGGAAGTTTGAAAAACAAGTCTTAAAGGGGCTCTTTGGGTGGAGTCTACCCGAATATGAAATCTACCATACCTTGAGGGTGAATCCTTGAAGAAATTGATGAAAATCCCTCGAAATCTTGCAGCCAAAGCTTCAATTTCACCCTTCTTCTTCTTGGTTTTTTAGAGAGAGAGTTTTTGTAAGGAAGATAAACTTTTGATTTTGATTTGGGCCCTTGTGCAAGTGATTTAGTTTGGGTGTTTAATGACTTAAAATACCTTATATATGTATTTTAAAATAATATAAAATGTACCCATTTAAAAATAGGACTTAAAAATAGTATTTACAAAATTGCCCCTTGCCCACATGGACTTGCCAAATAAAACTAAGGCAAAGTCCAAGGGAGCTTTTAAGGTCCTTGAAGTGGTCCACTAGCCTTGGACCCTCTCCCTTGGACTTGTGCCTTTAGCATTTTAAAGTTAAGGCATGTCCATGAGGGTGTTTAATAACTTTAAGTACCTTATATATATTTAATTAAAGGTAATATAAAATATGCCCATTTAATTTGGACTAGAAATGAAAATTACGAAACTACCCTTAATGCCGCCCCCCCCCCTCCCTCTCCTATGGACAGCCCTTAAAAACTAAGGCAAGTACCAAGGGGGCTTTCACGGGCAGTGAACTGCTCTACCTTCTGTGGTCCCTCACGTGGGCTATGCCATTGGCTTTTAAAGCTAAGGCATTTGTACACGAGGGGTTGCACGTGCAGTGGACTTGTCCACATGTCGTGGTCCCTAGCGTGGAAGTACAAGCTGCCACACACGTGCAAGGACAGCCTTCGCGTGAGGCTCTTCACGTGGACTGCCTTCCTTGCCTCAAAATGGCTAAGGCAAAGTCCACGGAAGCCTTTAAGGGCCGTAAAGTGCTTCATGTTTAGTGAAGCCTCATGTGGACTACCTTCTAGCCCAAAATTTGGCTAAGGCATGGTCCAAGGACGCTTCTAAGGCTAGTGAATGCTTTCGCCTTCCTTGAATCATCTCTTAAACTTATACTTGGTCAAAATTTGGACTATTTTACAACTCCATATTATGCATAAAATTTTAAGACTCAAATGTAAGGCTCTAGTTTCACCTATAAATTTTTTGGGTGTTACATTATCTCCTCCTTGAGAACATTCGTCCTCAAATGACGATCTAGACACCTTAAGGAATTTAAAGACTCAAGACTAGCAAACCATCATGCATGAAACATAATAATCAATGCACAAAACAAGGAAGAAGCATCTACTTCATCTAAACATAATCAATGCAAACAAAAAGGAAGTAGGGACTACATCTATCAACCCAATATGTATGAACTTCTCATAACTAGTCATGTTCAAGGAGGAACTACCATCTCCTAGTCATAACATGTTCAACATACTCTCATGGAGCTCATATGCAATTTACTCTCAAAAAGCATTTTATTCAAGGAGGAATCTCTCAATTCCAAACTAAAGCATGCTCACATATTCTTCTCATGAAGTATAATAGACAACTCATACTTAAAGCACTATAACATGAGGAAAGCAATTCACATAAAACTCATTTTCTTTCAAAACACAAGTTTTCATGAATATGCATTATATAAAGAACTCATGGCAACACATAAGCACATAACAACAATGTTGGCTAGGCACACCATCTCCCTCTTGGGAGTGAGCCTATACAAACACTTCTAAACATCATCAATCACATAATCATAGGAGGAAATAGCTTCTCCAACAAAAAGCAAACTCAACACAACATTATGGAGCCAATATGCCATTTCACCAAAAGCATAACAAAGCATGTTCATCAAATCAACTCATGAAGTCAAATATGCCATTTCATACTAAAATGCACAACATCATGAGGAACATATAAATCATGGAAACTCGCTTTATCCAAAACACGAATCCTTTCAAGAACATGTATAACATAAGGAGATCGTAGGAACAAACAAATCACACATGACCTCAAATACATGAAACAAGTCACAAGGAACTTTTGGTCTCGAGCTAGAATAGGAATAGAAGAAAGAGATGAGGATATCGAGACTCTCAAAATCTTGATATCTAAACATACTATCTCCCCCTTGAGAGTAAGTCCCCTTACTAAAAAGACCTCAATCACCACTCATTTCAACCAATCCCCAAAGTCATATCCAAAGCTCATAATAACCTTGTCGGGTTCTAAACCAATAGATGTCTAATAACCATGCATCCAAACCCTACCAAGGTTAGGAAGAGTAACTCGATGGGACAAGGGAATTATGGGACACAAATAGCATCCAAGACTCCACAATCATGAAATGAGTTAAGGAAGACTTATCATCTTAAGTTAGAGGAGGAATAGAAGGGAACATAAGGACATCGGGACATCTCATTATCCCTTGGCCTCCCATGTAGCATCCTCCAATAAAACTCTTACTAATATATCACTCATCATCATTTTCATGGAAGCACTTTCTTACTCTTCTATTTCTTAACTTGCCGGTCTAAGATCCCAATTAGTACTTCTAAGTTAAAGAGGTTCTCATTTAAGCACTTTTGCTCACAAGTAACCTTGCCAACACCACTCAAGGTCTTATATGAGCCTACCAAATCGGGACTAAACCTTTCAAGCTCACTACACCTCTTAAGGTGAGAATTTTAAGTCAATCCAAATCATGGACATCTAGAACACTCAACTTTTCATATCTATCACACATGGTGATTCTAAACCATGGAGAATTACACTTCTATCCTCCTTTTAAAGGAGTCTACTCACTCAACATCTCTAGGCATCACTTAAACACCACTATTCATCAAATCCTCCATCACATCCTAAAATTCATAATGGTCAAGTAGGGTTCTACCATCATTATCATAAAACAACAATGAAACCCATTCATACTAAGGCAACATTAAGGTCTAGCATATCAAGTCACAAAAGACAAGAAATACCGGAATCTAATAAAGCATAAAACAGATATCGAAACCATTAAGAGGAACTTGTTTACCCTCTCTTCATCTAGCCTTAAGCACCGGGTAATTTCTCATTTTGTGGTCACTTCTACCACAACCATAACAACCATTTGTGTCGGCTAAACACTTACCATCATGCCCTTTTTCCACACCTAGCACAAGTAGGCTTAATCACATAAGGTCCACTACTACTCACTTTTTGAGACTTAGGGGTAGACACCCTCTCTTGGTTAAACCTTAAGGGAAACCTTAGAAGAGCTTTGTCCATGAAACCTTTGTCTCTTTCAATTCTACTAAGGTTGGATCAAGATATTTCTAGACCATTTCAACCCTTATCATCACCTTTGGTGGGATCTACCAACCAACCGTATCTAGGTGTTATCTAAGCACCCTAATCAAAATGACCATACTTGCGATCAATCTTAAAAGATAACTAACTCTTTGAAGTTGGTCAACACTTACACTCTTCTTCCTTACCTTAACTAGGTGGTACATGCTACCCTCAAAGTCAACATTAAGACACAACATAATCAAAACTTATGGCATAGAATTTCCCTCCTTCTACTCTTGGATAGGCTCATTCGGGAACTAACAATTTGACTATACGGGTTCTATCATCACATAGGAGCATGACAATAACACTACCAATTCACCATAAGGGTGACATCTAAATCTAGCATATCAAGTCCTATCTAGTCACATAGCCATAATTGGCATAATAACCAACATCTTCTCCCTCACTCTTTGTAGCATAAGACCTTCGAGTAGTCACATCTTAAAGACCACCGGTTAGAGAGAAAGACCTTAGAGAGTTAAACTCTATGGAACGACTAGAGAATGAAAAATTGACATTTCCTATCGTCTTGTAGCCTCTCATTCATAAATGTGGCGCGCTTCACACTATGAACAAGACTCTACTAAACGTGGCTTATGTGACATCAACCTAAAATCATCCAAAAATCTTATGCTCTGATACCAAGTTTCTCACGACTCAGGGGTACCCCCTAGACATAACATGGCGTACTTGACCCCTAAGGGGTCGCATACAAGCCCTTAGCATATCATAAACATAAAACTCATAGAAATGATGCGGAATTAAAATTTTCTTTACAGTCGAAGTCTTTCATAAAAGAGAATAAGAATCTATACATTTTCTCATTTAGCCATCTAAATACAATCGAATAATGAATAGGAACACAGCCCTTACAATAGCTCTCAAATGACATAATAAAAGAAACTACTAAGTAAAGCTACTCGTCCTCGAATCTTGAAGGATCACCAACTATCAAGGGGGATTATCTATCCCAAGCTTGAATCACTAGAAGACCACCTTCAAGAACCAACCCTACAATTATAGAAAATGTAGAAATATGGGTTAGCACAAAAATGTATCAAGTATGGTAGCCATGCATAAAAACCATTGAAACATACTAAAAAGGACATTTTGGTTGAAAACCATGCATGTGCCAATTTGAACATCATCTTTGAAACTAATTGGAGAACATACTCATAATACAACTCATAGATAGTGCATCATAGCATAAGCACAACCACATAGTCATAAACATAGTCTACCATCATAGGCATAATGCAAACATCAACATTCATAAGGCATATTGTACATACATAGTGAAATACCAAGACAACCTCATCATAATAGAACCATCACATAAGTGACCCTAGGTTATACTTGTGCCACACATAGATAAGATTGCATAACCCTATCTACACTAAGTACCACCTTTAGGTTACTATGCTCATACTTATCATACATTAGTCTCATCCATAGTTAATACTCATAGACAAGGAAACATTCATATTCATTAGCTCATGTCAAGGAAAGTCAATCATAACAACAATCCAAATGGAGCATGATTAATTGATAAATCATCATAATGTAATGGAACCACACCATGGCTACTCTAAAAGTCTACTTGTGCCATGTATGAGTGAAGTCTCATACCCTCACTCACACTAAGTAGATCTTCTTGAGGAGTCATTAGTCATAGTTCATGTTTCATGTTCATAGTTCATTTACATAAGAGAAACATACTATGGATACTCTCCAAGTCTACTTGTGTCATATATGAATAGCATCCCATAATACTACACATACTAAGTAGATCTTATTGAGGAACCATAGCACATAACTCACTTTCTTGTTCATGGAGGGAAAATAGCCATAACCAACATAGACCATGTAAGCTACATGGAATTCGTTGTCGTGTCACCCCACACCAAAAGAAGGTGTTCTACTTGCCTAAGGTAGAACTAAATGTATTAGCTTTTAGGTGGATCCATTAGCTAAAGACCTATGTGGACACATAGTTACGGGATAGGGAGATTGCTTCTAGAAACTCGGTCTATTGTATTGACGGAAGAGCTTTCATCACATGAGATCATGTGTAGAAGACCCGATCTATTGTATTGACGAGAAGTCCTCTACCTCATTTTCCATATCCACTCGGTGCTAAGCATTATTTACCAAATTACTTGTTTAAGTCTTTGAATTGGATTTACATTTTTGAAGGAGTATTTTACCTTTCGTTCAACCCAACTCATAAAATAGCTCGTAGATTCAATTAGGTGAGAATGGACTTTCAACCTTAGAATCATCATTAGTATGTGAGAATAACTTTCACACCAAGATCATGTGTTCTCATGAGAATGGACTTCCAACCAACACAATAGGATCATCATGGTCATGTACATTTCATGCATAATAAAGCTTAAAGGTGCATATGAGAACTATACTTTCAATTAACATCATTGATACATTATAATCTTGTTTATGCATGGAGTGTGTGTGTGATTGTTCTTGCAATGACACAACAACAACAACATTATCATCATAGACACTTCTCTCTCAAGGTGTTCATAAGCATATACATAATATCACAATCATGCACAATTATCATATATTGCATTCAAGCATCATAGACCATATAAATCAACACATCTAACATTCCTTATAGTAGACATGGACATATTCATAATTCAAGTAGTTCATTCATTACATGTATAAGCTCATATACTCATATTGTAGGTCATGTTAAAGTCCTTCCACAATAGTATCATATACAATTCAACATGCATAATGGCTTATTTCTTAAAGCCTCAATATTCATAGTTCATCCCTTTTAGATTTTACCTTTAAAGCCCTAGGAGTCATCTTCATATTATGAGCATTACTCTCAAGCAATACCTCTAACTCTCAAGGTAAACTAACCACCTACTTCATTCTTACTCAATTAAAGTCATATAGTATCAAGTAAACTAATTAGCAATACTACTTTAGCCATGATTCATCATGTAAACCTTAATCAATTAGTTCATATCTACAAGCTTTACTTATAAGCAATTCATATTTAGTTCATCTAATCTAAGGCAATTCATGAACAAGTTCATCAATCTTAGAAGATCACATCTAAACCCCCAATTTGCCTCTTTCATGACATAACAATTAGACTATATCAATTTCACCCTAAAATCTTTGGTTCATCAAGAATACATGTATGATCATACAAAAATAATGTAATTACACTATAATCATAGAATCTTCACTCTCGACATAAATCTTGAGGCACATGCATATTTCTCATATTCATGTACAAATTCTCATAATTTACCCATTAAGAATCGTGAATCACATTCAATCCAACATTCTAGTATTTCTACATTAGATGTGGGTAATAACATAATCCAATCAATTCAATTCATTCATACAAGGCCCAATTACATGCTTCTAAAATCAATTAATTCAATGTAGATCACAATTTAACAATAGAGGGGATCCATGGGTTCTTGGGGGAATTTCACCAAAATTCAACCATAACCCAACCTAATTCAACCATTGAAATCACTTTTAAAAGGAACCCATGTGTTCGAACCAAAACACTTGATTTGGGGAAAATTGGAAGTTTGGAAAATAAGTTTTGAAGGGGCTCTTTGGGTGAAATCTACCCAAAGATGATAACTACCATACCTTGAGGGTGAATCCTTGAAGATATTGATGAAAATCCCTCAAAATCTTGTAGCCTAAACTTCAATTTCACCCTTCTTCTTCTTGGGTTTTTAGAGAGAATTTTTGTAAGGAAGATGAACTTTTGATTTTGATTTGGGTCCTTGTGAAAGTGATTTAGTTTGGGTGTTTAATGACTTAAAATACCTTATATATTTATTTTAAAATAATATAAAATGTACCCATTGAAAAATAGGACTTAAAAATAATATTTACAAAATTGTCCCTTGCCCATATGGACTTGCCAAATAAAACTAAGGCAAAGTTCAACGGAACTTTTAGGGTCCTTGAAGTGGTCCACTAGCCTAGGACCCTCCCTTGGACTTGTGCCTTTAGCTTTTTAAATCTAAGGCATGTTCATGAGGGTGTTTAATAACTTCAAGTACCTTATATATATTTAATTAATGGTAATATAGAATATGCCCATTTAATTTGCACTACGAATGAAAATTACGAAACCACCCTTAATGCCCCCCTCCCTCCATATGGATAGCCCTAAAAAAACTAAGGCAAGTACCAAGGGGGCTTCCGCAGGCAGTGAACTGCTCCACCTTCTATGGTCCCTCACGTGGACTATGCCATGGGCTTTTACAGCTAAGGCATTTGTCCACGAGGGGCTGCACATGCAGTGGACTTGTCCACATGTCGTGGTCCCTAGCGTGGAAGTCAAGCTGCCAGACGCGTGCAATGGTTGCCTTCGTGTGAGGCTCTTCACGTGGACTGCCTTCCTTGCCTCAAAATGGCTAAGGCAAAGTCCACGGAAGCCTTTAAGGTCCGTGAAGTGCTTCATGTTTAGTGAAGGCTCACATGGACTGCATTCTAGCCAAAAATTTGGCTAAGGCATGGTCCAAGGATGCTTTTAAGGCTAGTGAATGCTTTCTCCTTCCTTGAACCCTCTCTTAAACTTATACTTAGTTAAAATTTGGACTATTTTACAACTCCAAATTATGCATAAAATTTTAAGACTCAAATGTGAGACTCTAGTGTTTCACCTATAAATTTTCCGAGTGTTACAACTTTGCTTCAGTCTAAAAAAGCAAACTTGGTTCCTGTGTGAAGTGATTAAGGTCAGATTTACAGAATCAAGCTTATAAGTGACAACATTTAGTAAGTTTTGTAAGGGACGACTGGATAATGAACACCATTACTTGGAAAATGCGTTTAGTATTGTTGTTATATCATGTATGGGTTGCTTAGTAAATGATGAAATTATGTTGCGACCATTGAGGTTAGATCTCTACTGCAATTTCCTAGATTGAGTGTATATCAAAAAGGTTCATGATACGATTACTACAATAGTAACAATGCTTACTTGGTTAAGTTATTAAGTGTGTTAAAATTGTGGAAAACCTGGGCTTATAAGGACGAAATCAGCGATGCCGTGGTGGCCGAAGAAATGGCAATGCTTGTAAGGGAGCAGTGCCGCCAAGAAACGAGGTTGCCCGTCAAGATGACAGGGCTTAATTCTATGCCTTTTCGAGAAAGACCAAAGCTGCGGTGTCTGATACAGAGGTCATAGGTACTACTTTTATCTGTTCCCGGATGGTTACTATTTTATTTGATCAGGGTTCTACTTATTCGTATGTGACAGTTCAATTTACCTTGGGAATTGATGCGGTTTGTGATGTACTTGATGCCCCCATCCATGTTTCTACCCCAGTTTGAGAGTTTGTATAGTCACCTATGTGTATTGTGCTTGCCCTATCTTGTTTATGGGTTTTCAGACTTGGGCTGATTAGGTTATTTTGGATATGACTGACTTAGATATAATCTTAGGCATGACTTGGTTGTCCCCCTATTATGTTGTGTTAAATTGTAATACGAAATATGTGACTCTAGAGATCTCCGGTAGGTACAAGCCTAAGCCAACTAAGGTTATATCCTCCATTTGGGCTAGGAAATTGGTGGGGCATGGATGTTTGGCATATTTGGCTCATATTCGGGATGTTGAGGTTGAGTCTCCCTCTATTGAGTATATTCCTATAGTGTCTGAATTTAAGGAAGTCTTTCCTACCAATTTACTTGGTATGCCTCCGAATAGAGATATAAATTTTTGCATTGATTTGGAACCGAGCACTCGCCCCATTCCCATCCCTTTGTATCGCATGACTCTGGTAGAATTGAGAGACCTTAAGACTCAAATCCAGGAACTTCTTGATAAAGGTTCATCCATCCTAGTGTTTCCCTGTGGGGTGCTCCTGTCTTGTTTGTTAAGAAGAAGGATGGTAGTATAAGGACTGGTGATTTTATTTTAAGCCATAAATGAGTGGATTGATACCGAAATGGCAAGCTTATGGATAAGGAAAGTTCCATTGAGTATACTTGGGTGAAGGCAATTGAAGATTTTAGTAAGAAAGTGCGTATAAAATTGGGTTAGTCCTTTGAATTTAATGGGTATACCTGAGTTTGAGGTGGCATGTCAAAGAAAAGGTTGACTTCGTAGTGATAGACAGGTTTAACCGAGCGTAATGGTAGTAAGAGTGTGTGAAAGATTGTGATGGAATGCAACTATATAATAAGATTGTTGGTTAAGCGAATTTTGTATAGTAATTACGACTTGCGAGTTTCTAAGGTTGTGGTTTCTAATATTTGGTGAGTAACGTGGTTGTATAGAAAGTTTTAAGAGATGGTGGAACACCACTCAAATAGAATTTAAAAAGAGCTAGAGTCATAATGAAGAGAAAATAGTAGGATGTAGAACAACCTTAGAGAGAGGCGAGAGTAAGAATATTTTATTTGATTGCAAAGGCAAAAGTGGTATCTTCAGAGGGGTAGATAAATGGGTTCAGAGACGCGTGTTTTCATTCGTTTATTTTGGCTATGGTAATAGTGTCACAGGTCCATCAAATTGGTTAAAAGCTATTGGAAAAGACTTGAGAAAAGAGTGTACAAACATTAGCTCGAGGGTGATGATAAGTGCTTTGTTTTTATTTTTGATTTTAGTAATGAGTACGATTGAATTTTTAGCGAAAAATATTGTAAGATCAATGGATAGGCGAACAATGATAAGCGAAGATCTATGAATTCATAAAAATCTTCAAGGTATAAGCTAATGTTGATAGATAAGTAGATTGTGTTATACAGTTGAATTTACAATTCAAATTTTTCATGGTAAGTCTACATTTATGGTGATATATTTTGTCAATGTATGCATTTGTAAGGTGAGAAATGATCAGTTGTATCAGGTAATGATAAAGTACTTACACCTAGTTGGAGTCGTAAAGTTTATTACTTTTGATTGTTGAAGTACCTAAGAAAGGTTTCATTTAAAAGTGTTGGTTTAGAGTAAGGTAAATGGTCGGAGTGTTTATGATGGTTGTAAATATTGAGAGTGTGGGCTTCAGTGGAATGATGTGAAGAGTATGTGGAGTCAACTGGATGGAAATGACTGGTATCACTCTTCAGAGGAAAACCTTTAGTGTTATTCAATATTTATTCCGTAAATTCTAATGTGACCATCTATTTCATTTTGTACATGGTTGTGAGTATGGTTCACTAGTTATGCTCGTGTGATTTCACTTTTGTAGGTGGATCCCTAGTGGTGGATCACGGGTACCAATCCTGCGATGTTCTATTGGTTGAATGGGAAGATTGAGAAGATTTGGTTATTTCTAATGACATATTTGGTGTTGTCTTGGAATTGTTAAAGTATTTTGGTGGTTCTACATGTACCACCTTGCTTATGAGAATTTATATAATAGCTACCATGAGTATTTATGGTTGTCCGACAATCTTAATATTCATCTTGTCGTCGAGGTCATGTATCGATTATGTGTGGTTGAATATGGGATCATTGAGTCCAATTCTATTGTTCTTAAGGGTAATCTACAATCACAATTACTAAATCCAGCATTTCGATAGTGTTGTTAGAGGGTTTGCATGCTTGGACATATCTCTCAATGAGTATCTGATGTCTAAAGACCAAATTTTTGTAACTTAAGCTCATGGAAATTTATGTTGTAAGATGGAGATGTTGATAAAAACTATGATTGTTGGGTATTATGAGTGTGTGTTGTTTGGTTCAGGTTCACCTCTAATTGTAGCAAGTATTTATTTAGAATTTTATCATGCTTATGTGAGAAAGGATTGGTCCTGATGATTTTGTCACGGTCCTTGATAACATGTTGCAGATGTGGGTGCGATAAACTTTGGTGGCTATTGAGAATCGCTTTTGTTGTTAGTTAAGTTTATATACAACAATAATTATCACTCGAGTATTGAGATGACTTCATTGAGGCATTGTATGGGAGGATGTGTAGGTATTCAATTGGTTGGTCTGAGGACCAAGGAGATAAAGTCCGTGAAAGTTCAATGGAAGCATCGTCCGGTTAAGGAAGCTATTTAGGAAACCGAGAAGGACATGCGAGACAAGTATCCCCAGTTATTCGATGATTCAGAAACTACTCTACTCTTACCTTAACCATTTTCTCCTAGTTTGTCACTCAGGGACGAGTGATGGGTAAATTGGTATCTATTGTTAAATTGGTATCTATTGTAACGACTTGTTCCCGTCGTTATAGAAAAGTCAATGGGGAAAGTATTGGACCAGACAAACTTTTGAGTAGTAACTTGAAATTTCCTAGCCTAGTCCAGATTTGAACGAATTCAGAGTCAGTGAGGTCTAGGGAAATATGGTAACAAATGAGAGATTTAATAATGAATTTGATCACATGAGTGGATATCTAACACGTTAAGGAACTCATACGACTTTACAAAATTGAATTCGGGCGAGTAGAACTCTCGAAACTGATCTTAGCGTGAGAGGGTAGTTTCTAAGTGTCATGGGATGAAGGTGTGTTGTGAAATGAGGGTTCGAAACTCTTAATTTAGCTCTTTGTTTCCGTGCAAGCCGCTAGGGCGGGGCCGCTATGAAGGGATGGGATCCGTCATAGCGGGCCAGTTGCGACTTAAGTCAGAAATAAACCCTAAAAACGTCATTATTCTGAATTTTTTGTTTTTGAGAGCTAAGAGACGACCCCAAGCGAGTTCTTGACAATTTTCCATGAATTTTGGTGCTAAATGTAAGGATTTTACTCCCCTAATCCATTTTTCGATCCGTACAACTTAGAATCTTGATTATATATTGTTGGGGGAGGGTTTTGAACGGTTTTGGATGGTGGGAAAAGCACTAATTGCACCTTAGGATCATAATTTGGGTCTTGAGTTATTGGGTTTGTCATAATTCGGGTAAATTAGACCATAATTATTGATCCCCGTATTAAATTGTTTGTTTGTAGACCTAGAGCAAGCAGAAAGAATTCGAAAAGGGAAGAATCAAGTTTTTTAGGAGGGTTTAAGCTTTGTTCGAGGTAGGTGATGGTTGTGATCTCATGTTGGTGTGTTGTATGTTAGTAGTTACTTCATTTTAATGCATGTATGTATGCGAATGTTGCATTATTGATCATACTAATCGTAAATGAGTATGATTGAATGATTGTATGCGATGAATCAACACTTGATTGTATGATTATGAGAATGTACATTGTGATTGTGATTGTGGCTTGTTGAATGGATCGGGTGTTACGTTCCAACACACTAACTAGGATCGGATGTCACGTACCGACATATATATTGGAACGGGTGTCACGTTGCGATACACTAACTTGGATCGGGTGCCACGTTTCAGCGCATTTATGGATCAGGTACCACGTTTTGGTACACTAACAGTTTGGGTATGAGTTCCATGAGAGGACCATTGAATTGGGTTCCGTGAAAGGACCATTGAATTGTGATGTATATCTACTTATGATGATTACGTTCATATCTAATGATGATTGATATTGGAAGACTATATGTTGCTCTAAAATGATAACCAGTGTGTATATATATTTTGTACATGTCATGTTTACCTTGTTGTGATTCTGATATATGTTGTGCTTATTGGATAGCCGTGTGATCCTACCAGTACATTGTGGTTGTGTACTGATATTGCACTTGCTCTTTTTTTTAATATAGGGCATCTTCAGGCGGCTAGTAATAGACCTCAGTTAGGTGACTTTTGAGCGTGACCGGATTCAAGGGTGAGCGAATTCTTTCAGGCTGCCATAGATCTCCACTCTTTTCGGACTTAAACTAGTTCTTTAGATGTTGTGATGTTTTAGCCTTCGGGATTGTATCCCTATTCCTTAGACTTGTGAATTGTTAGAGTTTTGGCACAATGACTTTCAGGTTCTAGGGATTGAATTTCCACATTAGATATGGTTCGTTGTTTTAGTTGAACCCTTGGAGTTTATGGGAACTCCATTTTTATTGTCATTTAAACCTGCTTTCGTATCTTTAAATGTCTTAGTTTTAATGAAATTTGTTAGCTGGGGTTGTAGTAATGGTTCTCCCACCGAAGGGTTAGTATGAGTGTCAATCACAACGATCTGAGTCGTAACAAATACATACCCGAATCGGCCATAGTATTTTTCGAGAATCTTGACATGAATTGAGCGGAAGTTTTTCTTCCTTGTTGCTCTTCTGAAGTTGTTTCACTCTCTTGCCTTGTACTTTATAAATAGTTTTGATAGATAAGACCATATTTTTATGGCAGAGAGAGGACCATTTTAATAAGAGAGTTTTTTCACATTATTCCCACTTTCCATCATGGTGAGTAGTGGAGATGATGGGTAGTTTTAAAACTACCAACTAACTCCCACTTAATGGGTAGTTGAAAGTTACTAGGTAACTTCCCCACTTCTCCACACATGTTTAGGATTTAACTTTATTAATTATCAAACCAAAATATAATTACGTGGGCCATAGAAATTTACACTGAAAACATAACATGATCCCAAATTTTGTCCTTTTCATAAACTTATCATGCTTGCTTATTAGCTTTTTATAAACCATTGACATCGTTTCATAAATCACAGAATAAGTAGTGATGAACCTCCACAAAATCATCTAATTGTGAATACTTTAAGAAAAGTCATAGTCATAAACTATGTAATGAAAACTTTAGAGATATCATGAAAAAGATTTGAGTGAAGTCATAAACTTTATTACGTAAATGAGTATAAGAACATCTTGAGAGATTTCATAGGATGTACTTGGAGTTCAAAAGCACATAAAAAAAGATCAAGACATGGGATTTTCATTATAAAACCTAACTTATTCATTGGGAAAACTTGCAGACATGAATACATAGTGTGGGGGACGAACAATAATGTTCCCGAACGTAGTAACAACCTGCATATCTTAAACGCTCCAAATTCTTGAGAAAGGTCTGGTCTTTGTCGAAAAGAGAGCAAGAAACTTGACGTTCTTGAATCTCTGAGGTGTGTTTTCTTGAAAACCCTAGGATTTTATAATGAAGAACCTTTTTAGATTTTCATATTCTTAAGTTACAATCACTAAAGTTTACATGAGAGTTTATGGGTCATTTTCTTACCTCTACAATTTTCCTAAAAATATTTGAATTCCATGAGTAGGAGCTAGGTATATGAAGAAATCAGCAATATTATTATGTTTTTCAGGTGCACCATCACACAAAAATATTGGATTGGTGAGAGGTTTGTTTTGTTGGAAACTAGAATTAGAATACCTTTAATTTGATAGGAGATACGACTGTTAGAAATTGCACCTTGCTCAAATTTATATTAAAACTTCATCGATAAAAACCTCCAACCCAACAATGTACTAGAGTTTTCTTAGGACCTTAATTCACATCAAACATACTTTCCACATTCAAGACTTCACTTTTTCACCTAAATACAATCAATTTCATTGGGTTTGGGTCTAATCCCATGAATAAACACTTCAACCATAGCCCAAATATTCAAGGTGTTACACTAATAATCTAGATGATGAAGTAATGAACTCCATTAAATCTTGTCTTAATAAGAAAATTCAAGACTAAAAAATCTCGTATATCTTTATCAAGTTACCCATTCTGATTCTATATTTGATAAAATTCATTTAAGGAGGTAAAAATGTTATCAATCAAATATGGTTTGCTCCCAAAAAACCTAAAAAAAGTACTACTTTTTATGTCAAGTTTATGTGACGTATTTCTTTATAAATATTTTTTTCAATTACCTCCCTATCTTTTGTTCAGCAATTTCCTAAACTTTAGGAGACCATATCTCCAATAATACCAACTAAAGAAATATATCACGAGCTAAAAATCAACAAAGTAACAACTAACAACTAAAAAATAGCTACTCCACATACTTAGTCAAATTAGAAAAAGGGGATGATGTTGTATGACTTTAACAACCTTGTGGAGATATTATCATAAGTTGAACTACTACCATGAGGATTTCTAAAAACCCAGCTTCAATAAGTACAAAACTGATTTTTTTTTCATTGTTTCACCATTGAAATTTTCAAGCTTTGGCTCTTTGTTTCAGCCATTCAACCCTACGAAGAAATAATTAGGCGGAACTAAAGAAGGAATTGCTTTGAGTTCATGAGGTAAGTATAATTCTTGAAATGGTTTATTGAAGTTCATAGCAAACTTGTATGAATTCAGTACATTGAAATAATTTTCATTGTCCGAAAGTGCTTAAACGTATTGAAATGATGTCCATTGTAATAAGTGTCTATCTGATTTTCTATCATTTTTCACCATATAAATTGTTGAGTTGTAGATCTTGGTTCTAGCCATTCAACCCTACGAAGAAGTCATTCGGCGGGTGGAACTAAAAAAGGTACTTTAGGTGGTTTAGTCCCACCGAATGATTTTTTCGTAGGGTGAATGGTTGGAACCAAGATCTAGAACTCGATAATCTTAATGGTGAAATAACGATAGAAAATCAGATTGACACTTATTACAATGAACATCACTTCAATGTGTTTAATCACTTTTTTGACAATAGAAATCATTCAATGTAATGAATTCAAACGAATTCCCTATGAACTTCAACGAAACACATCAAGAAGCATACTTATCACATAAACACAAAGCAATCCATCATGACAAGGCAGAATTCGTCGATTCATTCTCGGAGAAAATTTAGAGTCAAAAAATGTCACCAAGGAATTTATATACATTGTTTAATATTATTAATTAGTCTAGCAAGTTCATTTTTATTTATAAAATAGCTACATATTTGATACGATTGGAAAATTCACTTCTTTAACTATAGTTACAGATTTAATATGAACCCCACCACCCCTTATCTCCACCCTAAGATTAGAATCTAGATTCATATTTACGGAGCTAGGGCACCACAATGAGGGTCACCAAAAAAAATAACATTTTATATATAACTAGTATCAACAATACCAATTCGAAACAAGTCAGGGACGTCTATGTAAATTCTTACTTCATTGTATTGATATTCTCAAGCTTATTTGGGACTGAGATATAGTTGTTGTTCTTGTTAATTGAAAATTACATTGTATCTAATATAAGGTTATAATTAATTTTTATGTGTACATCATATGTTGAATCCCTTTGTATACATATGGAAATTGGTGTGAATTCCTTATGCAAGTCATGGATTGATTTTTGTTTCTAGTTTCACTTATATTTGATTTCTCTATTTGAGTTGAATTCCTAAAGATAGAGAAATGTTGGTAGGGAACGTTCTCTATCATGCGTGAATATTGTTTAAAAAAAGTAACAAGTAAAACAGAGAGAAAAATTGGAGGCAAAGTGAACTTTTAACGGCTCGAGTTATTGAAATAAGGCTTAAGTCATCTGTGGCCCCTTAAAGTTATCTGTATAATTCACTTAGACACCTTAACAAACCTTGTTTCCTATTAGACACTCCAATCTTAAAAAATAAATACCTATTGAACATTTTTCTGACACTTAGTCTAAAGAGAAAGTGCGTGCAATACACATGCATATGAGGTGGCAAAATGACAAATCAAATGAAGACACGTGGCATTTTAATTTACAATAATTATAAAAATGAATTTTGAATATAATAAAATCCTAAAAGAAAATACTTTAAACTAAAAAAAATAAAAATAATACACCCCCTAACCCCACCCCCACCCCCACCCCCGCACCCCACCCACCTCAAACCTCTCCATTTCTTCTATTTCCCTAACAGAACTACCTTGTCCACCATTATTAACCTCCATTTAGAAAAATTAGAGATTTTAACATATATTATGAATTTATTATTTTTATTTCTCTTTATGCCTTTTTTCTTATTTCCATTTAAATTGATAGTGTTTTCTTAAAAGATTTTTTTTAATTTCAAATTGCTTTTTTCTGTTCGATTTGTGAGGAAGAAGGGGTGTGTGTGGGGAGAGGTGAAGAGGGAGAGAGAAAATATTTAAATAATAATCTCCATTTTTTCCGGCAAAAAAGATATGGATGGTCTCCATTTTTTTCGCAAAGAAGACGTAGATAATAATCTCCATTTTATTTGATAAGAACTAGTGATCTCCATCTTTTTTCTACGAAAGTGACAGTAAGATGATTTAAAAAAAGAAAGAAGGAAATTTAGGGGGAAAAAATTGGTGATGGATTGTATTGAAGAAGTGGTTGCAGTAGGTGTATGATTTTAAAAGAGAGGAAGAAGAAAAAGATTGTTATTTTTAAAAAAAATAATGAGAAATAAAAAGAAAATATTGAAAAGGAAAAGGAAAAATGTTAAACTATTGATTTCACGCGCTTACCAAGATGTGAATTACACTTTTTGTGTCACATCTGTAAGTGTCTAAATAATTCAAATTCGAGAGGGTAGAGGTGCTCAATAGGTACTAGCCTTAGTTGAGATGTCTAAGTGAATTATGCAGACAACTTTAAGGGGTCACAGATGACTTAAGCCTTGAAATAAATTACAACAACTCTTAAATAGATAACCAAGCAACAAACTAGATAAGATTTGATATTGTACCCACCAACAAAATTTAATTTAGCTCATACCCACTTAATTTGTTTTTGCTTTATTTTCTAGGGTTAGGCTTTTTAAAAAAGAAAAATTGTGAGGTCATGGGTCTCTTTGGCCCTTTTAAAACTTGGGGTATATTTGTAATGTGGGGTCATGGGCTGGTTTTTATTATTTTTAAAACTTGGGGAAAAGATATAAGTTTACAAAAGTATATTATAATTCCAATATATTTTTAAAAATATTATTATTTCATGAAAATCGAGGCACAATTTTCAAAATAAAGGTTCTGACGTTTCTTCTTCTCCAAGTGCAAGGGTTTTTCATCTTCCAAGAACATCTTCGATTCTTGAAAGATGAAACCAGTGTAATCATATGCTACTCATCCCCATACACTTCTCTTCCATTAACTTATACAACATTTTCATCGTCCTAAACTCTCTCAAATCTTCATATGTTTTTTCAATCTTCTTCCCCAAATTCAAAGCTCTCATATTTGGTAAGTTGAACCTTTTGTAATTGTGTTTTTTGGTAATTTTTAGCCGTATTTGGTTGTTTATTTTGTTTTGGTAGTGTAATGATTTAATGGCCCCTTTTTCTGGACTAGTTTTCTTCATGTTCTTGTTTGGGATAAAGATTTCGCCATATTAAGTGAATATTTGTTGTCTCTAATGACGTTTTTGTTTGGATAGAAATATTTAGCCCTATTTGGTTGCTTATATTTTTTTAAAATATTTTATGTTTATCTCGCCTAATGATTTTGAAATTTTTAGTGAACTTTGATTGACTTTAATGACGTTTCTGTCTATTGTATTGTTGATTGGAACTGCTATTTATTTTGCATGTTTTATTTGAGCATTACTCTATTTATGTTAATAAACTAGTGGTCGATAAATATGTTTTTACTTGTAGATTATAAAGTATGGCTAAAACTAGAGGTGGAAGCACTAAACCATTTGTTTCTGTTATTTCTAGAATTAAGAAATGAAAGACTAAAGAAGTTTTGAATACTACTATAAGAAAACGATAGTAGTATTCATAGAGAATTATTTTATTTTTCAACTAATTATAATTATCTTACCCAAAGTAAATTGCACTCGCTATTACTACATCATTTATATTTTCCCAAGATTTCTCGCTTTGCCAAATCTGGGCATGGGATGAGGCGGCGCGCCATACTGCTGATGTGCCGTGAAATCTTGGCACATTTAATGCTTGAAAACTAAGGATTGATACTAGAATCGAGTGTATTTATGTGGATGTGATGTGTTTGGTAGTGTTTGTACAGGTAAAACATGTAGACGAGAAAGAAGAAAGAAAAGAAGAAAATGCAGAGTGAAAGTGAATTGAACCAAGTTAAGATCACGGACGCCCAGACGGCCGTGAAGATCATGACTGATCGTGATATGGCTTGTGAATTAGAACCAGTGAGAAGGCGTGAAAGAATTACATTTTGGTGGACCAAGTAAGACCACGAACGACCTCACAGGTTATGGTCCTCATAACGGTATGTGGTGATGATTGTGATGTATTACCAGTGGGTAGACCTCGAGAAGCTGAGAAGTGAGCTGGCCAGGTAAAGACCACGGGCACCTAAACGGACCATGGTCAGTGTCACGAGCCGTGGTGTCATCCGTGATAAGATTCCAGTGTGCAAGCCTTGAAGAACCAAGTTTTCTAACAACCGAGTAAAGACCACGAAGGGCTTCACAAATCGTGAAGCCCTTGACGGGTTGTCTTAATGCTCGTGAAGATACGCGTCAGTTCAGTCCTAATTCGAGTAGGACACTTGTTAAACACTTTATTTGAATTAATTAGGTCGTTTTTTGTTTTTATCTCGTCATAGCTGGAACGAGCGACCAAGTTTGAAATATTCTTAGCTTTGGTTTTGGACGATTAACATTGAATCAAGTTTCTAAGTTGGATTTTCGGTTTTGAATTATCAAGTGTTGATTGATTTGCATACTTTTGTAAGTACTTTATCATTATGTTTTCATTACATATTTCTATGTGTTTACTTGAAATCATGAGTGGCTAAACACCACAACTGGAATTGTGGGATCTGTGACGGAAATCTAAGTGTGAATTCGTAAGACAAGTAGAAGGTGATTTATATTTGCAAAGCATAATTCAATTTTTGTTATTCATGTATTCTAATGAGTGCACGCATTATAATTAGCATGTATCTTTCAATTGTTCGAGAGAAAAGTGATAGTTAGGAAAAAGCTGAGTTAATTTGATGAAATGGAGTCAAATTTCAAGTTCGAGAGAAGAGAGCTCTAACACCATTATAAGTGAGAATAAAACTTGTTAACACTCTAGGACCGAGAGGACTTGGGTGAAAGTTATCTAATTAGACTGAGAAGTGTTAGATATATCTTACTTGCCTGTACTTTGCAAAGATGAATTGCTTGAAACTCATTTACGGAAAATCACTAGGTGCAACGTTATGGGGAACACAATCTTGGTTTCATTCATTTATAAATACAACTTTAAAATCAATACTCTGTCAATTGCTAATCCGGAGCTTGTTTAACAATCTGGTTACTAGAACTTTACAGCTAAACCCATTTTACATTTTGTAATTGTTTTCTCTAGGAAATAATAACAACATTTGGTTAAATGCGACAGTGAAATCATTTTTGTAAAGAAATTCTCTATGGGATCGACCTCAATTCACATTGAGTTGTATAAATTGATTTTGGCCGTTTATACTTCTTAATTAAAGTGTAAGTTTGGACGTATCAAATTTTGGACGCCAGGACTACTACCCAGTAGTTTGGGGCCTGGCACGGCGCGCCACTCAGGGCACCCCAAACACTGGCCAGTAGTTTAAGAGTTGGCGCCCTGCGCCACTCAGTGCACCAGGATCATCAGTCCCTTACCCTTCTAACCTTCTTTCCGTGTGTGTTCCCTCGAATCATACCTATGTTCTCTACTTGATATCCACACTTACAAATCTTCATTAATGTAACATCCGGTAATTTGAAATATTTATGAAGAGGCTTAAAATCGGAAATAGTCATTTTTGGAAGGAATTCAAAAATCTGGAAAATTTGGCTAAGTGTGGAAATCAGTGAATTTTTGGCCAACTTTGAGCAGTCGTAACTCCTAGCTCAGGATGAGTTAGGAGTAGTTCAAGTTATGGTTGCGAAGCTTGTGGAATGATCTTTCCAACGCCACCGAGTTGGCAGGGAATCCGTCCGGAAATTTTAAGGGCATTTTGGTCTTTTCCCTAGCCATTTCTTTTGGGATTATATTGTTGTGTTAGGCTGATCTTTGGATCATTTGGTCCCATTTTAAAAGAGAAAGAGTTAGGGTTCTTGAGTGAAGAAGAGGAGAAGAAAGAGAAGAAGGAGAAGAAGAAGAGAAGAAAGAGGAGATCAACAAGTTTCCGTCAAAAATCGTCGTGGATATCGTCAGGGGTGATCCCTATCTAGGTATGTGAGTTCTTAGTGTGGATTAATCCTTTACCCCACACACCAAACTCATTTTATTATTTTGAGAAAAGATTGGATATGTTGTTGAAGTTGTTGGGTTGTGTTGTTGATGTTGTGGTTGTCTTAGTTGAAGTTTGTGGTTGTGTTGTTGAAGTTTCTTGTTGGTTTGGTGCATGTTCCCGGATGGAATTATGAGTTGAATCTAGTGTATATTGAGGGTTTTTAATGATTCTAAGTGATTGGGGAAGAAACCATTCGATTTTAGGCGAAATAGGGTGAGAAAACGAGAAAATGAACTTGCTGAAATTTCTGGGTTAGGGGCCTGGCGCGATGCGCCTGCCAGAGTGCCCCAAACTCACCTCTGAAGTTTTAGGGCTGGCGCTCCGCGCCTTGCAGAGCGCCAAGGACGCCAAGACTTCTCTTTTATTCCCCACTTTCTTATGCATGTCCCTAGGTATTGTACCTATGTTTCCTAGTTGTTTCCAACACTCCAAGGTACTTCTAAAAGTCAAGAACTCATCTGTAACATGTGATCAAACACCTTGAATCCAAAATTTCAATTCAAGGAGAGTTAGTTAGAAGTCAAGTGAAGTTAGAAGTTAAGTGAAGTTAAGAGTTAAGCTTAGAAGTTAAGCAAGTTTTAAAGTTGTTCAAGAGTCTTTATTGAACGTTTTAACTTCATTTTTAGACTCAAGTTTCAAGTCAAGCAAAGAGCTTAGAGTTTCAAGCTAAGTAAAGAGTCTCAAGACTCAAGTTAAGTCAAGAGTGTAAGTTGAGTTCATTTCTCAAAATCTATTAGGGAACTATGTATTCCCAAAGGAGTTTCTAAATGTTTTTACATTTGAGTAAGAAAGGGACTATGATTTCCAAAAGAGCCTTTGGGCTAGTTTTCAAGAAAAAGGAACATCGTTTCCAAGTGAGCCTTTGGGCTAGATTTTGAGTAATTATCTCAACTAAAGAAGGATGTGTTTAAAACACTTATGAGCTAAAGTATTTTTGGGAGTAGTATCGAGCACCGAATTGGGGACGCGAGTTCATATTAACTCAACTCTCCATAAGAACCATGTATCCAACATGAGAGTTAACGGGTCATACTTTTTAGATGAATCTGTAAAGTTAAGCTAGTGGATCCACTTAGTAAAGTTAGCTTCCTATATCACAGCAAGGTATAGGATGGTCATCGGGCAACGTGAGGTAAAACGTTGTATCAGCACTCAGATTCATAGTAGTGGTTTGTCGGTTAGAGAAACTCCCACAGTAGAAATTGCATGGTTCCTCAAGGAGTTCTGCTTAGTGTGGATGGGGGTATGGGACTTCATTCATGCATTGCACAAGTAGACTTTGAGAGGAAACATGGTATTTTCATGATATTATAAATATGATTTTTACGTCATGTTTTAAGAGTTTTACAAGCTTTATATATTGCATGTGTCTTATTGTTTTATATATTGAGTTCAGTTATTCATGAGTTGAACAGAGCCAAGGTAAGTGTTCTCTTGTACTCCTTTCAAGCTTAAGTTATGGTTTAGCTTTCCAGCTCGCATACTCGTACATTCAATGTACTGATGTCAGTTGGCATGTATCTTATGACGATGCAGACACAGGTACTCAAAGTCAGTATCCTGCACGCCGTTAATCCAGCGGAGCACTCCAGAGTCAGTGGTGAGCCTCCTTGCTTTTCGGAGGACTCGGTTATTTTGTGTTCCTAGTTTAGTTTTGTTAGGATGTTGCGGGGTCTGTCCCAACATCCATCTCAGTATTTGTAGAGGCTTCATAGACAGTCAGTCAGTTAGTATTGAGTCTCTCATCTATGTATATATGTAAATATTCTATTTTGAGACTCGAGTTGCCCTTTTGGGCCAGATTTTTATCAGTAAAATTGTTTTATGTCCTTATATGGCATTGAGTTATTCTGTTGAGTTAGGTTTCCGCTGAGTTAAGAAGTTCGCTTGGGGCCAGCAATGGTCTCCGGGTGCCGGTCCCGCCCAGGGTGTAGGCTCGGGGCGTGACAATTAATCCTTGAGAGATCACACATATTCTAATCACATCTCTTGAATTACTTTTCAGATTGAAGAGAGATTTAGAGGAAGTTCAGAAGGTCCTTTGAGTCAAATTTGAGAATTCTTTTGAAATCAACTATAGTTTTGACTAAGTCTTGAGGGAGTTAAGGGGAGAATGAGGAGAGTTGTCTTCATGAGTTTCTATATCATTATTGAGATCCTTGAGTTGAGTCATTCATGCCCATAATTCTGCATGAACCCTATGAGTTGAGTATTCGTGAAATGAGTAGTATCTTTGAGTTCTGAGTATAGTTCTATGAGGTCATTGAGGTCCTTGAGTTGTTTCGTTCATGTATATACTTCAACATGAACCTTATTTTGAGACAAGTTTTGAGGAGTATGTAAAAACTAATTATTAGTTTAAAACTGCGTTTTGAGGAAGTAAAAGATGAGTTTTGAGAAAGAGTTTCAAATATGAATTGAGTTGAGTATAAGGGAACTAAGTATTCCCAAATGTATCATATTTACATTGAGAAAAGAGAAACTTGATTTCTAAAAAGAGTTTATGAGTTCAAAGATATTTTTGAGCAGATACCTCTTTTAAGAGGATAGTTTGAGCAATTATCTCAAACCAGAGAAAGAGTATGTTTTTAAACATATGAGCATGAGTTATATATATTATTGGGAGTAGTATTGAGCACTGATATGCAGATGAGTTCAGACAACTCAAAATCCTCATAAACCATGTATGCCAACATGGGTAAAGGATCATACTTTTTAGATGATTCCTTATTGCTTTTAAGCATAGCTTAGTGGATCCACTTAGTTGAGGATGTTCTATACTCCGGCAAGGTATAGGACAGTTTTGACAGCGTGAGCGAGACGATGTATCATCACGTTGCTCATAGTGATGGTTGTCGGTTAGAGAATCTCTCAAATATGAGTAAAGAGTTTTTTTATTGTATTTATACATTTTGAGTTCTTGTCTATTGTTATTGCTTTCATATTAAGTTGAGTATTCTTGAGTCGAGTTGAGTATTCTTGAGTTAAGCTGAGTATTCTTGAGTCATATTAAGTTGAGACGAGGTGAGTCTGTCTTCCTTTTATTAGTTCAAGCTTATATTTATGTTTCAGAGTTCCTCTTACATGCTCGTACATTCAATGTACTGACGTCATTTGGCCGGCATCGTTTCATGATGCAAATATAGGTATTCAAGATCATCAACAAGTGTTTCGTTGAGGTCATGTGACATTCCAGTCCGCTTTGGTGAGCCTTCTTATATTTCGGAGGACTTCACCTTTACCTTACAGTTAGTAGCTTTGAGATGTCGTTGGTCTTATTTTGATATCCTTTTGTAATAGTAGAGGCTTCATAGATAGACAGAGTTGAGAAGTTTTTCAGTATTTAATTTCTTTTGAGTTGTTTACGCTATGAGTATATCAATTAAGTATTGTTCAAACTTTTTATTAAAGTTGAGTATTTGAGTTTAATGAATTTAATTCAGTTTTAAGCTTATGTATGCTTGAGTTAGTCTTCCGCTTGTAGTCAACCAGGATGAGGGTTCGCTTGGGGACCAGCAATGGTTCTCAAGTGCCAGCCACGTCCAGGGTGTAGACTCGGATCGTGACAATATACTAATTTCACACAATCTTCATATATGGATTTTTTAGCAAGATTAATATTTCATTCAATTTTATGCATAAAATTTTGAGCAAATTTTTTTAAAATGTTTGAGCGATATATACACACCTTTCATACAATTTCATATACTTTTCATATACAATTTTAGGCGAATGTTTTTATATCTCAGAAAAATATCTAAGCAATGTTTTTGTAATTTTTTCTTTTGTTATACTTTGTAAACTGAAAACTCCTAGTGTGTTTTGTAATACTGAATCTTATTTATGTATGGGTAAACAACACAAATTCCACTAATTTAGCGGCTACTTACTTGTCTTTTCATTAGTGTTCGATATTACAATTCCTACCATTTGTCAGTCCTAGATATACATATCTAGCACATCTAGATATATGTATCTCAGATACATCTAATTATGTGTATTTAATTATGGAATGTAACTAAAACTCAACGATCAAAAGCAAATCACGTGTTCTTCCCTGAATTTCAGAATTTCTTCTTAAAAAATCAAAATTTTCAAATTTCTTTCCTTGTTTTAAGCATAAAAAAAAAATTCGTATATATACATATACGCTTTATCATAATACATAAACTCTTAATAAGATACATGTTTATATTTTTATCAGATACATTTTTCAATCGCCGTCTCTCCTCTTCGGTCAAAGATCGTCATCTCCGATGAAAACAAACTCCACCAAATAAGAGAGGGGACATTCGACTAGTCAAAATATTGACGGACTGAAACTTTGGTGGACCTTGTAGCTTGGGTTATTCTGCCACCCGCCATGATTGATGCTACTCTAGGAAAGAGATCATGTTTTGATAGAATTTTCTATGCTTTCAACTATGATATTCACATGCTTCTTGACAAAGCTTACCCTACTCTTTAATGGCCCAACAAGTGGTAAAGTCTTAACAGCCTAACAGAATCTGTCAAACATATCATTCAGGCCTTGTAGGTAAAATGGTTTTGATCGGAGGCTGAGCTTGTGAAGATCAACATTGATTGTAGGAAAGAGAGTGGAGTGATTTAGAATAAAGGGTAACTTATAGAAATTTCACTAGTTTAGGAGCTAATTACTTAGATACATGTTAGTTTATAATATTACGAATTTTATCAGATATTAATGCGTCCAAATATGTTCAGATACATGTATATCACGATATATGAGGTAAAATTAGGTATGATTTGTTATAGATATATTGTAGAAAAATTACTTGGATGAGTAACTTTTAATAAATAAATAATGATTATAGCGATACTTTTTATTTATTACCATTTTTAGCAATACTATGTTAAATCTGCAATATGTCTTAAAAGTGAATTATGTATGCAATATATATGTATTATAATTGCATTTTTAAATATATTATGCTTGTTTGATAAGAAATTGACACATTGTATTATAAGTGTATTAAAATATGTGATAAATGTTTTATTCATCAATAAAACTTGTATGATATGTAAATAATAAATTGTTTTTTGTAATATGTATTAAAATTGTATTAAAAATATATTAAAAGTGATCAAATGAGAAAAAAATGTTATTGCTATAATGGTAAATATTTTTTTAATGTTGTATAATTATTTTCTCCGATTCTGACTTGGGCCAATGGAAAAAATAACTCATTTCGATAAGATAATAAGATAATATATTTTTAGAAGACCCATATAAAAATATATGGTCCCATTAATATTATAAATTAATAATTCTTTAAAAGTAAAAATATATCTAAGAAAATTTAGTGAAATATGATTCTACTATGTTCTGTTTTTTGTTAAAATTTAAATCTGGTTGAAGCTCATCTCTAACTTTTCTTATTGCATCAAAAAGTTTCGGTGTTGTCTTTTCTAATTGCACCATAAAATTGTGAGAATTCTAGATGCAAGTGTTTCCTTACACGTAATTGGTTCCAAAGGTATTGTATCATCTTCAACTTTATCATCAACATTGTTTTTTTAATGATATCCACAATTTGTTCTAAGTTTTGGATATTTGAACATGTATCATTTTCACCCATCCAATAAGTTATTAACGTTCATTTTATTGTGGTAACCGAGATCATTAATCATGACCCCAAGTTCATGAATGATGTTTTCACAAGTGAGTTCTTTCAAATTCTTTGAGATTCCATTCCTGAACAATTTTTTCGGTGTCAAACACACTTTAAATTAATAAATATTAACTTATCGATTAAACAATACCTCTACAAAATAATAATATTTCATGATCCCACCTATATTAACTTAGAGAGGTTTTACTGTATATACACAAAAGGCAAATACCTAATTAGAGATAATAAATGTAACTTACAAAAATCTCATTAGTTTATGAGTTAATTACTTAGATATACTAGATTGTAATGTTATGAATTTTATCAGATTTTGGTGTGTTTCAAAAATGTTATCAGATACATGTATCTCAGGATATATGAGGTCAAAATTAGGTATAATTTATTTTACATACATTGTATCGAAGTGGATACACATGTATCTAGGATACAAGATACAAAGGAGAGTGGCGATCGAGATGTGAGGGAGGCAAGGGAGACGAGCAAGATTTGCCTATATATCCTGGATATATGCAATCCAGTTGGATACAATATAGGGAGTATTAATTTAGTGAGGTTTTATTGTATTAAAACTTTTCCCTTTCCTATAATCCACTATATTACCTATTATATAAGCCAATAACATTTGGACGAACACAACAGCAAATAGTTGTACCAACCTATTATATAAGCCAATAACATTTGGACGAACACAGCAGCAAATAATTGTACCAAAAGTAATGGTAGTTGTACTGTAATTGGGCTCACTTCATTAAACAAGTACTACTTCATAATTTCAAGTATTCTTGTGTCCCTCTTCAGCAAATAACACGTGTTCCATTTGCTACTAATCATAGACACGTGTATAGACACCTATGTTCATCATCTCTTCATTTGCCATAGATAAATTAGAATCAGTTTCTAAAATCTTCAGGTATTATTGCTTTTCCCTGCTTTCAATTATTTATTTATTTTTTATTTTTGTTTAATATTCTATCTTGACCATTACATTTGATTCTAAAAGCATTTTACATTGCCTAATTTAAATCTATGTCAAAGGAAAATTGTGATTTTTTCATAAAATTTCACGACATATGAATGCACAATCTGATATTTTGTTTGAACTATAGTTTTCTGTGGGATATTTTATTTGCATGTCATTAAGTGCTTGATTTTCAGACTGACACACTGGCGGTGTTTGATAATATGTCTCAAAGAACTGAAGAATATTATTTTCCTTCCTGATTCTTTCCTTTTTTTTCATCTCATTCTTTCGACATTTTTGTTATGCTCTTTTCTCTCTTCTTGGTCCATTTTATGTCACTTTTCTTCTATGCAGATAAATGTTTAATTTGTATTTTTATAAAGGAATTTGGGGTTTTAACCCAAGGTTCAAAATTGAGTTTTGGAGAATTCATTCAATATCTCATCTTAGAAATGGACCAAAACTATTGTCTCCAAATGCACACAAGGACTTTTTCAAGTTCAATGGGAATAAATAGGCCAGGAATGAAAGTTGCTTGACGGTATTGTGGGCGACTCCATTGCTAGGTGAGGAATGAAATTGATAAAGTTTTGTGGAGTTCATAAAAGGAGCCAAAGTAATGGTTATGGCGCGTTGATGTGGTCCAATTGACATTACTTAACTAATATTACCACCTTTCATTTAATCACATTCTACATATCTTATATAAACTTGTGACGTTCATGACAAAGGGCAAAATCGATGAATATGGATCAAAGATAAGTTTCTGATAGAGGGGTATAGATGACATCTTATACGAATCCAGAAGAAAGTGAAGAGTTCTACACTTTTTCAAGTTCAATGGGAATAAATAGGCCAAGAATGGAAGTTGCTTGACGGTACTGTGGGCGACTCCATTGCTAGGTGAGGAATAAACTTTTCATTTCTTGGAAAACAAACTAGAATTTGTTTTTTTATTTTAGAGACATTATAGAACCTTTTTTAATCAGTTGATTGGAATAACCCGATAAAGTTTTAATAATTGTCTTTCTATCTTCTCTTTTGGCACATTTACAAAATAAAATACTCTTGATTCTGTATTCTAGAGAGTAATATAATTCTTCTATTCTTATATGTTATTAGGGAATGTTGAAACATCAACTTAGTTTCCAAGCACCAAGTTCTTTAACTTTACTGTTCTCCATTCCAATTGATCCTCCAATTCTACTTTATATGTCAGAAGTGGAAAACTGAGAAGACATCAACACACCTCCAGAGAATCAAGATACATCGAATGCAAATAGGTCCTACATTGTCGTGTCAGATGAAGGAACATGTCACGTCCCTTGAAAACCCAGGTAAAGATTTTGCAACTTATGTGACTATTATGAGAACTGTTAAACCAATGAGATGTTATTGTTTTATGCATGAATATGTCTGAAAATTGGGAAATGCATGCGCTATTTTAATTGTACTCTTATGATTTTCTGAAAATAGAAAAAGGCACAAATAAAGTGTTGTTACTATAGGATTCATGTTGACATTGTCGAAATTTACTTCCTCTTTCTAAGGTTTTACAACTATAAAGGAAATGAAAATAATGGGACTATTAGCCAAAACAGAAATCAGAACAAATGTCTTAACACTTAAGAAAAATAAAGCTCTTTAACTTTCAACTCTTATCCAGAAAAGTCTAAGTTTTGCAATAAGTGCCATTTAGAGCTAACTAAGTGAAGAACAAACAAGTTTTAGTGTTAAACAGAGGGAACAAGAATTGAAAATAGCGTAGAGAAGAAAAAAAACTATTGTTGAAGGAGAGAGGAGAACACCATCCATTGAGGAAAATTTCACAAAATCCCTTTTAAAAGACTTTTGACAGAGAAAACACTGAACCCATTGAAGAAAATTTCACAAAAGCCAGTAATACCTTTTTAAAAACATTTGACAGACTTGAACCTTAATAAACTTGAAATTGATTGTGAAGCACTTAGTTTAAAAAAAAAAACAAATCAAGACAAAATCAACCACCACAATATTGTAAAATAAATTTGGGGTTAAAGCATTAGTCAACATATGTCCTTAATTCAACTTGAATTTTATTAACATGTCATTATCACCTAATCACATTTAAGCTTAGAATCAATGGAAGGTCGTAGGATTATTGAACAATTACACTCTTTTCTTTTTTAGATTTCATTATCCCATATCAATCTGTTGATGAAAAGTATAGTATCAACTAAGCGTATTAATTATTTTTTACAAGTGTCTCAGCTAGAGTTCCATTATTGGTAGACATCGTTTGCGTAGGAATTTATATAAAGAGGAATAACAGGTTACATCACATCTCTCGGCATCTTCTGATCTATCCCATCAACCTGGTCCTGGTAGTTTTATATCTTATCTTTCTTTTGTTTCTTGTTCGCTCTTCTCATGTTTCAAGTTTAAATTACCCTTTTAGTAAAACGATTTGTTGAAGTGCCTTTTGCATCACAATACTTAGAAATCACTTCACCTCTAGATTTGAATTTTGAAGTGACTTAGCTTTCTTCTATTATTGTTGTAGTATTTGAATGGGACATTATTGGATTAAAGAATTCTGATATGGTAATGGAAAGATATAAATTGATATCATTATTTTTGTCATATTATTAATAATGACATTTCTAAAAAATTGAGAGGATGATAATACAATAGGGAGATTGTTGATGGTTGAGAAAGATTAGGTAATCTTCACTTATATCAGAGTATCTAATGGGTAAATTTATTGTGAGCTCAAACAAAAATTAATCAATAACTCTACTTTGAAGTTGTAATAGCATGCGACTTTTCCCTCTTGATTCTCATTCCCTTAATGAGGTATTATAAGGGATTGTTTGAGACACAAATATTATACAATAATAAAAGTTTTCACATTTAACGTGATTATGTGTTAAGCTTTGATATTGTTCCGTGATGTCTTAAGCTTTGATATCGTTCCGTGATGTGTTAAGCTTTGATATCATTTTTATGATGATTTGGTATGATGTATGCTTAAATTAATAGACTTTGTTTCTAACTTACTAGATCACCCCTTTTCACTAAATTGCACATCACTTGAGTAAGTTGATTCATTGCAAATTGTGGCATATATAGTTGAATAATTTCCAACAATATTTGCCTAGAGTAATAGATTGTTTATAACACACTTTCTATGTTGGGCCCATGCTTAGCATGGGCCATGCTCTTCTAGTATATATATAAGTGACAATAATCAGGCAGGTCATGGTCGACATGCCTGGCTAGCAGCTGCACTATTTTTTCTTTTTTGGTGGCTCTTTCGTTCTAATTTGTTTGTCTTGTTTTTTAATTTCTTAAATATTTAAAAATTGTGTAAAAAATACTATAAATCATGATAATTGCAAACTTAAAATATATTTCTATTATATAGAAAGGTGAAGACCAAGGGTAAAATAGTAAATTTAACTTGACAAATACACTCTCTCCATAATTCTAGAACACTCCATCTTCCTCTTTAGCACAAAATAGACGCAATATTTTCAACACAAGAATCAGTTTTTCCATTTCTCTTGCTCCAACTCCAACTTCAACTCCAACAACAACGAATTTCAGGTATGTTCTTCTTTCAATTTTGCAACAAATTTCTTCCAGTTCTTTTCGAACTTTTAAATTTTACCACTAAAATATAGGTTTGACATCGTTATTATTCTGTCTAATTCTCTCCCCCAAATTTTTTTTATAATTGATGATGTAAAGATTTATGTTATCCTCACACATATATGCAAAAATAAATTATATAGTTGCAGATTTATATCTAAGAAATAATAAATTATTGTCTGGTCCAGTAAATAGTTTATCAACAATAAGTTATCCATGATTTAACAAACATGGTAATGTGTATTCAATTACTTTGTAATCTAGCTCTGTATTCTCTCTGTGTAACTCTTTCAAGATTCCTTCTATAGAAGATAGACAATTGTTAGGTCTATAATGATTATGCCCTTTCGACCGAGATTGAAATTGAATTGTTCGGATTGATGATTAATGAAACGAGGGCTCATCTTCTTCGGTTCACTCTGCAAAAATCTCATGCATTCAAACCTACACTCACAAAATTCTATGAGCTCATTTATTTATTTTTTGATATCCTCCTTTGCGGTAAGAAAATTACCATGGTTAGTTCTCTCTAAGAATTATGTTGCTATTAATTGCACAAAATAAGAATATTAAGATGAAGTTTGATTATATCCTAAATTTTTATGAAGGTTGTAATTGTTTTTTGATGCTCATAAACCATTTTATATATAATAATTTCTATTTCTATTAGATAGAAATATGAAGAGGAGGACGACCAAGGTTATTCTGATAATTTCATACCGACATATCATGTTCTAGAATCCTCGGTCTTCTTCTTTAACATTCCAAACAAACAATAGACATAATATTTCCTTAATTTCATACCACGCTCTCAAATTTCTTCATCTTCTCAGGTATTACCGTATTAAGCATAAGATTCGTTTACACTTTTTACCCAAATCTTTTTCAAGCTCAAGTTAGGTATCCATCTTCCTTAAACATGTTCATCTCTTTTGTGCTCAAACTAGGTATTTGTGTTTACTATCAATTTGTTTGCTAGAGTGGGTTGCTTAACTATGATGATAATACCCTACAACTCTTGTTACATATGTGTGTGTATATATATATATATACACACACACACTTGATGCATAGGCCTTTTTATGATTTCTTGTTCCATTTTTATTGGTGGGTCTTAACCCTGTATAAATGTGAGCATGCTTGGTTTTAAGATTCAATTTATCTTTTTGGGAACGTTTTATTAGTTGATTTTTTTCATTCTTGTCAAGGATAATAAACAGGAATTGCACTGGAACAAAGATTCAATTGATCAAGATGTCACCTACAACTTCACGAGTAATGTCACAGTCGTGAAAGGGAAGGTCAATTTGCACTTCTATGAATAAATCATAAATGTGATTGCTAAATTGCAATAAATGTGCTCAATCGATATTGAAATGACTACATTCATCTATTTTTATGACCAGACACTTATGTTGTTCGGACTTCACACCAATATTCATGTCAGTATTCAAATTCGAGTGCAGATTTAGAGGTCGGCTTGATCATATGTATTTGCCTTTTACCAAAGAAAAAGCAAATGGATATAAAATAGTCTTTTCTGAAATCTGATAGATTGGCCAAGGGAGCTAAGTGCCAAATTTGGCTTAAATATCCTCCAAACATCCCATGTACATATGGAACATATCATCTTCTCAATCTTACTGATCCCCATTCTCTATTCTTGTTTTCTTGCAAAAACAGTGAAATATCAAAAGATGACATTGTCTATAGCCTTAGGATTCAAATGAGTTATTTGAACTCAAAAACTTCGGACTCACTGTATTTTTAAAACTTCCCATCCCCAACTCTCAATTACTTATAAATTGATGTGTCATGTACACCTTTTTATTTGTTCTGTTCTTCTGTTTTGTTGTTGAAGTCTCTTTAATCTGCAGATTAATTTTTGTATAGGAGTGTTATTGAGAATATGTCTTGTACCATTAAAATTTTTAACTATTTATCTCATGTATGTTTGTACAGCTAATGAATTGCATCTGTGGAGTATTTCTTGTTTCTGAAGTTGGTAGACTTCGATGGAATGTTCAAACTTGTTTGATTTAACCTTGAATTTGATGTTGTTTTATACTTAATGTAGCAACAATTACACTACATTATTTCAATGACACTCAAAAAAATCTTGGAGTGAGAAAATAATGACGTTCACTATGTTTTTTGTGTATTTCGTGATTTATATTGCATTTTCATTTTAATATGTGTGAGGTATTTAGACATCAAAGTGAGTACAATCTATCATTTTCCCCTCCAATTCTTTTGGCTCCACATTATTCAAGATTTAGTTTTCCCTCTTTCTACATTATGATTTTATTTTTATTTAATATATTATATACTATAACTGATGAGTCAGTTTTTTTGACTCATTCAAGTGTGGAACTACCAAGGAAAAATTATCATTTTGCTCATCCCAAAAGTTATGCATCATCTTTTTAGTCTAAGAGCATTCAACAAGTGATGATACAATGCATTCCTGTAATACCCCAGAGAATTTTTCGAACTAAGACTCGAGCCATCCTTCATGTGGAGTGAGATTTTACCGAGGAATAAAAATTTCTTGAGTGGTAAGTTAAGGTCCCTAGGTGTAGCACATTGAGTTCCAAGAAGAGTTGAATTGGAAATAGTCATTTTGGAAAGAATCTGGAAAATTTGGCTAAGTATGGAAAAAAAAAAGAGTTTTTGGTCAACTTTGAGCAGCCGTAACTCCTAGCTCAAAATGATTTAGGCGAATTTCCAGTTATGTCTGGAAAGCCCTTGGAATGATCTTTCCAACG